>NC_045697.1:111456239-111828437 GCF_009834535.1 Camelus ferus | reverse complement strand
CTCCTCTACTGCCTCCATTTACCATAAACTGAGAGGACACCCTACAAAGGCTCCTGAATTCAGGCTCAACGTCCTGTGGCCAGGAGAATTCAGAGGCGATGCAGTCTAGCTCCACAGACGTCACTACGCGAGCACGGAACCGGAGCGGCCCGCTGGGGATGCTGTGATTGGTGGGGAGGTCGCCGAGGCCTGAGAGCCTGGGTGTCACGTCCCCCGCCAGAGCGGCTACCAGCTCAGGACGCTGATGCTGGAAGAGGCCCAGGCACTGAGAAAAGACCAAGCTCTCATTATCTGCAAAAGATATGACTGTCTTTTAGGAAACTCGAAGGAACTAAAGAAAAATTGTAAAGGCTTCAGGGGATTATGGCAAGGGTTATTTTGTAAAAATCAATACATATATATTTTTTAAGTATATCAACATGTGAGCAACAAACAGGAAAATGTAGTGCTGAAAGTGAATCTCTTCCTCACAAATACAGAAACAAACTAGTGGTCACAGTGGGGAGAGGAAGGGGGAGGGGTGCGAAGGGGGAGGCGGAAAGAGGTACAAGCTCTGACGGATAAAGAAGCTGCAAGTATAAACAGTACAACTCGGGAAACATAGCCAACATTATATAGTAACTACAAAAGGAGTCCAACCGTTGAAAATTGTGAATCACTATATTGTGCAGCCCTCACTTACATAATATTGTGCAGCAACTCCACTTCAGTAAAGAAAAAGGAGTCAAAGTGAATCTTTTACAACTGTATCAAAATGTGAAATAGGTTTTAATGAGTCTAAACATGAAAAGCAAAAGTTTCATGAACAAAATCATAAACATTCAGCTGAAGAGATTAAAGAAGACACTTACAAATGTAAAAATACAGCAAAACCCCACGCATTGGATGATCAGCGTAAGTTTCAGTTCTCTCCAGTTTGGATTGCAGCATCCATGAAATCCCAATAAAATCCACAAGGACCTTGTGTTAATAATCAAACTTGGTTTTAATTGCTAAACTGATAGCCGTATTCAGCGATAACTAGGGGACAAATCATCAGGGAACATTAGTTTAGAGGAGAGGGTAGCCTATGGGGGCCTCAGGAAAGATGGGTTCCACTTACACTATGTTCTTAGTGTTGGCAACACGTTTTACCAACGCAGTGCAATGAAGGAAAAAATAAGTGCAAATAGGAAGTTGAAGATGCCACAAATTGCCCTCGCTTGCAGATACACACAGGGAGTGTTCTGTACAAAGTGGACACCACGCACGCTGAGTTTTGTGTGTACAGACTACTTGGGAAGGTTCATCAAAAGCCATTAATCAGGATTCGTCTAGAAAGGGAAACAGAGGGAGGAGGCCACCATGTGATGCTTCCACCTGGGGAGACTTTTCTGGCATCGGCACCATCTCATTGTTCCCTGAAACACTTTTAAGCAGGATGGCTCTGGAGTGCAGGCCTGTGTGCTCCTGAGTGAGAAAACCTTCCTGCTGTCCTCGGAGTGGACGGCTGTCCTCGTGGACACCAGGGAACCTTCCCTCTGGGCCCATCGCCCTCCATGGGGACCACAGCTGCCGCCTGTGGGGAAGGTGCTGGGATCCTCGGGTCCCAGGCTGCGGGTCAGAGTTCATGGACAGGAGCGCTCGACAGGTGTGACGGACACAGGAGGGACTGGGCTGTCAGGGAGGGGACGGCCTGGAGGCGACCCTGCTACAGTAACTTAAGTCTTCTAGGAACACAGAGATTTGAGAAGGTCAGATCCGGAGGCCGACACTCAGGATTACTGAGGAACCCACAGAACGTCAGCGTCACCAGTGGGACTTCTTTAACTACATTCAAGGCCTCCCCAAGGAAAACTTCTGATTTACTGCATCCAGGGCCTCCTGCTCCCCTGCCTGTGCTGGTGATGCTCCGGCATAGCCCCTCCCCCACCGGCTCCAACACCCCCAGATCCCCCACCGCCTGAAGGGGAGGGGCTGCTCCTGAGAGCTTGTCAGCTGCCTGAGGGTCTGCCACGTGGACAACTGCAGAAAGCCCTTGGAAATGCACAAAGCAGAGGTGACGCCAGACTCCAGAAACACCTCTTTCCAGGGGCAGATGGAATTCCAACAAGCTCTGAAGGGACAGGCCAAGACTGCTGAGCAATTTCACTGGAGAGAAGCAAAGCCAGGACTTTCCAAAGTATTGGATGGTGTCATAAACTTGATCTCTGATGGAATTAGCTAGAGGGGATTAAGGTGGGTGTGTCTTATCCTACACTGGATAGAAGATGCAATCAGAGGAGGATGGGAGGTTCCCAAGGCTGACTGCATCCGAGCTCTGTCCAATGGGAGTGAAGGAGAGGACCCTCCCTCCAGGCATTTATAAAGCCCAAGGGGACACATTCTGGCCCCAGTAGTGAACTGAGAACCCGGGCTGTGTCGAGTGCTCAGACTGCATGGAGGAAGGTCATCTGCTCTGAGAGGAAGAGAGGAGACCAGAGTCCCAGTGTGGGGAGTGGAAGGCACGCCGGGGCCTTGAGGACACAGCGCAGCTCCCCCAGCACAGAGCCAGGACCCGGGAGCTGGGCAGGCAAGTGCAGACTCCGCGTGGGGACGGAATCCCCCGGGGCCTGAGTGGGGACAACTGGGCTCCTCGTCGCTGTGTGAAGTGTGTTCTTCGTATCACAGGGTTTTTCCTTTTTTTTGTAAATACTATACTCTGTATCTCTCTAGTATTAAGTCTCTGTATTAACTAAATCACATTAATTAACCATTACCAGGCTCTGCTGTCCTAACTGACTACAATTCCTTTCTGTTTGGAAATGTATGTGTTTGAATCCAGGAAAAAACTGGTAAAACACTGCCTATTATGTACATGGTGTTTATCTCCTTAATGCGTGTTCTTTCCCCCGTGTTAGCATTTTCTGGAAGGAGCTGCTGAGCTGTGCGGAGACTGGCCCACGTCTGGATGTGCTGACTGGCCCACGCTGGGGATCCTCACGGCCACCTGGAGCTGGGCTGTCCCTGAAGGAGAGGACGACCTCTCAGGCCTCGATTTCCGGCCACCGAGTGAAAGGGACCAAGGTGCCCAAGGCAGCGGAGGCTCCTGGGGCTCCGGGCCCTGCGGCTGCGGCTGTGGAGGTGAAGGAAGGGGCAGGACTCGGCCCCACTGCACACAGCTCCCTGGGTCCTGGGAGACCCACGGGCGGGCGTGAAGGCCAGAGAGAAGGTGACGGGTCGGAAGCTTGTCCCTGTCCCAGCCCCTGGAGAGCCGGGCTTTCTGAGGGCGTCTCCCCTGACAGGACCCCTCCCGGCACGATGGCCCTGGCGGCCTCCCTGGCACAGCTGCACGCGGAGGCCAGCTGCCCCATCTGCCTGGACTGCCTGACGGACCCGGTGACCACGGGCTGTGGGCACAACTTCTGTCACGCCTGCCTCCAGCAGCGCTGGGAGGGGCTCCGGGACCTCTTCCCCTGCCCGCTCTGCCTGCAGCCCTGCCCTGAGCGCAGCTGCAGGAGGAACAGCCCAGTTAAGCCACCTGGCTGACGCTGTGAGGCAGCTTCCCAGCACGAGGGCCAAGAGGGGCCGGCAGGGGGAGGCCCCCCTGTGTGAGAAGCACAGTCAGGCCCTGAGCCTGTTCTGTGAGGAGGAACCTGGAGCTGCTGTGTCCCCAGTGCAGGCTCTCCTCTGAGCACCGCCACCACCCCCTGGTGCCCGTGGAGCAAGCTGCAGTGTGTCACAGGAGGAGGCTCAAGGGCTACCTGGAGCCCCTGACAGAGCAGCTGGAAGCTGCTGAAAAGGGCTTAGAAATGCAAGTCTCCAAGTCATTTGAGTTGGTGTCCAACATGGAGAATCAAAGGAGCAAACTGCACTCTGAAGTTGAACACTTTAAAGCGTTTCTTGGGAACAGAGCATGACGAAATTCATGTTAAGCTGCTAAATGAAGAAAAGAGTGTTGTAGACAAAATAACTGGGAAAAAAAATCCAAATATCAGACCACGGATCCACGTTGAAAAGTCTGCTTTATGAAATAACCAACAAGTGTTCCCAGACTGACCTGGATTTACTCACAGGCATTGAAAGAATCCACAGAAGCTATGAAAATTTAGAGAGCCCAGCAGCCTTTTGGTCTGAAGTGAAGAAGGAGGTTTTCACTCTCCCCCCACAGTATTTTGGCTTGCACAAAATGATTAGCAACTTTCATGTGCATTTGACGCTGGAGCCTGAAACTGCTCACCAGAGCCTCCGAATTTCACAAGATCAGAAAACTGCAACCTTTCAAAGGATGGAACCAAACTGTGTTCATCCTCCCAAGTGTTTACCTCTTAGCCCGCTGTCCTGAGTTCGGAGGGTTTTGATGCTGGCAGGCATTTTTGGCAGGTAGAAGGCAGAGGCAGTGGGGAATGGTCCTTAGGGGTGTGTAAAGAATCTTTCCCTAGAAATTCTCTTGTGTCACCTTCCCCAAGCAATGGCTGCTGGCAAATTCAGCTCTGGGCAACCACACATGACACACGGGTTTCAGGAAATGCCTGTTGGATTGGGCGTTTTTCTGGACTATGATTTGGGAGAAATTTCATTTTACAATTTGAATGATCAATCACATTTATATACATTCAGTGAAATTTTTACATAAAAACTTATGCCCTATTTCTCAATAGACCTTTTTCTAAATCACTTACAATAAGTATAGTTGAAGATGAGCGCTGAGCCACCTTGGGAGACTTTCCGTATGATCCACGTTCTTCCTGTGTTCTTGGCAAGTCCTTGAAATAAAGAGCCTGAGTCCATCTTTGATGTCTGACTGCTGATGTCTTTTCACCCTCAACCTCGGGCCTCCCCTCTGCCCCACATCTGGGCAAGCTGTTAAGACAGCCTTGGCTGAGCAAGGCGGTTCTCACCCAGGAAGGCTCTTCTGCAGAGGAACTCCCTCTGCACTAACTCCCCAAGCTCATGACATTTCTCCCTTCTCAAGACATCCTTGGTTTGGTGGCCGTCCTGACTGCACACAAAGTCTTTGTGAGAGATAATAACCATCTCTTTCCCTTTCAGTATGTTTGTGGCATTAGCAGTCTTGATACAGAGGTACATTTTGAGAACTTGGGTTTTGCCTCAGTGGGTTGACCAGAACACTCCTTAGAATAGTGTACCTAGGTTTTTAGGTATTTGGGTCCCAGGAGGCAGGGTATATTTTTGTGTGTTTTTCAACTACCATGATACAGCTAGTTTTAGACTTTATTTTCTAAAATTATAATACTGTGTTTGTGGTTCCTCTTTTCTCCCAGGAAAGGTTTGGGAATCTATTATAAATTCCTTGACATTTTAATATTTAAAAAAAAAATAAATGTTTCATGGTACTGGTTCTTGCCAAATTTCTACCATAAAATATCTAATTTGTCTTTTTGTAAATTGAAGTATAGTTGATTTACAATTTTGTGTTAGTTTTAGTTGTACATCAAAGTGATTCAGTGATATACATATATATATATATATTCCTTCTTTAATTATTTCCGTTATAGTCTCTTACAAGATATTGAATGTAGTTTCTGGTACTACACAGTAAAGCCTTGTTGTTTATCTACTTTATAAATGATAGTACATAGCAGTTAATCTTATACTCCAAATCTCTCTCTCCCCTTCCTTCCACTTTGGTAACTATAAAATTGTTTTCTACGTCCATGAATCTGTTTCTGGTTTGCTAATAAGTTCATTTTTACTATTTTTTAGATTCTACATATAAGTGATAAATAGTATTTGTCTTTCTCTGTCTGACTTCACTTAGTATAATAATCTCTAGGGTCTTCCATGTTCCTACAAATTGCATTTTTTCTTTCTTATTTTTGGCTGAGTAATATTCTGTTGCAGATATAGATATATGCTGTATCTTCCTCATCTAGTCATCACTTGATGGACATTTACGTTGCTTCCACATCTTGGCTATTAGAAATAGTATTGCTGTGAACATCGGGTGCATGTACCTTTTCTAGTTAGAGTTTTCGTCTTTTCTGGATATATGCCTAGGACTGAGATTACTGGATCACATGGTAACTCTATTTTTAGTTTTTTAAAGGAGCCCCATACTGTTTTCCATAGTGGCTGCATCAATTTACATTCCCACCAAAAGTGTAGGAGGGTGCCCTTTTCTCCACATCCTCTCCAGCATTTATTATTTGTTGACATTTTGATTATGGCTGTCTGACAGGTGTGAGGAGATACCTCATTTCCATTTCTCCAGTAATTAACAATGTTGATCATATTTCATGTGCCTGATGGCCATTTGGATGTCTCCTTTGGAGATGTGCCTATTTACATCTTCTGCCCATTTTTAAATTACTTTTTAAATTGAGTTTTACCATCTGTTTCTATTTTTTGGAAATTAAGCCCTTGTCAGTTGCATCATTTGCAAATATTTTCACTCAATCTATAGGTTGTCCTTTGGTTTTGTTTATTGTTTCCTTCATTGTGCAAAAGCATGAAGTTTGATTAGGTCCAATTTGTTTATTTTTGCTTTTATTTCTTCTGCCTTGGGAGACTGCCCTAAGAAAATAATGCTATGATTTATGTGAGAGAATGTTTTGCCTGTGTTCTCTGCTAGTTTTATGGTGTCATGTCTTATATTTAAGCCTTTAAGCCATTTTGAGTTCATGTTCCTGAATGGTGTTAGAGTGTTCTAACTTAATTGAATGGTATGCAGCCTTAAGCTTTTCCTCTTGTCTCCTTTGTCCAGGATTAAAAACCTGTAGGTGTGCAAGTTTCTTTTTGGGCTCTCTGTTGTGTTCCATTGATCAGTATGTCTGCTTTTGTGCCAATACTCCCCTGTGGTGATTACTGTAGCTCTGTAGAATCATCTGAAGTCTAGATGGGTTGTCCCTCCAGCTTCATTCTTTTTCCTCAAGATTGTTTTGGCAATTCTGGTTCTTCTGTGGGTCCATAGGATTTTTTGGGCTATGCTAAATTTTTACTAAAATTTAATATAACTTTAAAAATTTCAAAACACCTAAGTCTATTTGGCATTCACCAGGAAATTGCTAGAAACCATTTCATGCAGTTGCTGATTAAAAAAAAAAATTTAGGGGGAGGGTTTAGCTTAAGTGGTAGAGTGCATGCTTAACATGCACGGGGTCCTGGGATCAATCCCCACTACCTCCTGTAAATATAAACAAGTAAATAAATCCAATTACCTCCCCCTTATACAACAAAAACAATTTTAAAAAAAAAGGTAAAAGAAAAACGTTCATCTTCTTCCTTGAATGGACAGCCATCCAGATGGAGGAAATCCTTAAACCATGTAGTTCGTGTCTCTCTCCATTTTCTGGACTGTTAGTTCTCTAGTGGTGGGGATTCCAGATGGAATCTGTGCATCCAGGGTTCTCGTTCAATGCCCCACCTGCAATTAGAGCTCATAAAAAGTCTGATACATGAGTAACTAAATGAGATGCCTTGTTAGGAGATCAGGAAGCAGGCAGGGTTAGAAATGCACATCTGACAGTCTTCAACCTCTTGTGAATCAAGTTACCAGGAGCAACAGGCAGAACATGTCAGAATTCTCAGTCTCCCAACTGAGAGGTTTGCTCTCAGGCACGCAAGGAAGACTGGACCTGCTGCCCCGCCCACGCTGCTCCCCCAAGGCTGTGTGATGGGGGCTGTAACTGTGCGGTGGACCCTATTCTGCCTGGGAGCCTTGGACCGAAGAACCAAAGATGCCAACTGAGAAGAGAGCTAGGGAAGGAAGGCAGGGAATCACCCACATCTGGAGACACTTAGAAAGGGATGCAAGCAAATGACAAACGGCTTCTTGTTGAGAAGAGAGGAGACAAAGGAAAAGATTCTTTAAGTCTCTGGGTTCAGAAGGTATGCTTACTGTGGGAATAGCTGTTTTCGGAATGCAGTGCAGTGGGTAAAATAACCAGGCTTCTGCGTCTTTGCCTTCTCCACTGCGTCTAGTTTCCCTCCCATGTTACAGATGAGAGAAAGATCATTGCTTGAAATAGAATTAGTTGATCTGTACTTTGTTCTTTCCAAGTTCCAGGCACTGTTTTATGTACTTTGCTTGTATTAAATTACTTAATTGTCATGGCGTTAATATTACAGCCAGCCATGAACTCAATCACCTTGTAAGTGGTTGATTCAAACCAATGACCTGCTTACAATGCTTAGGGGTTTTTTTGTTGTTGCTGTTTTTTCACAAAATTATGTAACATCTTGATTATCATTCCCTTAAGATTGAACCAGAAAATTGTGTGTGTGTGTGTGTGTGCATGTGTGCTTGTGTAACGTCCTTGAAAGCACTGAGGATAGATTCATGTATAACACACTGGTTCATTTTTCTGGTTGAGGGATCACCATTTCAAGACCCTTTGTCAATTAGGTGATCTCAGCGTATTTCAAAGGGCCATGTGCCTTGCTCTCTTGTGTCAAAAAGCCCTTTTGGGATTTGATCTACTCTGGCGGCTTACTTAATTCTGCACTGAGATTCCCACCCACTACCTCTTGCCATGACCTGACCAGTAAATGTCAGGATCTCTGTGTACTGAGCTCCTTTGCCTGGCTCTCTCGGTGAAATCCAATGTGATAGCCCAATGTGACCAATATTTACCTTCAGTTTCTTCCCAGACTACTCTTCCGTGGCCTTTCGTATCTCTGAACGGGCAGCTCAAATCACCCAAACATCCAAGCCATGAGCCAGGAGCCTCCTTCCACTGGCTCCCTCTTTATAGCCAGTCAGTCACCCATTTGTATATGTCCACTGTGGAATCCACTCACTTCAGCCCAGGTCAGGTCCACAGCATTTCTCATCTGTCCTAGTACAGTAGCTTTCCTTGGGGCCTCCCAGCATCCCTGTCCCACCAGCCCTTGTGGAAAAATGTCAACAGAAATATCTAAGATTCCATGCTCCTGGGTTTGGGATAGGAACCCACTGATCTTTGTTTGAGTCTCCTTTGCAACATCGATCACGCACACCACGCAGAAACCGGAAACTGGACTTCTTCTGAAGACACCTGTGTTCCTCACTGGAGGCACTTTTCTTAGTGCAGTTTTACTGGGGCATCTTAGATAGTCTCCCTTTTTTTCTAGTGCTTCAGATGGGGACTAGGGAACTCAACCATTGAATAAGCTTCACAAAACTCTTCCTGGTCCCTGGGGTATTCTGTTCTTGCACCCAGATACCTGTAGGTCCACGAATGGCCGTGCAGGTACAGTAACATGTTCTAAGTGTGTTTGAAAGTGCTTCAAATACTCTGACAGTCACTGCCTACACTCTAGTGATGAAAGAGAGTACTCCTTATCTAAAGTGAGACCTGGGTGGGGAGGACACAGCTCAACTGGTACAGTCTGCGCTCAGGATGCACAAGGTCCTGGGTTCAATCCGCAGTACCGCCTCTAAAAATAAATAAATAAATAAACCTAATAACCTCCCCTCGCCAATAAAATGTATCATAAAAATAAAATGAGACCTGGCCAAAAAGGTAGAGATTTAAGGTCAGAGCAGCTGTCTTCAGGACAGCTGGGAAATTAAGGGTGTGGGGTGATGCCAGTACTGGAGACAGAGCTCTAGCCTGGCAAGAACAGTGGTGTGTTGAGCACCCCCTCTAGGCCAAGGCCATGGCCACACAGCTAGTAAGTGTGAATCAGGAGTTCAATCTATTTCTTTACATAACATCACATCATTAAAATATAGTCACAGATACCAGACCTAGGAATTCTGCTGGATTTTTTTTCTTGAACCTACAGATTATCATACTAAGTCAAGTAAGTCAGACAGAGAAAGACAAATATTTTATGATATGACTTACAAGTGGAACCTAAAAAAACATGATACAAAGGAAATTATTTACAAAACAGAAACAATCTGACAGAAATAGAAAAGGAAATTATAGTTGCCTAAGAGGAAAGGGGGAGGAGGAATCATGTACAATTTGGATTAAAAGGTAAAATTTCTAGAAATGGAATTTCTGATGCAAACCGAAGGAAAACCTGAAGGGCTTTTACCCTACAGAACTCCTGTACCAATGTACAGCCCCAGCAGCAGGATGTGAGTGTCTGTTCAAACTCTGCCACTCTGGGTGTCATTTAAAAAATACCTTTTGAACAGAATCACAGACATGGAAAACAAATTTATGGCTACCAGTGGGGAAAGGGGGTGGGGAGGGATAAATTGGGAGTTAAAGAGTTGTAGATACTAACTACTATATATAAAATAGATAATCAAGGGGGACCTACTATATAGCACAGGGAACTATACTCAGTATAACATGATAACCTCGAGTGGAAAAGAATCTGAAAAAGAATACATTATATATATATATATATATAAGAATACATTTTATCTATATATATAAAACTGAATCACTTTGCTGTACATCTGAAATATTATAAAATTAAAATTAAAAAAATTTCATTAGGTGGATTCGTCTAGAAAGGGAAAGCAGGCGAGGAGGCCACCACGTGGCACTTCCACCCGGGGAGACTTTTCTGGCATCGGCACCATCTCATTGTTCCCTGAAACACTTTTAAGCAGGATGGCTCTGGAGTGCAGGCCTGTGTGCTCCTGAGTGAGAAAACCTTCCTGCTGTCCTCGGAGTGGATGGCTGTCCTCGCGGACACCAGGGGAACCTTCCCTCTGGGCCCATCGCCCTCCGCGGGGACCACAGCTGCCCGCCTGTGGGGAAGGTGCTGGGATCCTCGGGTCCCACGCTGAGGGTCAGAGTGCACGGACAGGAGCGCTCCACAGGTGTGATGGTGACACAGGAGGGACTGGGCTGTCAGGGAGGGGACGCCATGGAGGCGGTCCTAATACAGTAACTTAGTCTTCTAGGAACACAGAGATTTGAGAAGGGTCAGATCCGGAGGCGGACACTCAGGATTACTGAGGAACCCACAGAACGTCAGCGTCACCAGTGGGACTTCCTAAAACTACATTCAAGGCCTCCTCAAGGCAAACTTCTGATTCACTGCATCCAGGGCCTCCTGCTCTGCTGCCTGTGCTGGCGACTCCCTGGCACAGTCCCTCCCCAACCCGCTCCAGCACCCCCAAGAGCCCCCACCATCTGAAGGGGAGGGGCTGCTCCTGAGAGCTTGTCTGCTGCCTGGGGGTCTGCCACGTGGACAACTGCAGAAAGCCCTTGGAAATGCACAAAGCAGAGATGAGGCCAGACTCCAGAAACACCTCTTTCCAGGGGCAGATGGAATTCCAACAAGCTCTGAAGGGACAGGCCAAGACTGCTGAGCAATTTCACTGGAGAGAAGCAAAGCCAGGACTTTCCAAAGTATTGGATGGTGTCATAAACTAGATCTCTGATGGAATTAGCTAGAGGGGATTAAGGTAGGCGTGTCCCCCAGCATCCACGGACAGAAGATGCAATCAGAGACGAAGATGAGAGGTTCCCAAGGCTGATTGCATCCGAGCTCTGTCCAATGGGAGTGAAGGAGAGGACCCTCCCTCCAGGCTTATAAAGCCCAAGGGGCCACACTCTGGCCCCAGTGTGAACTGAGAACGCTGGCTTTGTCGGGTGCTCAGACCTGCATCGAGGAAGGTCATCTGCTCTGAGAGGAAGAGAGGAGCCCAGAGTCCTGGTGGGGTGGGTGGAGACTGCGCCCGGGCCTTAAGGACACAGAGCAGCTCCCCCAACACAGAGCCAGGACCCAGGAGCTGGGCAGGTGAGAGCAACTCAAGTTCCGGGGTGGGGGGGGGCGGGGACGGAATCCCCTGGGGGCCTGAGTCGGGACAACCGAGCTGCCCTGGGTGCTGGGTGATCCCACCATGGTAGGGGTTGGGGGATGCCGGCCAAGCTGGGGTGGCCTGGGAGGTCTGAGGGTGGGAGGTGCTTACTGGATTCGTTAACAACAGACTCCTGCCAGCTGAGTGGGTGATTCCCTGTGTGCAGAGGAGGACTGGGTTGGGGGAGGGAAGCTCCAGCTGTGGGTGTGGTTGTGGCCTGACCTCTGCCTCTCACCTGGACCACACCTGCGGGAGCCGTGGGCCACTCCCAGGGCCTCCTGCCTGGGGAGCCCTTGTGCCAGGCACCGTGCTCACTGCTGTTCTATTTTCTTTCTCAATATGTGGACTCACTACTTAAGGTTTTATGTACCTACATGTGTGGTTACTTTATGGAACAGAAATACTTGCTGGCTTTTTCATAAGGACATATACACACAGTTTCCTTTTATGTTGTAATCAACTTCCTGGAATTTCTTTTGGTGATAATCACACTGGATTTTAGGTCTTCCAGGGAATTCAACATGATTTTGTTGACTGTTAATGTAGTTTTGAGAACTGTGTTGAGAATAGTCAGGAAATCTATAATTCAGCAACCCAAATGAGGACCAGAAGTAATACAAACACCCTGAAATTCTGTGTCACACCAGTTTCTTGCTGTTCAAAACCAAACTATTCCAGGAGGCCTTGTCATATCTGTACTTAGGCCCACACACAAATGAGAGGGAAGATGAGGACAGTTCCCCATCTTCCCTGTGTCCCTGAAAGGGTGGGGGACCCAGGAAGCGCCCTGAATGGCCCCGGCTCTGAGACCAGGCCTGGACGCTGCCCCCCAGCATCCGAGCACATGGACCCTCTGCTGCCTCCATCTCCCTTCAGTCTCAACCTGGGAGATTTGGGGAGGTTAGTGGAGTTGGCGGGGGAGGCAAGGGGGTTGGAATGGGAGGAGAGCCGGGCAGATGTGAATCAGCTGTGAGAAACAGGAGACGGATCCTCAAGGATCAGAGATCCCCGACATGGAAGGGAAGCTCAAAGAGGAGGGGAGAGGGACGTGGAAGCCAACCCCTGGCATCTGAAGATTCATCTGTGAAGATGTCCTTATGTGTCACCTGGAAGATATTTTTCAATGAAGGTGTCTAATACCGTGGTTACCACTTAAGATAATTATCTAATGTTTTTATAGCATCAGATAGACACCTTCCAAAATGGAGTTGTTACTGGACCCTTTCCAGATTCTTGGAGAGCAATGCCATAAAAATGAATATCATTTCCACAAGACTCTTAGACAAGCAAAGGTTTTTATTATAAGTGATCACTTCTGCACAAGGGAGAAGGCAGGGAAAGCGTGTCTACTCTGGTAGGAGAAGGGGTAAGAGTTGGTTTTATAACAAAATGGGTGGGGGCTGTCTCATGATCAGTGATCATTTCCAGAAATAATCAAAGCTCTTTGCTCAGCAGTAGGTGGCTCCTGCAGACCATCAGGACCAGGGAGCACTTCTGGGAGGGGAAAGGAATGCGTCAGAACGTTCTCCAAGAAAACACAGGAGCAGACAAGGTTAGAAGTTGCAGTTGAGCTTCTGGTCTTGCGGCAGTTAGGTACACTCCTGAGTGTAACTGAGATAAGGTTAATCTTTTAATCCTTTTTTCTTCTTCTGGGACTCATGCCCCAGGGCTTTTGATTTTTAGCCTGCAAAGTGGGTTTTTCCAAGACCATCTGGGGTCCTTTTCCAAAACGGCTGTGCTCTGACTTCCTGTCTCTTTCCCCACAGACTTTATGTCCCGTCATTTTTGTTTTCATTCTTAAACTGTATTTATGTATTTATTTTACAATATCATATTTTTAAATTGAAGTATAGCTGATGTACGACATTATATGTTACAGGTATACAGTGTAGTAATTCACAAGTTTTAAAGGTTATACCCCATTTGTAGTTATTATGAAATATTGGCTGTGTTCCCCATGTTGTACAGCACAGCCTTGAGGCTTATTTTACACCTGATACTCTGTACCCCTCAATCCTCCACCTCCATCTTGCCCCCCCCTTCCCTCTCCCCACTGGTAACCACTAGTTTCTTCTCTACATCTGTGAGTCTGTTTCTTTTCTGTTATATTCACTAGTTTGCTGTATGTTTTTAGATTCCACATGTAAGTGGTATCTTACACTATGTGTCTCTATGTCCCCTCATTCTTAAGGGATCGTTGGAGGCCGCAGGTGGGTCTTCTGCAGTGGCATCAAGGCTGACTTAGGGCCTGGGTGCTACCTGACAGGAAGCAGACAAGTCTCTAACTACCTGGCTTGGATGAGGCCGGGGCTGGGCCACATAGATGTTTGAAATCTCCTGGGATTTCTTTGGTAAAACAGGCCTTGTCTATATCCTATACAACATTTACACCTAGCTCTACAAACCAGGGCAACTACACAGAAGACAAGAATCCTAAGTTCAGGTCCCACTGACACGGCTCCTCGAGTCAGAACACAGCCACCCAGAAGGTCCCCTGCCAGCACTGTCGTGCTCTTTAGTGAGGCCAGTTACATGCTTTCCCCCTTGATTTACTGTAAACAAGTGGTATTTCTTGTGTTATTTCTGAACAGTGGTGGTGTTTCTTGGACTAACAACCTGAAGTGTTTTTCTGGCCATTGAGCCTCCATTAGACTGATTTCCAGAAGTAGAGACAAACTGGTTTCTAGAAATAGCTTGTCTTTCAGCATCTAGGCTGTTAAAAGTCTTACTCACTTGGAACAAAAAAGGTTTCCCGTGGGCTGAGTGCTGTAGCAGATTCTTGTCCTTCTGACATTAACAGTTTTATTTTTATAAGTCAGAGAGCACCACGGTTTCACTGAGCCTGCCTTCCTAGCATAACTGTTCTTTCCCCATCACCAGATAGCGTTTCGTACTGGAGTCTCCACGATGGGCCAGGCTGGAGTGTCCTCTGAGCCCTACTGTGTTTAGGGTACAACCAAATACTGCTTTTCAGGGTGGAGCTGAGCACTGACTGGCATCCAGATTTGGGGTTCAGTCTTACCTAACAGAAGCCAGGGGCTCCCCATGGGGAGTATGCATTGTTTTTGAACTGTATTTCCTGTTTCAACCAACAGTACCACTGGGTATAGCTGCTTTTAACTAATTCAGGGAACTGAATTACTCAGGGCGCAAAAATGAAGGTTCCAGTTGCCACTTATCCCATAGTCTTGGGGGACAGTAAGTCTCCCAGGTGAGTCTCTGGCCTTCCGAGGCTGGTAGGGTGGACCATTGTTTGGGTGTCACTTCTGATTTTATAGGTACCTTGTGGCCATAAGGTTGCAGTTGGCAGTTGCTAGCAGATACTGTTCTGAGAACAGTTGGTGGTGTCCTTAAATGTGCTGTAGCTGAGAAATTCAGATTCTCGGTAACACCAGGAAAGTGTGTGAGACCTCGTCCACAGTGGCCATCCAGCTCTATTTTGAATGTTTTAGCCACAGTTACTCTGCTTTAATTTTTAAATGTACTTTTTCTTTAAATGGTTAAAGCAGATGTACAATGCATGTTTAATTGGCCACAAACAAACTGTTTTGGTTAAAGTTTAAATTAAATCATATATCAGCCAGAATGGTTCCCCCATGTCTCAGTATGTGCAGATTTTCCATCATTTCCCATCTTGATTGTAAATCTTTCAATAGAAAGCACTGATAATCCAAATAAATGCTCCCCGGACGCTGCAGCGGCTCAGCTGCCTGCCCTGGTCTGGATCATGTCCCTTGGTGCTAGGCCCCCTTTATGTTTGCCTAGTTACCCACGTTGAGGGAAAACCAATGAGACATCACGCACAGGCTCAGAGGTAAGTTACTGGGGAGACATTTGATAGGCCATACCTTTCATCACAGATACACAATTGTCACACAAGCTTGTACACGTGCTTGCAGCAACAGACTTAAAGCAAGCAGGTTTCACATCATGAGTAGTTACAGTCTGTGAAAACTCCACTGGAGAACTCTCCCCCTGTCCTGAACACTGAGAGCAACAGTTTGGTTAGAAGTAAATTGATGACTTTCAATGTTGATAGGGAGACAAACATTTGGAAAACAGTCCCAGTAGCAGAGTGTGATGGTCTTGCAGGCATGGGCTGGATTCGTGGCTCAGCTGCTCACCACTGTTGTCTTCTCACCCTGGTGTGAATGCCTTTGGGGTCAGCAGTCCCTTCTATAGACCAGTCCAATGCAGAGGCACTTTTTAAGTAGGAAATACAAATTCAAGAGTGAGTTCCCTTCAGTTTCTTTGTGCAGGAGGCACTTAAGAATACCTGATAAGGACCTAGGTTGGAGGCAGTCCTTTAAATGATGCCTTTTCTGGTATGTATAATCCCTGCGGTGTAGAGCATGGGTCACTTGATGTTCATCCAAAGATAGATCACTGTGATTAGCTTCAGAAAGAAGCTTAGAGTATCTTAACTCACTTAAACTGTACAATAATGGAACACAGCAACAAGAAGGTATTTGGGAAATGAATCTTAGGCAGCCATTACTGAGCTTAATTAACAAAATTAGAATTTAATCTCTACTGAAACAGTTTCTTTTTCTCTCTAAAATTATCTCCATATTTGCCAAATAAGGGTTAGTTTAACCAAATAAAGGTTAATTTGTTCACAAAGAGAATGTGGTTAATTGCTTACACAGGCTCTTTTAAAGGGGCTGTGCTGAAACTTTTCATAAGGAATCTCATACTGGACTGCTTTTGCTTTAAAATATTTTATTAAAACGTGCTTTAAAACATATTGATAATTATTTGAAGGTGTACTGTATCAGTATATTATGCCATACATATATTTGCAAGAGATCAGAGCCAGTATGCATTTCAGTAAGAACTTTAAGAAAGCAAACTTTTAAAATCTATGCAACTGATTGAAATTCCAAATGTAATGTGCAGTTTAAACCAATACCTCAAACATTTTTTTTTTCTACAACAGAATTTGGGCATCTTGATGGATGTAGATATTGCTCGACATTCAACTGTCACAAGCTTTTCTGATTATCATGAGGGATGTGCACCCGCCCTCGTAATAAACCACACACTATGGGACGTCCTCACATATAAACAGGTATAAAAAAAAAAAAGGATCATGGAAAATCTGACTGGCTTTCACTGCTCCGCAGTCCCTTCTAGGAAATACTTGGAACAAGATGTGTTTCATAGTCCACATGTTTTCAGATTTTAGAAGGGTAATAGGGAACACATATATTTATTACTAAAACCCCCGGCAGACTGAACTTTTAAAAAAGCGTCTGAAAGCCAGGAGCCACGTCAAGGGCTTGCCACAGATTTCAATGGAAATATCTACAGATTTGGGCACATTCCTGTCTTCCTGAATTTCAAAATATCTTGAGGTTCCTGCATCTGTCGGGAAGTAGCCTTCCTTATTCACCTGGAAAGGCTGCTGGGAACCTAAGAGTTTCTAAGTTCTGGAAGGATCCAGTTGAGAGAAAGGATAAATGCTTCAATACTACTTACAAATGTGTAATTTACCAAATTGCTAGAAATCATAATTAGCTTAAGGGGAAAGGTTCCCTGATATCTGGAAAACAGGATTAAATGCCATTCATATTTTGGACAAAACCCCCCATAAAATTATAATCATAATTATTAGTTTACTCAGTCCTGTAAAACTAATCTGTTTTGCTAACAGTTTTATGAAACCATCAGGGTTTCCATTAAAATTCTTTAATTTTTTTAAACCTAGTTCAGAAGTATGATCTAAAAGTTGTTAGAAAATTATAGTTGTTAAAAAGTTCTTCTTGTGAATCTTGTTGAAAATGAAGCATTTTTGCAAAAGCATCAGAGTGAAAACAAAAACTGTATGAATGACAAAATGCTAAAAAAGGCACTGTTAAAGATTTGATTACAATGTAATTGATAAACTTAATCATCTTGCTGTGACAAACAACATTTTAAGAGAATAACTAAAAATATAACTGATAACTTGATGACAGGACACATTTAAATTGTAGGGACTTTAGATAATTTCTAGAAGACTTCTATTAATGACATTTACCCATACAGTATAACCTAAGAATGTTTATCATTATTATCTGGCAATGCTTTCCAGGCCATCTAGTCTATGAAAAAGTGTAATTAATTTAATGTTTCTCTCTGAGATGATTCAGGTGCCTTCTGAATCATCCCAAAACTAGCTGGAGGTCAAAAGAACTTTAATTAGAACTTGATATTTGAGAAGTTCGTCAAAAATATCAAAAAGTTTCAAAAACACTTGGTCAAGTAGGAGCACTGTGAAACAATACTAACTCACTTAACCAAAGTGACAAAAGATTTCAAAAGCAATTATAGATCACTTAAAGGCAAAGTAATTGACAAAATCTGTTGTCAAAAGCAGTATTCTAATAAAACTTGGTTCTCTTAACAGAGAGAAAAAACCAAACTCCAGTATTCTATCAGCTTACTTAAGAACATACTTCATTTACCTAATTAAATGCAATCTAATCTTAATGAATCTTGATCATGTACAGAACTCTTTTCTCAAGGCTCCTTTTCCACAAACTTTCTATCATTTTTATCCATCTTTAGGCCAAAACTATTCTCCTCTTTTTTCCCCAACGAATGTATTTCTACTTTTCACATACTCTACCACCAACAGAATATTTCCTATTTTTTTTTACACACTGAAATGCTTCTTTTATTATTTTAGTAACTTCAATTACACACTATAATTTTTAACCTTTAAAAATAAAAAACCCCTTAATCTCTAGTGAAAACCAAGAAGAAAGCAAATGCAGTCTGTTTGTCCTGCTGGAATAGCCTCTTAAAAACATACATTTTTTTTCGTAGCATAATTTCCCTTTTTAATGTGGTACCAGACGTGTGTCTAATAAACCCAAACATCTTTAGTTTTTTTTTCTCTCTCTCACAAGAAGGCAAAAGGGGGTACACTTAGACTTGCTTAGCAATAAATGTTTCAGTATTTTATCTGAATTAAAATAATCTAGATTTTAAAAAATTTTTTGATGGCTTAGGTATGCTTTATTGATAAAAATGACCTAGACTTTCCAGGAATTTTGATCAATTAACTTAATTTAGCAAAACTTCAAGGTTTTAAGATACTAAGAATGTGGAAAAACTAAAACATTATTTCTAAAGAGTTCACCTAAAAGCTTTTACATTATTTATCTCTATTTTATTACTTAAGACAATATTATCATACCAAGTTAAGTTTCTTGCTGGCATATTTTGCAGCAGATATAAAGTAAACTTACTGACTTTCAGTAAAGCTGGGTACAATAAAAGTACTATACTTAACATTGATGACTTTAAAGATGTGTCTGTATTAATTAACAAACTTAAGCTAACTCTAATACTAGATATTAATTTAATACAGACTATTCACCAGATCATGTGAACCTGAAATTTATTTGGGTTACTTTTTGTTGTATTTAGAATGTTTGATTTGTAAGTCTTTACCTTTTTTTTTTTTTTTTTTTTAACAACAAACGACATGCAAATGGAAACATAGGAAATCATGTCATGGCAATTTACCTGGAAAGTGTAAGACCAAAATTAACAGGTAGAATAAGTTAAATTTACTTACTTGAGTTAAAAAACCCTCTTTCCCACTTTTTTTCCTTTGGTTTGAAGTTTTAATTAGTCTCAGGCAATGTGGGCTGTGCTTATTTTTTAAGGACATGATATGATTTATAATATCAAGATTTCTCCTAGGAATACTTTTGTTCTCTCAGTATCAAAATTCTGGGGGAAAAAAGAAAATACATTATCAAGCCAAACTTTGTAAACTGTATATGCAAAAAGCATCAGTTTTGGAATTCTTTTTTTTTTTTCCTCTGGGTTTAAAGAATATTGTGGCTACTTAGTGTTAAAACAATCTTCTTTCTTTCTTTATAGGAACATAATTAAAGATCTCCCAGTTTTTGTAAAATACACCCTATGGAACAAGAGCAGGATGGAACAGGGCTCTCATTTCCCATTGTTCTTTCAAGAGGCTGGTGTGACCAGAAACAGACAGGTCAGGACTAAAGCCCTGTTTCTTTCACCCCAGAACTGAAAGCTCTGTGGGCAGCGATGCCTGGTCAGAGGCAGCAGTCAGCATTGTCCCTGAGACAGAAGTGCTCAGGTAGCTGCTGGACAGAATCCCAGAGCCACTGGCCAGGGGCCAATGCTCACTGGGCAAGAGATCCAATTAACATGGAGCCCAGGACAAAAGTGGTCCCCAGTTACTCCCATAGAGCTGCTCTAACAAACCCCAGGGCACTGGCCACTGCAGAGAGCACTGCTGCCTCAGACCTTGACCTTCCCATCAATTTTTAACAATATACACTTTAGCTCAGTTTCAATCCCTGCTTCCTATCAAGTTCTGTGTAACAATCTCTACCTTTCACACTGACTAAGCAGACAAGGAGGGAAATCAAGGAGTCCATGGCTCAGAAAGTATATGTTCCCAGGTGGGGAATAACTGATTTTCCCAGAAATAGCAGTGAGCTGAGAGCGGTCTGCAGCCTCTACGGCTCCATTGACTTACACATTATAATAATGTATTATAATAATTACAATGTATTTGAAATGGCAGCCAACTCAGGTCAGTTACTTGTAATGGTAGGTCCGGCTTTGGGTTTGCTGTAATCCCAGTGTTTCCCTAAGAGACAGAGACAGAAAGGATCTGGACCCTTGGATTAGAGGGAAAGTGTGGCTCACAGAAGGGAGAGGAGCTGGCCTGTTGCCTGGGGCAGGAGCCCACTGGGAACAGTGGCTGGTGACCCTTGTGAAACTGTATCCACACAGAATATGTTCAGCCTGTAAAATAACAGATACAGAGTAGAGCAATGTATTCCTTTCCAAGGGCTGCCATGCAGAACACCGCTGGGGTGACTTCAACAATAGACACTGATTCTGTCACAATTCTGGAGGCTGGAAGCTGCTGATCAAAGGGCCAGGAGGTTCACTTACCCCTGAGCCCTGGCTCGGGGGCTCCCAGGGGGCTGCTTCCTGCCTGGGACCTCCTTTCCTCCGTGGGTGCCTGTCCCTGACGTCTCTTCCAAGGTGACCAGTCAGTGTTGAACTAGGGCCTCTCCCCAGCAGCCTCATTTTAACTTAATCAACATTTTACAGCCCTTCTCACCACAAAGAGTCCCATTCCGATGTGCTGAGATTTACAGATTCAATATAGGAACTGTGCATGGGGGGAGGGGAGGACACACGGTTAAGCCAACATGTCCCATGTTCACATCCAGTGAGTCTCCCCCACCCTTCCCTGCTCCTCCTCACTGTGAAGCCGGTCCTGGTATCACAGGGTTTTATATGTAAACAGTGTACTGTGTAGCTTTCCTGTTGAGTCTCTTTTCATTAACAAAATCACATTAATTAACCATTACCAGGCTCTGCTGTCCTAACTGACTACAGTTGCTTTTTGTTTGGAAATGTATGTATTTGAATCCAGGAAAAAAAAAAAAACTGGTAAAACACTGTCGATTATGTACATGCTGTTTATCCCTTTAATGCATGTTCTTTCCCCCGTGTTAGCATTTTCTGGAAGGAGCTGCTGAGCTGTGCGGAGACTGGCCCACGTCTGGATGTGCTGACTGGCCCACGCTGGGGATCCTCACGGCCACCTGGAGCTGGGCTGTCCCTGAAGGAGAGGACGACCTCTCAGGCCTCGATTTCCGGCCACCGAGTGAAAGGGACCAAGGTGCCCAAGGCAGCGGAGGCTCCTGGGGCTCCGGGCCCTGCGGCTGCGGCTGTGGAGGTGAAGGAAGGGGCAGGACTCGGCCCCACTGCACACAGCTCCCTGGGTCCTGGGAGACCCAAGGGCGGGCGTGAAGGCCAGAGAGAAGGTGACGGGTCGGAAGCTTGTCCCTGTCCCAGCCCCTGGAGAGCCGGGCTTTTCTGAGGGCGTCTCCCCTGACAGGACCCCTCCCGGCACGATGGCCCTGGCGGCCTCCCTGGCACAGCTGCACGCGGAGGCCAGCTGCCCCATCTGCCTGGACTGCCTGACGGACCCGGTGACCACGGGCTGTGGGCACAACTTCTGTCACGCCTGCCTCCAGCAGCGCTGGGAGGGGCTCCGGGACCTCTTCCCCTGCCCGCTCTGCCTGCAGCCCTGCCCTGAGCGCAGCTGCAGGAGGAACAGCCAGTTAAGCCACCTGGCTGACGCTGTGAGGCAGCTTCCCAGCACGAGGGCCAAGAGGGGCCGGCAGGGGGAGGCCCCCCTGTGTGAGAAGCACAGTCAGGCCCTGAGCCTGTTCTGTGAGGAGGACCTGGAGCTGCTGTGTCCCCAGTGCAGGCTCTCCTCTGAGCACCGCCACCACCCCCTGGTGCCCGTGGAGCAAGCTGCAGTGTGTCACAGGAGGAGGCTCAAGGGCTACCTGGAGCCCCTGACAGAGCAGCTGGAAGCTGCTGAAAAGGGCTTAGAAATGCAAGTCTCCAAGTCATTTGAGTTGGTGTCCAACATGGAGAATCGAAAGAGTGAATTGCTCTTTGAAGTTGAACATTTTAAGAATTTCTTGAAAACAGAGCACAATGTAATTGACTTCGTGTTACAGGCTGAAGAGAAAGGTGTTCAGTATGAAATAATTGACAAAAAAACCCAAATATCAGACCATGGATCCACGTTGAAAAGTCTGCTTTATGAAATAACCAACAAGTGTTCCCAGTCTGACCTGGATTTACTCACAGTCATTGAGAGTATCCACAGAAGCTATGAAAACCTAGAGAGCCCAGCACCCATTTCATATGAAGTAAAGAAGGAGGTTTTCACTCTCCCCCCACAGTATTTTGGCTTGCACAAAATGATTAGCAACTTTCATGTGCATTTGACACTGGAGCCTAAAACTGCTCACCAGAGCCTCCGAATTTCACAAGATCAGAAAACTGCAACCTTTCAAAGGATGGAACCAAACTGTGTTCATCCTCCCCAGGCATTTGCTTCTTACCCCGCTGTCCTGAGTTCGGAGGGTTTTGATGCTGGCAGGCATTTTTGGCAGGTAGAAGGCAGAGGCATGAGGGAGTGGTCCTTAGGGGTGTGTAAAGAATCTTTCCCCAGAAATTCTCCTGTCTCACCTTCCCCAAGCAACGGCTGCTGGCAAATTCAGCTCTGGGCTGTGATACAGGACACGCAGGTTTTAGGAAACCCCTGGCGGTATGGCGTTTTTCTGGACTGCGATTTGGGAGAAGTTTCCTTTTACAATTTGAATGATAGATCACATTTATATACATTCAGTGAAATTTTTACAGGGAAACTTATGGCCTATTTCTCTATTAGACCTTCTTCTAAATCACTTACAATAAGTATAGTTGAAAATGAGTGTTGATCTAACTTGAAAGACTTTCTATATGATCCATGATCTTGCTATGTTTGTGGGAAGTCCTTGTAATAAAGAGTCTGAGTCCATCTTTGATGTCTTGATTGATGATGTCTGTTTTTTTTTTTTTTTTAAATTTTATTTTTTGTTTATTTTTGTGAGGAGGTAATTTGGGTTTGTTTGTTTGTTTTTAAAGGAGATACTGGGGACTGAAACCAGGACCTCATGCAGACTAAGCGTGTGCTCTACCACTTGAAGTGCAGCCTTACTCCCTGCTGATGTCTTTTCACCCTCACCCTCGGGCCTCCCCTCTGCCCCACATCTGGGCAAGCCGTCAGGACAGCCTGGGGGCTCCTTCACTGGGCTGAGGAGGGTGGTTCCAACTCAGGAAGGTCCTGCATGCAAAGGACATAGCTATATTCATGTGGCATGTGTAGGTACATACTTTAAAGATAGTTAATATTTTGAAATACTGTAATATATAGGATTTATATTTTAAAAATTAACTATTTTTAGAAGTCACTGGATTATAGTACAAGTATAAAAATTACAAAAGGATGTAAAGTTATAATTGAATCCCACTAATCTGATCCTTCAGCCACATTTTTTTTTTTTTCAGAGATAAACACTTCCTGGCTGGTCATGTATACCATACATATTTTATTTGGTGTTTTTGCTTTTTAAATTTATTTGTATGTGTGTATGTATGTATGTATGTATGTATTACCATACATATTTTAAACACAAATGTAGCCACAAACACAGACACACAGTCAAATGATGGTGTGTTATATACACCATTCTGACTATGTTTTATGCTTAGTTTTGTTAATGCCTTCACATTGTCTTAAACATGACAACATATCAACGCTTGTAAATACTCATTCTACTTAAAGTGTCATCACTCCAATTGGACGCGCTGTAGTTCATTTAGGCAATCCTTTCATGATGGCCTTCTAAATTGTCCCAACATTTTCTCCTCAAAATTTGTATAACAAAATCAACTGCTGAGTCAAAGGTACATGCCACACTTACAATGTTGATATATGTTGGCAGATTGCCTCTTGAGTAGGATATTGGCAACCTACTGCCTGCAGACTGAATCCAGCCCAGGGCAGGCTTCGGTACAAGGGCTGAACTGGAACACAGCCTTGTCATTTGGTGCTGTATTGTCCAGGACTTCCTTTCATGCTACAGTGGCCACGTAGAGCAGTTGTTGTAGAGATCCTATGGCTCACAAAATCTTAAATACTCCCTGATACTTTTAGTGACAATTTTCCCACCTCAACTATAGTTTTATCAACATACACTTTCACCAGAAATATAAGAAAGTACTTTGTTTCTTCATATCTTTAGAAGCCCAGTGCCTTATCAAACTTAAGATTTATCAGGGAACTAGGCAGACTACGGTATTGTGCTGATTTTTATTTCAGATTAGAATTTTCAGTGATACTATCACAACTGCATCTGTTATTATTTAATGTTTGAATTATAAAACCATTAGAACCTTCTCATACAAATATAGGTAAAAATTGTAAAGCTTCCTTCTTTACTCAGTTCTAATCTTACTTTCCTTAGGAGTGGGTAATAGGATTAAAACTTGGTTTATACCCCTGTAATCCTTTCTCTATTCCTCCACATTAACATTTGTCGAGGGGAGTGTGTGTGGATAGCCATACACGGCGCACAGATGGATGCAGATAGATGTGCCGTTGTACCGTCTGTGGGAAAATCACAGCTTTTGATATCTCCCCCATAAGCCTGGGTTCCTCCAATCTGTCATCATGTTTACCAACAATGGCCACACTTATCCATTTGCTGAAGCCAAAAATGGTAGGTTTTATGCTTCATTTCTTTTTTTCTCTTACTCTTCAATTATCCTTTCCACTAAAAAGTTCTTCAGACACTTGCTGAATCTTTCAGCTTGCAATCTCTACTCTAACATTCTAGACTCTGCCATCATCCTGTCTTGTCTAGATTCCTATAAAAGTCTCCTAAATGCTTTCTGTGCTTTCACACTGTTTTTATCCTTAATAACCAAGTGTTCTTTTAAAAATTAAATCAGAGCATGCTCTTCTCCAATGTCCCGTTTTCCAGTAGCCAAGGAGACAGAGACTGATTCTGAATTAAGGTTGAAGGGGTGGGGTTATGTTAAGGAGAACCAAGACACTGAGAGAAATCTGAGAGCTACCAGACATGGATCAAACCAGGCTGAGTCCCTGAGACCTGAGGCTGCCTCCAGAAGTAGGTTATTTTAGTCCATCTCAGCCTAGAATGGGGAAGCTGGCTTAGCAGAGTTTTCCAGGAGTTTCTGGACAGCGTGAAAATTAGACTAGTTTCTAGTTTGTAAGCTTCCCAGATCCCTAGAATAGTTCTTTACAGATTGGATGAGCACATTAGTGATCAGATCATTATACGATAATTCTTGCAATAAACCAAGATTGGATCTCTTATTACCTCTCCATCTGCAATGACCTGGCTAGTTCAAGTTACAATCATGAAATGTTCAGAATATTGCAATAGCCTCCTAGGGAGTTTCCCTGCTTCCTCTGCCTCCTGCCCTGTTCCTCACTGTAGTCCCTGTGCAGACCAACAGTTAGGGTGACCCCTTAAACATAAACCAAACATTGTCATTCGTCTTCTCAAAACTTCATCTCACTCAGAAATCATGTCAACTTGTCACGTGGTCTCCAAGCCAGTACAACCTGGTCATTGCCACCTTTTGCAGTCACAGAGTATTTCTCCTCCCTTTAATTACTCTGCTGAATCCACCTGTTACTGAACCAAACTTGGGTTCACTTGCCTACACAGAGAAAGGCAATCTACTGAGTGTGTTGAAGGAACGTGCAGTGTTTACTGCAGGTGCCAAGCAAGGATTTGGGGCAGCTAATGCTCAAAAGACCAAATTCCCCAATGGGCTTCAGGGAAGCATTTGTAAAGATAAGGTGAAACGGGGCATCCCAGGGCACACGGTCAGTTCGTGCACAGTCCTCTGATTGGCTGATGGTGAGGTAACAGGGTGGAGTCACAGGGGTAACCATCATCGGCCCTCAGACTCCAGCTGCTCTGGTTGCTCCATGCTGATGTGCAGTCACTTCCTCCATCTGGTAGAGGTTTCAGTATCTGTAAAACAACTCAGGAATGTGCATCAGACACTGCTATCTATGGTCCTTCAGGGAGGAACTAAAGATTCTGTGACTGCTGTAAGGCTGATTTACTATTTAAATTGTTACCAGTTCTTCTGGCCCAACTGCCAATATTCTGTTGTCACTACATGTTCATATTCTTTCAATCGTTAATGCTTAAGCCAGGCTTCTGTGACTCAGGGGAGGCTTGGGAGACTACAGTGTTTTTATAAACAAGAGGCAGGCAGAGGACACGGTGGGGGCGGGGCGGGGGTGTCCCCAGAATCCCCCATAGGGTCCTGCTCAGTTATACTCCTTCCTGTTTTGACATGTGGGGCATGGTCCTGCCTCAGGGTGTTTGCTGTTGCACTTCCCTCTTCCTGGACCACACTTCTCTCCATCATCTGTAGCCCTCACTCCCACATTTCCTTTGGGGCTTTGTTCTAATGTCACTTTTGTAATGGTTTTCCGTGAAGATTTCATGTAAAGTGGCTGTACCTCACCCTTACCCCAACACCTCTCTCTTTCTCATTTTCTGTCTTATTTTTCATTCATAACAAGTTTGTTCTGCATGATTCTTTGAAATGCAAAAAAACTATGCCTCCAGCCAGGATTTCAAATGAAAGGACCTTTAAAGATGAGTGTTCCACTTGGCACAGTGAAAGAAAGACAAAAGGTAAGATGTGTAAAATGGAAACCGCGGTCCCAGAATGACGTCACTCATGCTAAAAGCCATGACACCAGACCTAGATTTACTACCTAAGTGCCCTTCTAGTTTCCAGATAGGATGCTGCCTGATTCATGAATCTTTGAATAAAGTCACCTGAGTCTTCAAATTTACATACTTGAATTTTGTTTTTTAGCAGATGTCATAAAGATCCTTGCATGGACAGTAGAATGCATTAAGTAAACTGTATTTTGGTCATATAGTTGTTCACTATTCAGCCCTGAAAATGATGCTTTTGATCAAGTTGAGCCAGAGTCAGAATTCCCTGGAGGGCTACTGAAAACAGATTGCTGGGTCAAGCCCAGAGATTCTGGATTCATCAGGTCTGCAGTGAGGACTGGCAACTTGCATTTCTAACAAATTTCCAGCTGATGCATCTGGTAGGAAGTTCCAGCAAATGCCTTGTTCAGGAATTCAGCATGGTGTACTCCCAGAAGGGAAATGAGTCTTTGGTCACCATCAGGAATGTCTGAAACTCCATAGGGGAAGAAGAGTGCCCAGGGGAGGACTTGCATTCAGGCTGTGGTACCTGTAGAGGTCTCTGTGACACTGACTGATATCTTGAGTATCTGTGAAGTCAGATCTCTTGACCTGGAGGGGGCAACTCTTTACAGGCAATGGCCCCAGAGTCTGTAAAAATGTGCATGTGGGCTGATTATTGGTTAAATGTGTGCTAGAATGACTGTCTGAGGTTCAGCCAATTATACTGATCCTTGGGTTCCATCACTTGTCAGTAACAGTCCTGTAAAAGAGTGAAAAGCAACAAATCTCCCCTGAGCTCATTATGTGTGACCGAGGTGGTACCATCCATGCAGTATAGGAACGCTCACTGCTGTTCCCTCAAGTGGCCCCAAGCAGCTCCCTGCTAACCAAGCAGTCTGGGAGGGGTGACCTCCTTTAATACCACAGCATGATGCAAAGTAGCAACTGAGAAGAGGAAAGACCATCCCTCCTGCAGGGGTGATGTGCCAGAGGGTCTGGGGTTGGCTCCGTTTGGTAGCAAGGTGGTCTGGGTAGCTGTGGTGTGCTGGTGGGCTTCTGGCCCATAATTTAAGGCACTGTGGGCGGCTGGGATGGAGGGTTACGTCGACAACGGCCACGGCACATATCCAAGCAGGTCAGGGTGCAGCACCAGGAGCCCAGGGGAACCTGTGGCTGTCACAGTGGTCCAGAGTCTCCAGGAAGTATGAGGCAGTTGCTGAAGCCCCACAGAGAAGATGTCCCTGGGGCACTAATGGGATTCCAGCCTAGACAGTGTCTAGAGCCTTTTCATGGTGGCAGTCCCATTCAACGTGGGTTGATCCCCAAGTAACATCATAAACAGCCTGAAGTAAAATTTATAATGAGGAATATGTTGCCTTCAGAACCCAAAAAGTCCTAGAAGATGTTGGGCTTGTTTTCACGTTCTGGGTGCGGAAAGGGTCACTAGCTATCTCCTGACAGTGTCTAGGACAAAGCTGCCCTCAGTTACCAAATAATTTTCAAGAGTTTCAACAAAGTAGGAGGACCTTGCAATATGTGTGGGGCGATGACTCATTCCCCTGCTGTAAACTCCTTTGTGCGTCCTGAGTTTTTCAAATTGATCTCTGTGGGGGATGATATCAACAAGGTAAGTCATATTTGTGCCTCTGGAGAAGTTGATTGCAGTTTAGATTTTGCCTGCAAAGACATGGGCCAAGGCAAGGCTGTTGAGGTGCTGGGATAGCCAGGTAGAGGTGCGTGGTTTCCCTCTGGAGGTGAAGGAAATTTATGGCTGGGAAGCTGTTGAAATAAGCCCTGAACAGAACATATGGGCCAAATCTATAACAGCCAAATATTTACCAACTGCTGGTTGAATGGAAGCAGGAAGTAGACAACATTGGGTGAGAACACAGCATTTAGGTTGTGGTCATGCACTGTGAGATTCCATTCCCTCTTTTCAAGTCTAAGAACGGATCAAATTGGGGTTATCTGGAGAAGTCAGGCTAACCACTTCTACTCTAAATAAGTCTTGCATTATGGGTTTCAAACTTGAATGCTCTGTTTTAATTAACATTTAGTGACATTATCTATTTTCACTGGGTGTAGGAGCACCCATGGGGTCCCATTAGTGAAGCGAATTAGTAATCTCCAAAAAATCAATTAAATTTTAATTTATTACATCAGGTCAGAGCAATCATACCTTCTCTGAAATATTTAGGGCCACGTACCCTGTGCTTATGGGAATTTGGGCAAGGTAATTGTTCTGAAGGTTAAGATGAGGCTTATCTCTTTGAACTGTATTTCGTCAATTTATTTTCTTATGGTGAGTGGCTTATTGCAAGATAATTTACAAATATCTTGCTGTCTTTAGTAATTCAAACACTGGACCGACAATTTCTTCCGACAAGGACAGCAGTAAGCTAAAAACAGAACCAGCTGGCTGAATTTTTCTTCTTTACCCCTTGTCTGAGGATGAAACTTGATTTTCATTAATCCAGAGCTGCAGCACGAGAGCCGATTTCAATCAACTCCTTTGTGATGACAGCTTGGCGGGTACGACTGAATGTCAAAGTCAATTTGTCAACTATCTCAGAAGTGTCCCTGCTGGCGCTGTCCACGGCCATCATCCTGGCGGTCTGCTCGCTGGCGAGTAGCAGACGACGGCCAGGCTGTACCCCTGGGAGTTCTGCTGCGTGTCAGCACAGTGTCGTCATAGACACGCCTGCTCTCAGCACTTGCGGTGGCATCAATGTAAAAGATGGGGCTTTTCTTCTGTCTTGTAGGAGACGACAGACCTGAACTGGTTTAAGATGACAGACCCTTCATCAAATTCATATCCAGGATCTAACGATTCAAGGGTGATGACTGATGCATCTTCCCACTTCTTTAACGTCACCAGAAACTGGTCAGATTGAGTCCTGTGAAGTAGACCCCTGATTTTGTCACCAGCGCCAACAATCTTCACTTCTTTCCCAGCTGCTGGGAGGTTGGCCACCTCACGCTTTATCTGTTTAGCAGCCGAGGAGTGAACAGCACCACAAAGCCCCGAGTCTGAGGACACACCGATGAGGAGGTGTTTCTTCTTGTCTTCAGGCGCTTTTACGTCAGCCTTTGCACGCAGAGCCAAGGATCCTACTCCCTGCACTCGGCTGGTTTCAGCTCCCTCTCAGCTCGGGCTTATTTTGCTCCTGCTACCATTTTCATACAGTTGGTAATTTTCTGCATGTTTTTGATCAACTTTAGTCACCTGGTAATATCTTTCAAGGTTGCCGTATTTTGAACTTGGATCCACTGCAGCTGCACAGCCCAGGCCGAGAGCCCCACGACGCCCCCCGCCCCCCAAGAGAACATGGTGGTACCCTCCTGGCGGAAGGGCGGCCAGACAGTGACCTGTATGTTAAATTCACGGACATCACTAAGATTTCTGGGGGAGGGAAATTTCTCCCTCTACCCATCTTGAGCTCTTATGGTTAGACTAATAATAAAATTGACACTAAACACACTAACAGGAGAAAAGGAAACAAATTTTAATTCACGTGCACGGAGGTCTCATAGGAATGGAACCTAACAAACGGCCAAAAAAGGCACCTTTTACACTTTTTAGACAAAAATATAATGAATTTGTGAGGAATTGACAGGACAAAGAAACTTAAGAAAATTAAGCTTTAGGGGGTTTAGTTAGCGAGGCTTTAAACAGAGTTTGGGCTTGAGGTAGTAAATTAAGAAGTGACATGGTTTGCTTATTCAGGCTTCTCTGCCCGAATTCCCTGTCTCTGGAGATGAGGGTGCCCTTCCAGCTCCAGACGCAGGGAGCGCACTTTTCCCAGGGAGATTTACTTCCAGTTTTCAGGGAGAAAGAAAGGATGGTCAGAGTGTCCCTCTTGTATCTTAAGTAAACTTCATCCAAAATAATCAATATGCCGTTGAGGTATACTCTCTGGCAGCCTGCTCTTGGTCTCAACAATTTTAACGGTCTCCTCTTTAAATGTAATGGGATCTCCATGTGTAATAAACCTGAGGCCCAGTACTGGTTAAGTTCACGATCATTTTCTAATTGTTACACTCCAGCAGACGCTGGAGTTAAAACTGCATCTAGGTTGGCGAGGAACAAAAGCCAATCAGCACCCCCTCTTTTTTACATTGAAATAGTTGATTTACAAGCATCCTTTTTTGTTACTGTTGTATAATTTATTTTGTTGAGAAGGAAGAATATTCCCTTTACTTTTCTAAGTTCTTCTGGCTGTCTAGGAATTAAATTGCCATGAGACAGGTTAAAGGAGAAAAATCAAACAAGGTTTAATAACAAGTGTACATAGAAGAGACCCAGGAACACTGAGTGACTCACTGGAATGGCCTATTGTGCTCATGGCTCTTAGGGTTATATCAAGTCATTCAACCTCCGTTTGCAGGGCTTCCGGAAAAAGGCAGCTTTAGATCTCAATGATTCCAAGTCAATAGTGGGAGAAAAACTGGAAACATTAGTTATAGCCAAGTATTTGCGGAAACTAGAATTTAGGGTCCAGTCCAGTTTATGGACTGAAAAACAAAACCTTAAAAACAAAGACATTTCACAGAACTAGAATTTAATATTCACAATTGTACATGATAGTTTTTATTGGAACTTTTCTTCTCTCTAAAGTCACCTTCCTTTTTACCAATGATAGCCAAAGTAAGAGTAATTTGTTTGCATAATCAGTTTAGTTTCATCAATCTTGGCCTGATTATTTATGTAAGTCCAGCAAAAATAGCAATTGACCACATAGGCTTGTTGATATCTACTTTGCTGGAAGTTTTCATAAGGAATCTCTAAACTGAACTTTAAATGCCTCTTGAGGCCAGGAGGCCAAGCAAAAGACTTGTCATCAGACTTGCCTGTAGTACGTATAGATTTGGGCAAATTCCTCTCAAGGTCTCCAAAATATCCTGAGGTTCCTGCACCTGCCAGGAAGTCTTTCCTTCCTCACCTGGTAAGGCTGCTGGGAACCCTGGTAGCAAGGTACCAGGCTGTTCTTCCAAGGGGCTTAACGACCCCATAAAGTCAATCTCTGTTCGTTAAAGCTGCCTGGTCATAACTGATTCAATGCACATTCTCAAATATGGCATTTCAGTCAAGCCTTGGTAATATAACCAATGTTTTCAATTATGTCCTGTTACAAGGAAAACAGATTCTTAGTGAACTCGTGTACATAAATATATTGCCATGAATATAAGAATACTCACTAAGAGATTCCATATTCTGGAGCAATAAGGTAGGGAGAAAAAGATAAGTGTTTCAATTCTATTTGCAAAAGTATAATTTACCAAATTGCTGTAAATCATGGTTAGCTTAAGAGGAAAGGTTTCCTTATATCTGGAAAAGTTAAAAAGCCAGTAATCTTTCAGACAAAATGTCATAAATATTATAATCATATTCATTAGTTCATTCAGTCCTGTGGAATTAATTCTTGTCGATTTTGATCTTTTGTTAGTTTTATGAAGCCATCTATTTTTCCATTAGAGTTCTGTAATTTCTTACCCAGTTCAGTATTATGATCTGAAAGTTATCAGAAACCTACGTTCATCGAAAAAATCCTTTCTATGAATCTTAAGGTTTTTTTTTTTTTTGGTTAAAAGCATCAGAATAAAACAATATCTATCTATAAATGACAATGACTTTAAATGGCATGGTTAAATGTTTGACTCATTTAGAATTTGGTTTGGGGAAGTTTGTCAGAGATACCACACTAGGCAGGCACTCTACCACTCAGCTATACCCTCCCTCCTGAAAAGTCTCCTTTAGAAACACATAATGACACAAAATAGATAAACAGCAAGGACCTACTGTATAGAACAGGGAACTACATTCAATTTCTTGTAATAGCATATGGTGGAAAAGAATCTGAAAAGAAAAAATACATATATAACTGAATCACTTTGCTGTATATCTGAAACTAACATTGTAAATCAACTACACTTCAATAATTTTTTTTAAAGAAATACATAATGAAATATTTTATGAATGCAGTCATATTGTATCTAAGAATTTCCTTCAAAATAATGGCAAGAAGTTGGTAGGACTAAAGGTAGGACAAAAGTTTACAATTTCAGAGCAGCTGGATTCTTGGTGTATCAGGTCATTATAATATTCTCTCTATTATTATATATGACAAAAATATTTTATAATTAAATCATCCCTTACAAACAATTTTTGAATTCACTATCTCTGCTCCATTCTAGCTGAGCCAGCTTCTCTTACTCTCTTCTTTAATATTTGTTCCATCTCCAAGCTCTCAGATTCTTCCAGTGCCTTCTTTCTTCCTCCTCACAATTATCACAAACCTGTCTCCTTTCTTTTCCAATCCAGTCCATCTTCTTCTTCCCTGTCCCCACTTCTTACCCCACCTCTCCTCTCCCAAACTGAGATAAATTGAGATTGGGGGAAGACCAAGCAGGCACAGGGTTCCATGTGCTTGAATATCATGTAGGTTGGATTCCAGGTCTGATTTCAGACTACACGTGTCATTGGGGACTGGTTGCTTGATTCCCCCACTCTTTCAGGGACACAGGTTTCAAGGATATCTACACTCACCTTCTCTTTTAACTTGGCGTGAGTATAGATAAGCCTCTTGGAACACTTGGTTTAAAACAATTTGGTGTGGCAGAGATTTTAAAAATTTCTGAAGAGTATTTGCAATCTCTTCTGTGAAATAATAAGAAATGTCTGTTTCTCTTTTTATTCAGGAGATTGTCCATGTAGTTCGTTATATTTTAAAATGTGTTGCAAACTTGGGTATATATCTAAATGAGCTGTATTACAAACAATGTTTTTTGGAAAGCTTGTAGGCTGTCCTCTCCTCTTCTTTACTATTTCCCTAATATTTTGTCTTCAATTTGTTATCTAAAAATACCTTCCATTTACTGAGTTATTAACTAGGTTACATGCACTGTGTCAAATGTTTCACCTAAACAATGGATTTTCAATGCAGCCTGTGAAGTAGTGATCATTATCTCAAAATAGGGAAGAGGATAGTGAGCCCTAGAAAGGGCAGTTTATGCAAGGTCACAGGGCTATTTTGTCATTTAGCATGCATGAGGTCCTGGGTTCAATCCCCAGTACCTCCTCTACAAATACATAAATAAATAAACCTATTTATCTCTCCCCCTCAAAAAATTAAAAATAAAAATTTTTTTCTTTTTTTATGGAGGTGCTAGGGATTGAAGCCAGGACCTCAAGCATGCTAGGCAGGCCCTTAACCACTAGGCTATACCCTCCCCCCAAAAATAAAATTAAATAAAGTACTTAACAGATGAAATGATAATGATTTTTGAAGTCTACATCAAAATGTTTTAGGGAAGGTGGAAAGGGCATGGAATTGATTAAAAAAAATATTGATCATGTTAATTGTTGAAGCTGTGTGACAGGTCTATGGGGGGGTCTATTATACCATTTCTACACTTTGCTACATTTTGCAAATTTTCCATAATAAAAAGTTAAAATATACAAGCATAGACATTGTACTCAACTGCCATATCTCTAGTGATACTAACTTTTCAAGTCACCATCATCTCTCCCACGCTCTCAAACAAAATGTTGACAGAAAAAACAATGTGTAAGTATATAGTGTGATACCATACCATACGTAATTTAATACAAATATATAAAGATTACATACCTTATAGATATGTATATGTGAATGTATTAATTTATACACGTTAAACACAATTTCTATGAGTACAGATATCCAATTATCTTTATCTGTGATGTTTCATGTCTTTTTTTTTTAAGGAGACTTAGACATATTACGAAATATTATAATTGTCTATTCTCAGAACTTTGTTTTCAAATTTCTTTCAAATTAATAAGAAAGAAGACTTCTTTTTAAAGCAAAAATATAACCATTCCCATTTTTTCTTTGAAAATACAGACTTGTTACAAAAAAACCGAACCCTGTTATTTACTAAAAATAGTTTCCAAATAGCATCCTGGAAGATTCTTATTTTGTCATTTTAAATTACACAACTAACTGTATTTTAAAAATCGAATATAAATATCATTAAATATCAGATCATGGATGCAGTTGTGATCTGTTTTAATACAGGCAGTTTATTTTTTATTCTTTCCCTAAATCCATTATGATTCTGGGTTTTTTGTTACTTTATTTACCAGGAAATAATTATTCATAAAAATGTAAAGCAACAGGCATCATGTATCCTGCTAACATGGAAAAGAAAAAAATAAATATTTTTGAAGACTATGTTATTAAAATGAAATATAATTAAAATGTAAATATACAGATCTAAAATAGAATGTTCTCTAAAATCACTTTATCACATATCATGTAAAAGTGGTGAAAATACTTTTAAAATCCCAACTTCTCAGAATTAGATTTTAAATAAAAGCATTGGGGAAGGAAAAAATTATGTAACAGTGATACAGACAAAGGATACAATACAAATACTGTCCTATCAACATTTCTTATTTAGGCAAGGGAACAAGGAACAAACGGTTTCCAAAAAGTGCAGTATATTAATATGCACGGATATTAAACAATTTGTAAGATATATCACTAAGTGAAAAGGCAAGTTGCAGAACACATTTAATTTGTTAGAAAAAAGATTCTGTGTTTATATATGCAAAAAAACAATTTTAGGATACTTAAGAGATTGAAAGTTACATAAACACACACACACAAAATGCTAGAGGAAAACTTGGAAACATAAGCAGTCTTTTTCTTATAATTGAAAAAGATGGATGTTCAGCAGAAAAGAAAACCATTTAAAGAATATCTAATTCTGAGTGCAAATGTTATGATTCTCGAGGTCTATAAATACAATGCTACAATCCAGAGATTTCTTATTTATATATTTGACCTGTGATCTGAGCAATCTGATTCACACACCCATTCCTAAAAGGTAGATGTTGGACAAAAGCATGAATGGACCATGTAGGTTTTTAAGAATTCTGTTCCCCAAAAATGAAAGTGATCACCATAAACTCATAATGAATTCTGAAAAAGTAATTGTGGCATAATGACTATGTTTCACTGGGCATTGTTATAAAGATTTTTCTGTTAAAATTCTTATCAATGAAATTTAATCAATTATTTAAGTGATATTCAACCTTTCTTGAGTTTCAGCCTGACCATGTATAAATATTCACACTTGTTGTAAGAATTAAATAAAATGCATTTTATGGGGCTTAGAGTTACTTATCTAGTGGGCTCTCAAGAACTCTAATCCTTCTTGTCTTCTGGTCTTCTCATCAAAAACTCATCCCTTACTAGGGAATCCCCACTTACGACAAACTAGCTCTAAGGTGACTTCTAGGTCTCAGAATTTTTACAAGTATTTGGGGTAATTTTGATAAAATTTAAAGGACTGGATTAGATGGTAACAGATACAGGCTTATAGGGGAATCCCAGTAATAAAATATGGGATTACATTCATTCATGTTTACCCCATACCAAGTTAAGCCCTTCAATAAACCACTAACCGTAAATATTTATCATCTCCCACACCACAGTGAGTCAAGATAGTGTAGCCAACTGAATTCAATCTATGCAGTCCAAGAGATCATCCAAAGTTGGCATCAGGTCTACCTCTGTATTTCCAATAACTTTTTCCCAAGTGTTATAAAAAAAGTGCACAATGTTAGAGTAGTGAGTTAAGTTTAATTTGGGGCAAAATCGGGATTATAGCCTGGTGGACAGCCCCTCAGATAGCTCTGAGGAATTGCTCTGAAGAGGTAAGTGGGGAGGTCAGTATATACGTGATTTTGGTGAAGGGGGGATACGTACAATGAAGCACACATTTTGGCAGAAGATTCCTGCTTATCACAAGGTTACTGCTAGTCGTGAGGAGCAGACGTCTCTATACGTGACTTACGTGCTTGTGCTTTTCTAAACATGAGAAGATGCAAGACATTGGGCTCATAAAATCTTCCAAAAATATCTAACCACCTGAAGGCCTGTTTTGCCAGTTTTTCTCAGAGCATAGAGTACCTCATTCCTGATCTCCACCCTAAACCCCTTTCAGGGCATGGTGAAGGTCAGTGACTGCAGTGGCTCATGACTTCAGTCGTACAGAACCAGGTGGCAGATGACAATTTCCAGTTGGCACGGCCCACACTTTGGGTTCTAGTAAACCATCTCCTTTTACCCAGCAATCCTGATCATTCTATCATTTGTCTTTCAAACATTGCAATAGTGTTATCAAACCCAAGTCCAAGTGCCTGATGCACAGTGAGGCCAAACAAACTGAAGTTCAGAGTTTGGAGCAGAGAAAGGTTTATTGCAAGGCCCTTGCAAGGAAAATGGGCAACTTCTCAAAAGACCCAAACTCCCCCTTGGTTTTTGGGGAAGTTTTTATAGGCAAAATTTGGGGTGAGGACTGCAGGATGCATGACTTTCTTCTGATTGGTTGATGGTGAGGTAACAGGGTGGTGTTCTAGAAATCTGGTGCTCAGCCCACAGTTACCATCCTCCACCTGGGTGGGGGCCTTAGTTCCGCAGAACTCAAAATATATTGGTATGTATATTCCTTGAAGAGGAACTAGGACTCTGTTATCGCTGCACTATTGTTTCTTTACTATTTTCCCTTTGTTTCTGCATTCCCTCACTTCCCTAATCAGTAGGAGCTTGAATCCACTCCTTGGAACTCAGGAAAGATCTATGAGGCTGAAACCATTTTCTACAGACAAGAAATAAGGTACCCAGAAAGGCTTTTGTACCTGGGAGGGCCCCACATGGTCCTGCTTGGTTTCAAACCCCCCTTTTCTTTGCTATGCCTCAATCCTGAAGGGAACATGTGTTGGACAAGAAAGAGAATAACATTTTGGATAGAGAAGTTAATCATAAACTCAGCAGAGGAACTTGGTTTCAGGGGGACTTAGTTTCAATAGTTTTTTATTGCTCTTGGACTAAGTGCAAAATTCAACATGGCCTAAAGTGCTCTGGCCTCCATTCCAACCTGCTTCTGCAGCCAGTCTCTTTTTTGCCCATGACTGACCTTTCCAGTAGGTTCCCTCTGCTTTAACAACAACGCTGCTCTCATTTTGTCCAATTCACCCTTTATCTTTCCCGAAACAGGGGCCTCACAGACAGATAGTTCCCTGTCCCCGTGGAGATGATTCCAGTGCCAGTTTCAACAGGGGGGCAATTTTCCCCACACTGTCAAGCAGTGCTCTTGACACCAACTGGATTTCCTACAATTCAACTCAATTCCGACATCGTCTACTGGAGACAGCATCAGATTCCACCGATTAAGGCCCAATCCGTTAAAACTGCCTCCTACCTCAGGCACTCATTCCAAATCCAGGTTGCTACCTTCGCTTCTGACCTATAAATGGCTATACATCAGAGGTTCCCACAACCCCCACCTTGGGTTCAATTAATTTGTTAAAGTAGATCACAGAATTTAGGAAACCACTTTACTCACTAGATTACCAGTTTATCACAAAGGACATTAAAGGATATGAATCAACAGCCAGGTGAATGCAAACACAGGGCCAGGCCCCAAACAAGGGAGTTTCTGTCCTTGTGGAGTTCGGGTCTGGCAGAGCAGTTCAAAACAAGTGTTATTCACAGTTCATTCCCCAGGCAACCAGCAGGCAGATGCCCACCCCCTTCAGGGAATTTCCAAAAGTCACTTTATTAACATAGACCCAGCAGTGGTGGGGAGGAGCTGCTTGTGAATAACAAGACACCCATGTCACCTCGGACTCTGAATCGTTCAGGAATTGAAGGCATGTGACCAAAAATTATAACAATAGATGCTCCAATTACTCAGGGAATTCCAAGGATCCTTGGAGCTATAACCCAGAAACCATGGATGAAGGTTAAATATATGTGAGAAATATTTATTTTAGTCATCTGAATGAGTAAATACACAGTTCTTATGAATCACAGTATCACGCCTATCAACGAAGCTGCAATAACACACAATGGCTCTCCCTAACTGAGTCCTATTCTTCCACTAAATATCAGATCACAGAACAATAGGCTACTCTGGGAATCCAGCACTACGATTTCAACAGAAAAGTGATATGCAAATTTTAATATTTCTCCTGCAAATAATAGCCTCTTTCAGTCCCACAGGCATGAAGTCACTAGAGCCAAGAAGCTTTTCAATTACAAGTGCTTCAGCCTTTAAGACTTTACCCTTAAGTTTGTCCATCTAATTCACATTCTTTCCTTAAATTCCACCTTAAATATTATTTCCTCAGGAGAGGCCTCAGGGAGCCCGGGTCCAGGTGGGACACACTGTATATAGGGCAGGGGCAGACCCACCCAGTCACCCAGCCTGAGGCAACGGATCCGGCAGGAGACTGTTCTTCACTTTCTGAAACAAAACCACCCCTCCCCTGCTGCGTCCTGCGACCGCAGGCCACCAGAAGCGGTTAGACGGGAGGTGGCGGTGACGCTTTTCACAACTACCCCAACCTTACTTTGACCCTCAGCTTGCTCATGGGACTCGAAGCAATAACAATGTGAAAAGTCCCCACAGGGAACTAGATGATCGGCAGAAGTCAACGTTGGCCCGACCACTTTGGAAATGTCCTCCACCGCATTCCCCAAGCTCAGGCGCTCCTCCTTGTGCTCCCGCCCCGTCACTGAGCATGCGCAGGCCCATCCCCGCCCACTTCTGGGGGAACCGCCAATCACCGCGCGCCCAGTGCGCGCCATTTCGCGAGACCGGCCGCTCGTGGCGCGAAGCCTGCGCCCTGGGCCCACGCCTGGAGGCTCCTCATATTCGCTGGCCTGAGAGGGTCGAGCCACGCGCTCCAGGTGAGCCGGGAGGGCGAGAGGAAGGGCCGAGGGGGGCTTCGCTGAGCGGGGCTTGCTGGGCGTCTCCCGGCGCCGGACCGCGGGGTCTCCTCAGACTGGGGGGGCGGGGGGGCGTGGCGGACGGCGCACAGTGACAGAGACTGACCTGGACGGAGGTTTGGGAGGTGGCAGGCCTCAGAGGCATTACTGTGGGGAATTAGGGGAGGCTCTCCACCCAGGCGGGTTGAGCCATCCGGTACTCCGCACTGTTGTGTCCAGGAGGTTGTCTTCTTTTCAGCAGGTGAGAGGGTGGAGGCTCTGGTATGTTAAACATCATCTAAAGTCACAGGTATTTATTGTGACAATAAATACTAGTGACTTTAGATGATGCTTCACATACCTGATATTTATGGAGCTCACACTCGCCAACACTTTTCAGCAGCTCCAAGAATAGAATAAGTAATCAGTTTTGAGGAGAAATAGGGAAGCATTCAGACCCTGAACCGTACATTCTAGTGTCATTAACCAAAGGTTGAGAAAAATGAATGGGAAATCCGAACTGTGACTTGTGGTGTGAGAGATGCGTGGGCCCGGGAAATGAGAGTAGGGGCCGGATGGCCGTGTACTCCGGATCTTGCTGTTCTTACAGTAAGGAGAAGGGCTTGCAGTGCTTGAAATGGGAGGTCGGAAGGTTATATTTGAGTTTAGAATGCTGTATTGTTGAGGGATTCATGACATGGAGTAGGAGATGGTAGTCAGAATAGTCGGCCTATGTTTGTAACTTGGACCGCGAAAGTGCCCCCCAACGCTGTTCTTTTCACTCCACGGCCTGAGTCTAGAAAGTGGGTTAGGGGAGGTAACTATAGGGGGAAGGGAGGACCCATTTGAAATCTGTACGGAAACACTAATTTAAATGAAATAACTCTTTTTAAAGCAATATAACTCTTCCTTCTGATTCCAAAATTTTCAATCCTGCTTTGAAATGTGCTACCTGTATTATAGTCTTGGCAACATTCTTAAAACTTTCTCTGTATATTTTACTCTGTTAAAGTGCCTTTGTAAAATCTGGAAGGAATTTTAAACAAGAATTAGGAACCCATGTGATGTGACACTGTTATTTATAAAAATTAGGTTGGAAGGTCAGAAGGTTAGAAGACACATTTTCATTACTTAATACATTCCTTTTTATAGTGGAGGGAAGGAAAAATATTTTCCCCTCTGGTAGGCTGTTTCCTGAGATACCTCTACCCCGTCCCATAATAAAAAAGGTTAACAGAAGAAAAAAAAAAACAAACCAGTTTTAATTATCTATGAACATAATGTACCTGCAGGAGCTCCACAAAGGAATGAGACTCAAAAGGCAGCCAAGCAATTGAGGCTTATATACCATACTGAGCTAAGTAGGGGGCGGGTATGGGGTTTCAAATAGGAGGAAGACAGTTCATTGGAAGAGGAAATAGTTGGTGAACATAATTTGCTCTGCCATGTAAATAAGGCAGGTGGAAAAGTGATCTTTGTAATAGATCTCTTCCACGTACAGACTCCCTTTTTAATGTAAATTTTCTTTACAGAAGGCTAACTTCTACTCTTTTCTGAGTGCTGCTGTGTCTGCAGTTTCTCAAAATCGTCCTTATGCCAATGAGCATACTTTGCAGTGACATTTTCTTCTGCTATTCAATTACAGTATATTAAAAAAGAATTTTAAAGGAATGATACCTTACAGCTTCTTCATAACTGGAATGTATGCACACTTTATTTGCCTAACTACTGCTATGAGCAGTTAACACCTTTTATCCTCACTAAAGAGCAAGCAGTACCAACATATGTAGTAGCTTTTAGACTGAAATAGTGCTATAGTATATACTTTAATATAATATTACATACTATAATAAAAATCTAGGCAGTTGTGCTTGATTTCTAAGAACTTTTTTGACTTTGAAATTTTATAAGCTCTAATAATACTTGTGTCTAGGGGTCCCCAAGACTGCACCTAGGTTCAGCCATTACTAGGAGGACTTATGGGGCTCAGCATGAAGTGTACTCAGAACTATGATTGATTGTAGTGAATGGATACATGCAAAATCAGCAAAGGGAAAAGATGCATGAGGTGAAGTCTGGAGGAAACCAAGGCTAACTTCCAGGAATCCTCTCCCAGTAGAGTCACACAAGACCCACTTAATACCTCCTGCAACAAGTTGTGGCAAAATGCACAAAATGTCTGCCAGGGAAGCTCTTTAGAGGCTTGTTGCCCAAGAATTTGGGGGGGAACAGGTTATGTAGTCAGCCTCTGCCTAGCATGTATCAAATTTCCAGATTCTCAGAAGAAATTCTGGTGGTTAGCATAAGCCACGTCATTGAAATCTACGCTTGAGCGCAGTAAAGCATTATCAGGGAATGGTGGGAATCCTTACAAAATCCAAGTTCCCAGACAGCCAAGGGCCAGCCTTTCAAGCAGGTCTTTTTTTTTTTTTTTTTTTTTTTGGTACAAGTACCACTTATTCAGCATCTGTTCTGGGTTAGGTACTGCATGCTGTTCCCACAGCACCATGGTGTATTCATCAACCCAGAAGTTCTCTGAACCCCAACATTTAGGGATTTTTTTTTTTAATGGAGGTTTCATTATGTAGACATGGTTTATTAAATCTTTGGCCATTGGTGATTACCTCAATCTCCAGTTCCTCTCCCCAGGAAGTCACAGGTTAGAAGTGTAACTCTCAACTCTAATCATACCTTGATCTTTCTGGCGACTTGCCTCCATTCTGAAGCTGTTTAGGAGTCCTTGGCCATCACTTAGCTTGCAGAACACACTCTTGTCACTAGGGAGATTTCAGGATGTTCAGAGCCCTGTGTTAGGAACCTGATAGGAAGACCAAATTCGTATTTATTAGGTACAGAAGTAACAAGAAGTAGAGGATGCTTAATGGTTTAGAATAATGGCAGTAGTTACACCAATTAATTATGACTTTGGATAAGCCTGTTCAAATTTTCAAATTTCACAGCTGCAATGAGGACTTGTCTCCCAACTGTCAAAGTTTGTGGTTTTACTCTACTAGGAAGCTGATAAGTTAGCCTGTTAATGTTTCATAGTTGGTGCCAGGTGACACAAACTCCTGGGTCAGACACAGAGGACTCTTAGTACCGGCAGAGCCAGCAACATGAGCATCACGTTTGCATCAGGTCCCCATACCTCCCAAGTCCCACAGAGGTGCTGGAGGGGCCACGTGGATGCCGTGTACACCGTGGGTTTGTAACACAGCCAAGTAACCCTGAGTTTGGGGGATCCACTTTTAGAGAAAACCTGTTTTTGGTTCCACAGGGAGACTTTACCTCCTGTTTCAAGGGTGCTTTCTTCAGACAACCCTGAGAAATGGCCTGGGTGAAGGGAAATCAGGGCCCTGCATTCCTGGCAAATGTAGAGGATGAATGCAGAGATGCTCAGGGCCTGTGATGAATTGCCTCTCCTGGCACTAATTTCACAAAGTTGTGTTTAAGTGAGAATCAGTGACTGTGTTGCCACACACCTACCACAGTGCCTGACACACAGCCAGCCTTACCAGAGAAGGTGACTTGAATTCCTTCCAAAAAGCCTCAACTCAACTCAGGGAAAAAGTGAGGAAAGGGAATAATTTTTGCACAGATGGGAGATTAACTGAGGGTCTAAGAAATACTGAGCCCTGCTAGATCAGAGGAAAAGGAAATAGGAGTTGTGGGTCAGTCCATTTGAAAACCCACCTCTACCAGCCCATTCCTACCATTCACACACCTGACACAAGCCCTGCTTTCCAAACAAACATGCATGGATAATAGTAGCCAAAATATCTGGCAAGTAAATCAGACTCAAGGTATGTATTGGCTGTGTTGGGGGTGGGGCGGGAAGGGTGTGGGTGGTGTGATTTACCTCTAGAATAGGGTTACCTGGGCTACCTGCATGTATATTCAGGAAGGCAGGCCACACTCAGTCCAACTGGCTTGTCTAAGTTCCTTCAGGACTCTTAAGCCTGATGTTCTCTTAAAGTGAGTTAGTTAAAATGGGTGAGGAGAAGATGTTAAATGCACGACAAGTATATATAACCAATTCTAAGATGCACTTTTTTTTCACATTTTACTAATTTTAAAATAAGATGTAGTTTAGAATTGGGAGTCAGAATGAGGTGATTTCCTCTTGGTCATAAAGACAAATCCAACATCAAATGTGAAATCAAGACAATTTTACTATGTTCAAGCCTCATTTTATGTGAAATGTGAGCAGCAGGAAAATTTAAAAGAATGGTGCCTGGTAGCGTGAGGGAGAAGGAAAAGAACAGTGTACTGAGTAGCCACTATTTGAGAAAATAACTCTGCCTGGAAATTGGGCATGATAGAATAGATAAATCAACTAGAAGTTTCTCTAACCTTTTTTTTTTAACATTTTTTTTATTGAGTTATAATCTTTTTTTTTAATTGAAATATAGTCAGTTACAATGTGTCAATTGTAACTGGTATACAGTATAACCTCCCAATCATGCATATATATTTGTTTTCATGTTCTTTTTCATTAAAGGTTATTACAAAATATTGAATATAGTTCCCTGTGCTATACAGAAGAAATTTTTTATCTGTTTATACATATAGTGCTTAACATTTGCAAATCTCAAACTCCCAGATTTATCCCATCCCACCCCCTTTCCCTGGTAACCACAAGACTATTTACTATGTCTGCAAATCTGTTTCTTTTATAGATGAGTTCATTAGTGTCCTCTTTTTTCTTTTAACTTTTTGGAAATTTTTCAAACCTACAGCGATGTTAAAAGAATAATGTAGTAAACCCTCTTATTCCCTTGCTTAGAGTGTCCAGTTTTTTAAGATTTGGGATGACCAGTATTCTTTCTACATATGAGTGCTAGTGTGTGTATGAGTGTAAAATAGACTCTTGAACAGTTTATATTACAGATATGTCAGTTTTCCCTTAAATATTTAAGCTAATATTTCTTGAGAATGTGGATAGTTTCCTTTTTCATTATAAAACTTTATTGTACCCAGTTTATATTGATATACCTTAATTATCTAATACAGGTTCATGTTTAAGTATTCTCAGTTATGTTCACAGTGATCTTTATAACTTTCTCTCTGTTCCCAGTTATAGTCAGATATCACACATTGCATTTGGTTGTCTCTTTAAACTCTCGTAATCTTGAACAGTCTTCCCACTTTTTTATTTTATATAACATTGACTTTTTTAATATTTGTGTTTTTTAGGGTTTATTCATTTATGTATGCATTATTGTTACTCAGTTTTTAATAAAAAGTCCTTGAGTATTTTCTACATGCCAATGAAAAAGGTAGACTAAGAATGTACTTATTCAATATTCATGGCCAAAAGAGAGAGTAACTAACAAGCAAATACATGAAGTAGACAATTTCAGATTATGATTGCATTCTATGGAAGAAAATAGAGATAGCAAGAGAGTGTAGGGAGAAGAAGGCAGTCAGATTGGGTGAGTAGAAACTGTTTCCCTGAGGAGACAGCATTTGAGAGAGAAGACCTGAAGAGAAAGACAGAGGTGTACAAAGGTTCCTGAAGAGAATGCTCCACTCCGTAGCAATGACCTCAGCATTGATGAAATAAAATTTATATTTTAAGGCAGGACAAGAAAATTTAAGCATGAAATTCTCTCTCTCTGTTTAGGCCACCTCTCTCCTTCCTCATAGTGCAGTATGTGCAGCATTACACATTAACCAGGGCTCCGCAAAGATGGGAGTGCCTGCTCCGACTTAAAGACCAAATTTTTACCTTTTTTCTGACCCTAGCAATATAACTTAAAAGAATAGCATTCTTTCCCAACTCTGTAGGAGGTCGTAATGACTTGCTGCTTCCTTTGTACACGCTTACTTGAACTATGCATCCTTGGTGAACTTTATGTAAAATGTCAGTATATCATTTTGCTGTATGATCCTTTGTCTTGAAAATGTATATAACTGGGCCTTCAACTTCTAGCAGGTGGAACAGTTCCCAGAGCTTTCTGAGAGTCTGTCTCCTGGGTTATAATCCTCAGTTTGGCTTGAATAAAATTCCCCCTCTTCTTAACTTGATCATGAATTGACTTTTCATCTACAGCATATTCAACCACAACAAGATAATTGTCGCTGCAGTGTACCGAGGTAGGAAGAATGATAGGACTCCAGCTCAAAGTGACTAGTAGGGGTCAGTATTTTATAGGGCTTTGTATACTGTGTTGAGAAGATGAGGATTCAGATACTGAAGGAATGTAAGCACTGGAGAGAGAGATTCTAAGTTGTCTATTCAATGGAAAAATGTGATTGCTGAGTGGTGAATGGATGCAAGGGAGCGAGAGTGGAAGCAGGCTGACCAGGTAGACGGTGGTACAAGAGCTGATGGCAGCTTGGTCTGGGTGGGGCCTCTATACTGTGTCCATGTATCTCACAAGGTAGCAGACTGCCCCCAAAATGTACAATCAATGAGTAGAAAAAGCAAGGGACATAGTAATGGATCATGTGTCCCAGGGAACTGTATAGAATGAACTGCACCACTTCCCTCTGGGTTAAACATTTGGATGAGCCTGCAGGTGATTTTCCTAAAGCCTTAATATTTTGAAATAATTATAGATTCACAGGAACTTCTCAAGATAGTACAGAGATAGTACACCCTGATACCCACTGTGCATGTTCTCATGTTTCTTAACAATATAATATCAAAACCAGAAATTTGATATTGGTAAAATGAATATGTATAGTTCTGTGACACTTAGCACATACAGATGCATATAGCTGCCAGCAAAGTCAAGTTACAGAACTTTCTATCTCTTTGAAGTCTTTTGTACTACCCTCCTGTAGTCACACCCATGTCACTCCCACTTCAGACCAAAACCATGCCACCCACTTTAAAAAAAAAAGTTTGGAGGTGGGGGTAATTAGGTTTCTTTATGTATTTTTTAATTAATTTTTTATTTTATTTTTTAGTGGAGGTCCTGGGGATTGAACCCAGGACTTAGTGCATGCTAAGCACACTCTACTGTGTGTGCTATACCTTCCCCCCTTTGTAAAAATTTTAAAATTCTTTATTTTGGGGGAGGATGGTAACTAGGTTTAGTTATTTATTTTTTCAGAAGGAGTACTGGGGATTGAACCCAGGACCTTGTACTTGCTAAGCATGTACTCTACCACTTGAGCTATACCTCCCCACCCCCCCATCCACTTTTTTTAAAGTAATATTTCAGAGTAACATTCAGAGATCATGACCCGTCATCCATAAGTGTTTCAGGAGGTATTTCCTAAGAGTAGGATAATTTCTTAATGTAGCTAAAGTGTAATGATTGAATTCAGGAAGCTTAACTTTGATAATATTGTTATCTAATAAATAGTACATATCCAAAATTTTCCCATTGTACCATACTATTGACTTTATGGCAGTTTTTCTGCCTATCTCGAATCAAAGCTTAAGATCATAAATTTCTCCTAGTTGTTTAGTCTATTTAATGTAGAATATTTCCCCTATGTTTTTCAGTCCATTGTTGTTTATGCAGATTTTTAAGACTATTGTCTTATTGAATGTTGCAGTGGTTTGGATTTTAGTGATTACTCCCCTGTGATTAGATTTTTTGGCAGTGGTGGGCTGGCAGAAATGTTCCATAATTGATTTTCTTCCCATTGCAGGCCATCAGTTTGTCCCTTCATTGATGAGGTATTCTCTAGATCTCTATATTGTAAAGGCACTTACTTTGTCTCTCTGTAAAGGAACTGTAATTCTTGGGGTGATATTTTGAGATGTATGAATATATTATAACCCAGGAAATTTTACCTTAGGGTTTCGGCAGTCAGTTGATTTTTATCTGAATTAGGATATTGCAATTGCAAGCCTGGGAAATGTAGAAATTAAAAACTTTTTTCTTCCTTAGAAATGACTGCTTGCTTGAACCTGTGGCTACTTTCTTCAAGAAGCAAGTCTTTCATGTTAAATGTAGATCGGCTAATTTGTGATAGAGCTATAAGCAGTGAACCTACTTGCCCTTCACGTTGAGGGGGCTAGACAAGACTTCAGTGGCTGCTCGGCAGGCTGGTCCAGTGACACCCAGAGCTGGTCAGTCTGCGATCTCTGAGCGAGGATAGCTACTCCTCCTCTGGGCTTGAGCTTGAGGCCATCCTTGCCAAAGGGAGCATTGTTGTGGTAAGACTCCATGGAGTTTGTGACAGCGCTGGTACAGCTCCAGGAGGAGTCTAGCTGCCCGATCTGCCTGGACTACTTGAAAGACCCGGTAACGATCAACTGTGGGCACAACTTCTGTCGCTCATGCATCAGCAGGACTTGGAAGGGCCTGGGTGCTCCCGCCCACTGTCCTGTCTGCCGTGTTTGCTTTCAAGACAGGAATATCAGGAGCAACTCCCAGCTCAGCCATTTGACTGAAATTGCTAAGCTGCTGCAGATCAGAAGGAGCAAGAGGAAGAGGCAGGAAGAGAGTTCCATGTGTGAGACGCACAACCAGCTTCTGACCCTTTTTTGTGGGAAGGACCTAGAGGTTTTATGTACACAGTGCAGTTTCTCCATTCAGCACCAGAAACACTGCATTTGCCCCATTAAGAAAGCTGCCTCTCATTACAGGAAAATTCTGGAATGTACCATTAAGCCCTTGAAGGATAATATGGAACAAGTTGAAAAAGTGCTAACTCTGCAAGCCAGCAAATCAGTTGAACTGAGAAAGCAGGTGAAATATAGGAGAGAAGAAATACATTCTGAATTTGAGCAACTTAGACTGTTTCTACAAAATCAGCAAGAGGATATTCTTCGGCAGATGGAAGATGAAGAGATGGAGATTTTAGCAAAACTAAATGAAAACTTTGTAACATTTACAGATCATGTTTCCTCATTGAAACATCTGCTGAGGGAGGTAGAGGGTAAGTGTGTGCAGTCAGACCTGGAAGTACTGAGGCAGGTTAAGAGTATCCACCACAGGTATCAAAACCTAACCCCTCCTGAACGCTTTTCATTCCAACTAAAGAAATATGGGTTTAACCTTCCTCCACAGTATTCTGACTTTGACAGAATTATCAAGCCATTTCAAGTAGATGTGATTCTAGACCTTGAAACAGCACATCCGCAGCTTATTGTCTCTGAGGATAGAAAAATTGTGCGATATGAGAAGAGAAAACAAAGCCTTTGTTATAACCCAAGGAGATTTTATCTCTGCCCTGCTGTCCTGGGTTGTAACAGATTCCATTCTGGTAGGCATTACTGGGAGGTAGAAGTGGGAAACAAGCCTAAATGGACATTGGGGGTGTGTCAAGACTGGTTTCCTAGGAACTGGCGGAGTCAGCCAGTGGTTGAGGGTGGATTCTGGGCAGTTGGGCGGTATGCTGAGAGTATTTATGTTGTGTCGGGTCCTAAGAGAAACCGTCTCCTGCCCATGGTAGGACCCAGTAAGATTGGCATTTTTCTGGACTATGACTTGGGTGAGGTTTCCTTTTACAATCTGAGTGACAGATCTCTTCTCTATAGTTTTAGTGATTCATTTACAGAAGCCATTTGCCCCTACTTCTATACTGGAATCGATTCGGAACCTCTTAAAATATCTTCAGTAACAGCTGATGAAAGTTGAAGTACCTGGGAAACAGTACAGCATCAGTGTTTAGCGGCAACTTAGGAAATTTAGCTTCAGTAATCCTGGGACTGTTTTTAAGGATTGCTGCTGAAAACCAGAATAGATTTGTAGTCTGCATTTTCAGTAACAATAAAAACATGGTAGTAATGCCAATTTCATAGGTATTATAGGTATCAGTTTTCAAGTTCTGTTTATTTCTAAGATGAAGTAGTTGAGAATTATATTACTTGACACATCCAATAAATGATTTGCTGTTGAAATTGCCCGTAAATTGTTTTTTAGTTACAGTTATTTCTTTACAGTGATATAAATCTTGTCAACAGTCCTCCTTACCACATACCTACCTTTCTTTTTAGTGGATTTTTCTGTTTACCTCCGTATATCTTATATACCTTAATATCATGTTCTGTTCTTTATGTGTCTGTTACCAGTTGACACAACTGACTGATACTTATGAATAATGAGGATTTTTGCCTATTAAAAACCCTTTCCCTATACACATTTATGCAAATCATAGGTAATCTTAAGGTTTTTTTCCCTTGTGAACATGGTTCTGAATCTCATGTTGCAATCTGGACAAGCTATATATATATATAGTTATCATCCCACCCCACTATCCTGGGACTTGTCCTCCAATCTTGGATTCCTTATTGGTTTAATCCTGTATCTTCCTGCTTGTTTCTCTTCATTTTGGAGTGTTGTGATGAAAATGTTTCCATATAATTCATTATCGTTGTTTTTGAGAAGTGTGATACCAGTCTGATCCTTGATACTTTGGATACTGATTTTTTTTATAGTGTTTAAATATTTTTATTCCTAAAAGTTTGAGTTTTGTTTGTTCATTTATCTTGCTGAATTCTGAGATACTCCATTTGTCAGGATTCTCCAGAGAAACAAGCAATAGGACGTATACTGTTAACCAGAGAAGACTCTAGGCTGCAGCTGAAATCCGAAAGTCATCCTTTGGCTGAACTCCCTCTTGTTCGTTGTAGGTCAGTCTTCTGTTCTATTCAGATTGGGTGAGGCTCCCCCACACTTTGGATGGCAGTCTGCTTAAAGTCCACCAATTTAAATGTTAACCTCATCCAAATGCAGTCTCAGAGAAACAGCTAGAATACTATTTGACAACATGTATGGGCACCAAGGCCCAGCAACACTGACATATAAAACTAAGCAGATACCTTCAATCCAGAATTGTACTAGCTGAGCAAAAGAAAAGATTCCTGTCCTGGAGCAGTGTACTTCTAGAATGGAGAAAAAAGACAATCAAATAATAAATGATTGCTACAGTTCTTTCAGGCTGAGAAAGTGCTGTAGGAACAGGGAGAAGCTGATCAGTGTCAACAGCACGAGAGTACTGTGTGTGGGAAAGGGTCAGCCGTGAAGACTGGCGGTCAGGGTAGGCGTCTTAGAGAATAAAGAATGCAAAACTGGATGAGGGAATAGCATTGGTGGAGCACTGCAGAATGAATGGCTAGAGCAAATGTTATGGGGATGGGATTGGCAAGCCCGGGACAGCAAGGAGGCCAACACATAGAGGAAGTCAGTGAAGTGGAAAAAGTTAACAGTGAGATCAGAGAGGTGAGTTAGAGGGAGAGCCAACCTTTTTTTTTTTTTTTTTTTTGGTAGGGTCACAAGGCCATGATAGGCATTGTTGTAGTCTATGAAATGGTCCTTAGAGACTTTTGAGGGAGAGAGTAACTTAATATTCTTTAAGAATTTTTTATATAGTATATATGATCTCTTGGCAGTTACTCAGTGCTGCCACTGTAGCATGAAAGCAGCCATAGATAATACAGCAAATAATGGCCTGCCGTGTTCCAATTCAGCCCTTTTTACCAAAGCACGTACTGGGCTGGATTCAGTCTGCAGGCAGTAGTTTGCCAATATCCTACTCACGGGGCAATCTGCCAGTATGAGCATTGGAAATGCAGCGTGTACCATTGACTCAGCAATCCAAAACACCAATCCGACAGGTATCTCCTGAAATCTTTTGTTTGTTTGTTTTTGAGAAGGAAATGGACATTAAATTATATGGATTACTTGCTATGCCAATAATGACTAACAGGCTTCATCTCAGGACAGTGCTGATTGATTTGTAGCAGCGAGGCCTAGAATGCTGTGTTAAGGATTCTGAGATTTTAAGGAATTTTTCATAAAGTGGTGTCCCATACATGTGAAAGATAGATACCCAAGGTTATTTGTTGTCCTACTGATTTTGAGAAAATACTGTCACAAGTGAAGTTTATCATTGGAGGATTGCTTAAGTGAATTATAGTGCATCCAAATTGGACTGATGATGCTTTAAGTAGAATGACCATTTATATGTATTGAAATATCAATTTCCAAAATAATGTAAAGGTGTAAACAAAATAAAAATGAAAAACAATCATAATGGTGTGTAATATACCACCATTTGAATGTGTGGATGTGTTTGTGTTAGTACATATGTGTTTAAAATATGTGTGGTATACATGAAGATCTAGGAAATGTTTATCTGTGAAAAGTAAAAATATGTGACTGGGAGATCCAGCATAGTGGGAGACCATTATGACCTTATATACTGTAATTTTTATATTTGTACTATAATCAGGTAACTTTTAAAAATAATCAATATTAATCAGTATTTTTAAAAGTATACCACACTGTATATACCACATTTACCTATTAATAGATATACCTATTATCTAGAGCTACAAGAAAAAAAAAAAGGAAAGGAAACTTATTTGCTGACCCTTGCAAAAAATGATCATTGGGTTAAAAACAGGAAATATGACAAAATTACAACAAGCAAACCTAAATTTCAGATTTCCCTTGAAAGTGTGGGTGTAAAGTAATAATAATTTCACAGATAAACCTGATAGGTGATAAATTAATAGTCAATTTATGCTTTATTTTTAATATGTTTGTGTCTGTGGCAATCACGTTATTTAATCGTACAGAGATATTATTTGGCAAAAGATTTAGGTCCTGTTACTGGAGATTTTGCAGGACCTGACTTCAAATCCAAATTTGTCTGTATAAACTAGTGCCATGGCCTCAAAACCCATGTGTAGATCACAAATTTCCTTCAGTTGTTCCTATCAGAGAGTCATCCTTTACTCTGTTGTGAAGGTCCTTAACTTTGTTAGGAAGGACATTTTAATGAACCCATTTGCACCTGCCATTTACTTACAATAGCTAAAACCATGCATTTCAGAGAGCTTTTTCATAGTTGTCCATGTCGATCTACATGTATTATTTTTCAACATTCACTGACATTCACTGCAATGTAAGACAAATTAGATGTCTTGTGGTAGAAATTTTCAGAAGAACCGGTTGTGAAACATTATTTTTGTAACTAAAAATTTCAAGGAATTTGTAACAGAATCCCACCCACACCTTTCTGTGGAGAAATGGGAATCACAAATACAGTTTTAAAAAACAAAGGCTAAAACTACCTGTCTTCTGATACTTGAAAAACAAAGATGAATGTAGCATGCCCCCTGGGATCCGAATATCTGAAAAACTGGAATCAAACGATATTCTAAGGAGTGCTCTGGTCAACCCACTGAGGCAAAACCCCAGCCACTCAAAATTTACCTGTGTCAAGACTGCCACAACATACCGTTTATTACCACTCACTGAGGCCTTGTGTGAAATCAGGGCGGCCACTGGTCCAGAAGTGTCTTCAGAGAAAAGAGAAAAGCCACTAGTCTGAGGGGTTTGTTGCTGGGGAAATCTCCTCTGTAGCCAGGACCGTCCTGGGTGAGAACCGCCTTGCTTAGCCCAGTGAAGGAGCCTCCAGGCTGTCCTGACAGCTTGCCCAGATGTGGGGCACAGGGGAGGCCCGAGGGTGAGGGTGAAAAGACATCAGCAGTCAGACATCAAAGATGGACTCAGACTCTTTATTGCAAGGACTTACCAAGAACATAGCAAGAACGTGGATCATACAGAAAGTCTTCCAAGGTGGCTCAGCACTCATCTTCAACTATACTTATTGTAAGTGATTTAGAAGAAGGTCTAATAGAGAAATAGGGCATAAGTTTTTCTGTAAAAATGTCACTGAATATATACAAAGGAGACCTATCATTCAAATTGTAAAAAGAAACTTCTCCCAAATCATAGTCCAGAAAAATGCCAATCCGACAGGCATTTCCTGAAACCCGTGTGTCACGGGTGGTTCCCCAGAGCTGAATTTGCCAGCAGCCATTGCTTGGGGAAGGTGACACAAGAGAATTTCTAGGGAAAGATTCTTTACACACCCCTAAGGACCATTCCCCACTGCCTCTGCCTTCTACCTGCCAAAAATGCCTGCCAGCATCAAAACCCTCTGAACTCAGGACAGCGGGGTAAGAAGTAAACACTTGGGGAGGATGAACACAGTTTGGTTCCATCCATCGAAAAGTTGCAGTTTTCCGATCTTGTGAAATTTGGAGGCTGTGGTGAGCAGTTTCAGGCTCCAGTGTCAAATGGACCTGAAAGGTTCTGATCATTTTGTGCAAGCCAAAATACTGTGGGGGGAGAGTGAAAACCTCCTTCTTCACTTCAGACCAAAAGGCTGCTGGGCTCTCTAAATTTTCATAGCTTCTGTGGATTCTTTCAATGCCTGTGAGTAAATCCAGGTCAGTCTGGGAACACTTGTTGGTTATTTCATAAAGCAGACTTTTCAACGTGGATCCGTGGTCTGATATTTGGATTTTTTTCCCAGTTATTTTGTCTACAACACTCTTTTCTTCATTTAGCAGCTTAACATGAATTTCGTCATGCTCTGTTCCCAAGAAACGCTTAAAGTGTTCAACTTCAGAGTGCAGTTTGCTCCTTTGATTCTCCATGTTGGACACCAACTCAAATGACTTGGAGACTTGCATTTCTAAGCCCTTTTCAGCAGCTTCCAGCTGCTCTGTCAGGGGCTCCAGGTAGCCCTTGAGCCTCCTCCTGTGACACACTGCAGCTTGCTCCACGGGCACCAGGGGGTGGTGGCGGTGCTCAGAGGAGAGCCTGCACTGGGGACACAGCAGCTCCAGGTCCTCCTCACAGAACAGGCTCAGGGCCTGACTGTGCTTCTCACACAGGGGGGCCTCCCCCTGCCGGCCCCTCTTGGCCCTCGTGCTGGGAAGCTGCCTCACAGCGTCAGCCAGGTGGCTTAACTGGCTGTTCCTCCTGCAGCTGCGCTCAGGGCAGGGCTGCAGGCAGAGCGGGCAGGGGAAGAGGTCCCGGAGCCCCTCCCAGCGCTGCTGGAGGCAGGCGTGACAGAAGTTGTGCCCACAGCCCGTGGTCACCGGGTCCGTCAGGCAGTCCAGGCAGATGGGGCAGCTGGCCTCCGCGTGCAGCTGTGCCAGGGAGGCCGCCAGGGCCATCGTGCCGGGAGGGGTCCTGTCAGGGGAGACGCCCTCAGAAAAGCCCGGCTCTCCAGGGGCTGGGACAGGGACAAGCTTCCGACCCGTCACCTTCTCTCTGGCCTTCACGCCCGCCCTTGGGTCTCCCAGGACCCAGGGAGCTGTGTGCAGTGGGGCCGAGTCCTGCCCCTTCCTTCACCTCCACAGCCGCAGCCGCAGGGCCCGGAGCCCCAGGAGCCTCCGCTGCCTTGGGCACCTTGGTCCCTTTCACTCGGTGGCCGGAAATCGAGGCCTGAGAGGTCGTCCTCTCCTTCAGGGACAGCCCAGCTCCAGGTGGCCGTGAGGATCCCCAGCGTGGGCCAGTCAGCACATCCAGACGTGGGCCAGTCTCCGCACAGCTCAGCAGCTCCTTCCAGAAAATGCTAACACGGGGGAAAGAACACGCATTAAAGGGATAAACAGCATGTACATAATCGACAGTGTTTTACCAGTTTTTTTTTTTTTTTTCCTGGATTCAAATACATACATTTCCAAACAAAAAGCAACTGTAGTCAGTTAGGACAGCAGAGCCTGGTAATGGTTAATTAATGTGATTTTGTTAATGAAAAGAGACTCAACAGGAAAGCTACACAGTACACTGTTTACATATAAAACCCTGTGATACCAGGACCGGCTTCACAGTGAGGAGGAGCAGGGAAGGGTGGGGGAGACTCACTGGATGTGAACATGGGACATGTTGGCTGAACCGTGTGTCCTCCCCTCCCCCCATGCACAGTTCCTATATTGAATCTGTAAATCTCAGCACATCGGAATGGGACTCTGTGGTGAGAAGGGCTGTAAAATGTTGATTAAGTTAAAATGAGGCTGCTGGGGAGAGGCCCTAGTTCAACACTGACTGGTCACCTTGGAAGAGACGTCCAGGACAGGCACCCACGGAGGAAAGGAGGTCCCAGGCAGGAAGCAGCCCCCTGGGAGCCCCCGAGCCAGGGCTCAGGGGTAAGTGAACCTCCTGGCCCTTTGATCAGCAGCTTCCAGCCTCCAGAATTGTGACAGAATCAGTGTCTATTGTTGAAGTCACCCCAGCTATGTGCGGTGTTCTGCATGGCATCCCTTGGAAAGGAATACATTGCTCTACTCTGTATCTGTTATTTTACAGGCTGAACATATTCTGTGTGGATACAGTTTCACAAGGGTCACCAGCCACTGTTCCCAGTGGGCTCCTGCCCCAGGCAACAGGCCAGCTCCTCTCCCTTCTGTGAGCCACACTCTCCCTCTAATCCAAGGGTCCAGATCCTTTCTGTCTCTGTCTCTTAGGGAAACGCTGGGATTACAGCAAACCCAAAGCCGGACCTACCATTACAAGTAACTGACCTGAGTTGGCTGCCATTTCAAATACTTGATAACAATACTTTCTTTCTGAGACAGGAAGAGAAGAGCACAGTCATTTTGGATAAGGACCCCAGAAGCAATTTGAGCAAAGCATGCCTTTAGGCTCAAGAACAAAGGCCCTGGGGGCCTGAGTCCTAGAAGCAAAGAAACAAAAAAGAAACAGGCTTAAAGAATAACTTTATCTCTGTGACACTAACAAGTGCACATAATTGCCACAAGACAAGAAGTTCAACTATCAATTTCCTGTTCCTTTTGTCCCTGTGTTTTCCTGCAGAAAATTCTCATGCCTCCTTTCCCCCCTCACAGAAACACTCCCCATTCCTGATAGTCACTGGGGAGCCTTCTGGTGCTGATCAAAGAAGTTTGACACATTATGGAAATGTCTGATCGTGAAACAAACCCCTCCCTTTTTGTTATAAAAGCAAAACTTGCCCCTTCTGCTCGAGGAGGTGTAACGTTTTTCCACCTTTTCCCTTGTGCACAAGGGATCTCTTTTAATACAAAGCTCTGCTCGCCTAAGAGTCCTGTGGAAATGATAGTCATTTCTCTGGTATTGCTGTCCAAGAATCTGGAAAGGGCCTAGTGACGTAAGATGGGGAGCCCTTCTAGGAGGGAGGCTGAGCCAGGACCTCTCTGGGCCCCCAGGCTCCCGGGATCCCAGAGGAGGAGATTCCTTCTGGGGCAGAGGGCAGAGCTGCCTGAAGCGCTGTTGTTTCAGTGTCCTTGGGGCGGCTGCTACCCTGCCGGGGCTTTGGCTTTGGTCCATCTGTCACAGGCAGGCGTGGCTTCTCCCCTTTCTTCTCTTTCTCTTACTCCCCTTCTTTTCCTTTCCCTTTTTTTTTTTTTTTTTTTTTTCTTAGCAAGGAGGCGGGAGTCCTTCATCTGCTCTGTTGTGTCTGGTCTGTTCTCTTCAATTTTCTATTCTGCTGACTGGGAAGGTTGGCCTGAATCTGAAAATCCAAGACTGATCCCCAGGGGTTGGTTCAGGCACCATTGGAATTGCTTCCCCTCTGCATGTCTCTTTGACTGTGGTGCACCTGGATGACTGTCCTTGTTTGACTTCACGTTGTAAGCCCCAATGCTATTTTTCTAAGCAAAGTCAGTATTTGTGGGGAGAGGACCTTTGTGACTATGTAAGTCAGTGGAGCCGTAGAGGCTACAGACTGCTCTCAGCTCACTGCTATTTCTGGGAAAATCAGTTATTCCCCACCTGGGAACATTTCTGAGCCATGTACTCCTGTGATTTCTCTCCTTGTCTGCTTAGTGAGTGGTATAGACTGTTACATATAATGAAGCAGGGATTGGACCTGGTCTACAGTGTATATTGTTAAAAATTGATGGGAAGGTCAAGGTCTGAGGCAGCAGTGCTCTCTGCAGTGGCCAGTGGCCTGGGGTTTGTTAGAGCAGGTCTTTGGGAGTAACTGGGGACCACTTTTGTCCTGGGCTCCATGTTAATTGGGCCTGTTGCCTGTGGAGCATTGGCCCCTGGCCAGTGGCTCTGGGATTCTGTCCAGCAGCTACCTGAGCACTTCTGTCTCAGGGACAGTGCTGACTGCTGCCTCTGACCAGGCATCGCTGCCCACAGAGCTTTCAGTTCTGGGGTGAAAGAAACAGGGCTTTAGTCCTGACCTGTCTGTTTCTGGTCACACCAGCCTCTTGAAAGAACAATGGGAAATGAGAGCCCTGTTCCATCCTGCTCTTGTTCCATAGGGTGTATTTTGCAAAAACTGGGAGAGCTTTAATTACGCTTAGGAAGAAGATACTTTTTTCCTTAACATTAAGTAGCCGTAATATTCTTTAAACTCGGCATGCAAAAAAAAAAAAAAAAAACCCAAAACTGATTCTTTTTGTATATACAGGTTAAAAAGTTTGGCTTGATAAAACACTTCTTTTTTTCCCCATAATTTTGACCCTGAGGGAACAAAAATATTCCTAGGAGAAACCCTGAAGTTACAGATCTCATCATGTCCTTAAAAAATAAGCACAGCCCACGTTGCCTGAGAGTAAAGCAATGGGTTATTTAGTAAAACTTCAAACCAAAGGAAAAGAAGCAGGAAAGAGGCTTTTTAAACTCAAGTAAGTAAATTTAACTTATTCCAACTGTTAATTTTGGTCTTACACCTTGCAGGTAAATTGCCATAACATGGGTGGTCATGATTTCTTATCTTTCCATTTGCATGTTGTTTATTGTTACAAAAAGGGAAATTTGTTTTGCAAAGGAGCTCTTTTCAATTGGATTTTTTAAAAAAAGGTAAGGGCTTACAAATCAAACATTTCTAAATACAAAAAAAAAAAAAAATTAACCAAAATAAATTTCAGGTTCACATGATCTGGTGAATATTCAGTATTTAAATTACTATCTAGTATTAGAATTAAGGTTTGTTAATTAATACAGACATCTTTAAAGTCATCATTATTAAGTATATTACTTTTATTGTACCCAGGTTTACTGAAAGTCAATAAACTCACTTTATGTATGTTGAAAAATGCCAGCAAGAAAATTAACTCAGTATGACAATACTGTCTTAAGTAATAAAATAGAGATAAATAATGTAAAAGCTTTTAGATAAACTGTTTAGAAAAAATGTTTTAGCTTTTCCAGATTCTTAGTAACTTGAAACCTTAGAGAGTTTTGCTAAATTAAGTTAATTGATCAAAATTCCTAAAAAGCCTGGGTCATTTTTATCAAGATAATATACTTAAGCCATCAAAAAGAAAAGGTCTAGATCATTTTAATTAAGATAAAATATTGAAACATTTACTGTTAAGTTTAAGTTTGCCCCCTTTTGCCTTCTTGTGAGAGAAAAAAAAAATCTAAAGATGTTTGGGTTTATTAGACACGCAACTGGCACCACATTAAAAAGGGAAATTATGCTATGAAATAAAAGTATGTTTTTAGAGGTTATGGAATATGTTGTTTGCTAATCAGGAAATTCTGGCAGGACAAACAGGTTGTATTTGCTTGCTTCTTGGTTTTCACTAGAGATTAAGGTTTTTTTTTTTAAGGGTTAAAAATTATAATGTGCAATTGAAGTTACTAAAACAATAAAGGAAGCATTTCAGTGTGTAAAAAAGTAGGAAATATATTGTTGATGGTAGAAGATGTGAAAAGTGGAAATACATTTGTTGGAGAAAAAGAGGGGAATAGTTTTATCCTAAAGGTGGATAAAAGTGATGGAAAGCGTGTGGAAAAGGAGCCTTGAGAGAAGAGTTCTGTACATGGTCAACGTTGGTTAAGATTCGATTGCATTTAATTAGGTAAATGAAATGTGTTCTTAAAAGTAAGCTGATAGAAGACGGGAGTTTGGTTTTATCTTTCTGTTAAAAGAACAAAGTTTTATTAGAATACTGCTTTTGATAACAGATTTTGGCAATTACTTTGCCTTTAAGTGATCTATAATTCCTTTTAAAATCTTTTGTCACTTTAGACTAACCAAAACAGTTTGTTTGTGGCCAATTAAACATGCATTGTACATCTGCTTTAACCATTTAAAGAAAAAGTACATTTAAAAATTAAAGCAGAGTAACTGTGGCTAAAACATTCAAAATAGAGCTGGATGGCCACTGTGGACGAGGTCTCACACACTTTCCTGGTGTTACCGAGAATCTGAATTTCTCAGCTACAGCACATTTAAGGACACCACCAACTGTTCTCAGAACAGTATCTGCTAGCAACTGCCAACTGCAACCTTATGGCCACAAGGTACCTATAAAATCAGAAGTGACACCCAAACAATGGTCCACCCTACCAGCCTCGGAAGGCCAGAGACTCACCTGGGAGACTTACTGTCCCCCAAGACTATGGGATAACTGGTAACTGGAACCTTCATTTTTGCGCCCTGAGTAATTCAGTTCCCTGAATTAGTTAAAAGCGGCTATACCCAGTGGTACTGTTGGTTGAAACAGGAAATACAGTTCAAAAACAATGCATACTCCCCATGGGGAGCCCCTGGCTTCTGTTAGGTAAGACTGAACCCCAAATCTGGATGCCAGTCAGTGCTCAGCTCCACCCTGAAAAGCAGTATTTGGTTGTACCCTAAACACAGTAGGGCTCAGAGGACACTCCAGCCTGGCCCATCGTGGAGACTCCAGTACGAAACGCTATCTGGTGATGGGGAAAGAACAGTTATGCTAGGAAGGCAGGCTCAGTGAAACCGTGGTGCTCTCTGACTTATAAAAATAAAACTGTTAATGTCAGAAGGACAAGAATCTGCTACAGCACTCAGCCCACGGGAAACCTTTTTTGTTCCAAGTGAGTAAGACTTTTAACAGCCTAGATGCTGAAAGACAAGCTATTTCTAGAAACCAGTTTGTCTCTACTTCTGGAAATCAGTCTAATGGAGGCTCAATGGCCAGAAAAACACTTCAGGTTGTTAGTCCAAGAAACACCACCACTGTTCAGAAATAACACAAGAAATACCACTTGTTTACAGTAAATCAAGGGGGAAAGCATGTAACTGGCCTCACTAAAGAGCACGACAGTGCTGGCAGGGGACCTTCTGGGTGGCTGTGTTCTGACTCGAGGAGCCGTGTCAGTGGGACCTGAACTTAGGATTCTTGTCTTCTGTGTAGTTGCCCTGGTTTGTAGAGCTAGGTGTAAATGTTGTATAGGATATAGACAAGGCCTGTTTTACCAAAGAATCCCAGGAGATTTCAAATATTCTATGTGGCCCAGCCCCGGCCTCATCCAAGCCAGGTAGTTAGAGACTTGTCTGCTTCCTGTCAGGTAGCACCCAGGCCCTAAGTCAGCCTTGATGCCACTGCAGAAGACCCACCTGCGGCCTCCAACGATCCCTTAAGAATGAGGGGACATAGAGACACATAGTGTAAGATACCACTTACATGTGGAATCTAAAAACATACAGCAAACTAGTGAATATAACAGAAAAGAAACAGACTCACAGATGTAGAGAAGAAACTAGTGGTTACCAGTGGGGAGAGGGAAGGGGGGGGCAAGATGGAGGTGGAGGATTGAGGGGTACAGAGTATCAGGTGTAAAATAAGCCTCAAGGCTGTGCTGTACAACATGGGGAACACAGCCAATATTTCATAATAACTACAAATGGGGTATAACCTTTAAAACTTGTGAATTACTACACTGTATACCTGTAACATATAATGTCGTACATCAGCTATACTTCAATTTAAAAATATGATATTGTAAAATAAATACATAAATACAGTTTAAGAATGAAAACAAAAATGACGGGACATAAAGTCTGTGGGGAAAGAGACAGGAAGTCAGAGCACAGCCGTTTTGGAAAAGGACCCCAGATGGTCTTGGAAAAACCCACTTTGCAGGCTAAAAATCAAAAGCCCTGGGGCATGAGTCCCAGAAGAAGAAAAAAGGATTAAAAGATTAACCTTATCTCAGTTACACTCAGGAGTGTACCTAACTGCCGCAAGACCAGAAGCTCAACTGCAACTTCTAACCTTGTCTGCTCCTGTGTTTTCTTGGAGAACGTTCTGACGCATTCCTTTCCCCTCCCAGAAGTGCTCCCTGGTCCTGATGGTCTGCAGGAGCCACCTACTGCTGAGCAAAGAGCTTTGATTATTTCTGGAAATGATCACTGATCATGAGACAGCCCCCACCCATTTTGTTATAAAACCAACTCTTACCCCTTCTCCTACCAGAGTAGACACGCTTTCCCTGCCTTCTCCCTTGTGCAGAAGTGATCACTTATAATAAAAACCTTTGCTTGTCTAAGAGTCTTGTGGAAATGATATTCATTTTTATGGCATTGCTCTCCAAGAATCTGGAAAGGGTCCAGTAACAACTCCATTTTGGAAGGTGTCTATCTGATGCTATAAAAACATTAGATAATTATCTTAAGTGGTAACCACGGTATTAGACACCTTCATTGAAAAATATCTTCCAGGTGACACATAAGGACATCTTCACAGATGAATCTTCAGATGCCAGGGGTTGGCTTCCACGTCCCTCTCCCCTCCTCTTTGAGCTTCCCTTCCATGTCGGGGATCTCTGATCCTTGAGGATCCGTCTCCTGTTTCTCACAGCTGATTCACATCTGCCCGGCTCTCCTCCCATTCCAACCCCCTTGCCTCCCCCGCCAACTCCACTAACCTCCCCAAATCTCCCAGGTTGAGACTGAAGGGAGATGGAGGCAGCAGAGGGTCCATGTGCTCGGATGCTGGGGGGCAGCGTCCAGGCCTGGTCTCAGAGCCGGGGCCATTCAGGGCGCTTCCTGGGTCCCCCACCCTTTCAGGGACACAGGGAAGATGGGGAACTGTCCTCATCTTCCCTCTCATTTGTGTGTGGGCCTAAGTACAGATATGACAAGGCCTCCTGGAATAGTTTGGTTTTGAACAGCAAGAAACTGGTGTGACACAGAATTTCAGGGTGTTTGTATTACTTCTGGTCCTCATTTGGGTTGCTGAATTATAGATTTCCTGACTATTCTCAACACAGTTCTCAAAACTACATTAACAGTCAACAAAATCATGTTGAATTCCCTGGAAGACCTAAAATCCAGTGTGATTATCACCAAAAGAAATTCCAGGAAGTTGATTACAACATAAAAGGAAACTGTGTGTATATGTCCTTATGAAAAAGCCAGCAAGTATTTCTGTTCCATAAAGTAACCACACATGTAGGTACATAAAACCTTAAGTAGTGAGTCCACATATTGAGAAAGAAAATAGAACAGCAGTGAGCACGGTGCCTGGCACAAGGGCTCCCCAGGCAGGAGGCCCTGGGAGTGGCCCACGGCTCCCGCAGGTGTGGTCCAGGTGAGAGGCAGAGGTCAGGCCACAACCACACCCACAGCTGGAGCTTCCCTCCCCCAACCCAGTCCTCCTCTGCACACAGGGAATCACCCACTCAGCTGGCAGGAGTCTGTTGTTAACGAATCCAGTAAGCACCTCCCACCCTCAGACCTCCCAGGCCACCCCAGCTTGGCCGGCATCCCCCAACCCCTACCATGGTGGGATCACCCAGCACCCAGGGCAGCTCGGTTGTCCCGACTCAGGCCCCCAGGGGATTCCGTCCCCGCCCCCCCCCCACCCCGGAATTTGAGTTGCTCTCACCTGCCCAGCTCCTGGGTCCTGGCTCTGTGTTGGGGGAGCTGCTCTGTGTCCTTAAGGCCCGGGCGCAGTCTCCACCCACCCCACCAGGACTCTGGGCTCCTCTCTTCCTCTCAGAGCAGATGACCTTCCTCGATGCAGGTCTGAGCACCCGACAAAGCCAGCGTTCTCAGTTCACACTGGGGCCAGAGTGTGGCCCCTTGGGCTTTATAAGCCTGGAGGGAGGGTCCTCTCCTTCACTCCCATTGGACAGAGCTCGGATGCAATCAGCCTTGGGAACCTCTCATCTTCGTCTCTGATTGCATCTTCTGTCCGTGGATGCTGGGGGACACGCCTACCTTAATCCCCTCTAGCTAATTCCATCAGAGATCTAGTTTATGACACCATCCAATACTTTGGAAAGTCCTGGCTTTGCTTCTCTCCAGTGAAATTGCTCAGCAGTCTTGGCCTGTCCCTTCAGAGCTTGTTGGAATTCCATCTGCCCCTGGAAAGAGGTGTTTCTGGAGTCTGGCCTCATCTCTGCTTTGTGCATTTCCAAGGGCTTTCTGCAGTTGTCCACGTGGCAGACCCCCAGGCAGCAGACAAGCTCTCAGGAGCAGCCCCTCCCCTTCAGATGGTGGGGGCTCTTGGGGGTGCTGGAGCGGGTTGGGGAGGGACTGTGCCAGGGAGTCGCCAGCACAGGCAGCAGAGCAGGAGGCCCTGGATGCAGTGAATCAGAAGTTTGCCTTGAGGAGGCCTTGAATGTAGTTTTAGGAAGTCCCACTGGTGACGCTGACGTTCTGTGGGTTCCTCAGTAATCCTGAGTGTCCGCCTCCGGATCTGACCCTTCTCAAATCTCTGTGTTCCTAGAAGACTAAGTTACTGTATTAGGACCGCCTCCATGGCGTCCCCTCCCTGACAGCCCAGTCCCTCCTGTGTCACCATCACACCTGTGGAGCGCTCCTGTCCGTGCACTCTGACCCTCAGCGTGGGACCCGAGGATCCCAGCACCTTCCCCACAGGCGGGCAGCTGTGGTCCCCGCGGAGGGCGATGGGCCCAGAGGGAAGGTTCCCCTGGTGTCCGCGAGGACAGCCATACACTCCGAGGACAGCAGGAAGGTTTTCTCACTCAGGAGCACACAGGCCTGCACTCCAGAGCCATCCTGCTTAAAAGTGTTTCAGGGAACAATGAGATGGTGCCAATGCCAGAAAAGTCTCCCCGCGTGGAAGTGCCATGTGGTGGCCTCCTCGCCTGTTTCCCTTTCTAGACAAATCCACCTAATGAAATTTTTTTAATTTTAATTTTATAATATTTTAGATGTACAGCAAAGTGATTCAGTTTTATATATATAGATAAAATGTATTCTTATATATATATATATATATAATGTATTCTTTTTCAGATTCTTTTCCACTCGAGGTTATCATGTTATACTGAGTATAGTTCCCTGTGCTATATAGTAGGTCCCCCTTGATTATCTATTTTATATATAGTAGTTAGTATCTACAACTCTTTAACTCCCAATTTATCCCTCCCCACCCCCTTTCCCCACTGGTAGCCATAAATTTGTTTTCCATGTCTGTGATTCTGTTCAAAAGGTATTTTTTAAATGACACCCAGAGTGGCAGAGTTTGAACAGACACTCACATCCTGCTGCTGGGGCTGTACATTGGTACAGGAGTTCTGTAGGGTAAAAGCCCTTCAGGTTTTCCTTCGGTTTGCATCAGAAATTCCATTTCTAGAAATTTTACCTTTTAATCCAAATTGTACATGATTCCTCCTCCCCCTTTCCTCTTAGGCAACTATAATTCCCTTTTCTATTTCTGTCAGATTGTTTCTGTTTTGTAAATAATTTCCTTTGTATCATTTTTTTTAGGTTCCACTTGTAAGTCATATCATAAAATATTTGTCTTTCTCTGTCTGACTTACTTGACTTAGTATGATAATCTGTAGGTTCAAGAAAAAAAATCCAGCAGAATTCCTAGGTCTGGTATCTGTGACTATATTTTAATGATGTGATGTTATGTAAAGAAATAGATTGAACTCCTGATTCACACTTACTAGCTGTGTGGCCATGGCCTTGGCCTAGAGGGGGTGCTCAACACACCACTGTTCTTGCCAGGCTAGAGCTCTGTCTCCAGTACTGGCATCACCCCACACCCTTAATTTCCCAGCTGTCCTGAAGACAGCTGCTCTGACCTTAAATCTCTACCTTTTTGGCCAGGTCTCATTTTATTTTTATGATACATTTTATTGGCGAGGGGAGGTTATTAGGTTTATTTATTTATTTATTTTTAGAGGCGGTACTGCGGATTGAACCCAGGACCTTGTGCATCCTGAGCGCAGACTGTACCAGTTGAGCTGTGTCCTCCCCACCCAGGTCTCACTTTAGATAAGGAGTACTCTCTTTCATCACTAGAGTGTAGGCAGTGACTGTCAGAGTATTTGAAGCACTTTCAAACACACTTAGAACATGTTACTGTACCTGCACGGCCATTCGTGGACCTACAGGTATCTGGGTGCAAGAACAGAATACCCCAGGGACCAGGAAGAGTTTTGTGAAGCTTATTCAATGGTTGAGTTCCCTAGTCCCCATCTGAAGCACTAGAAAAAAAGGGAGACTATCTAAGATGCCCCAGTAAAACTGCACTAAGAAAAGTGCCTCCAGTGAGGAACACAGGTGTCTTCAGAAGAAGTCCAGTTTCCGGTTTCTGCGTGGTGTGCGTGATCGATGTTGCAAAGGAGACTCAAACAAAGATCAGTGGGTTCCTATCCCAAACCCAGGAGCATGGAATCTTAGATATTTCTGTTGACATTTTTCCACAAGGGCTGGTGGGACAGGGATGCTGGGAGGCCCCAAGGAAAGCTACTGTACTAGGACAGATGAGAAATGCTGTGGACCTGACCTGGGCTGAAGTGAGTGGATTCCACAGTGGACATATACAAATGGGTGACTGACTGGCTATAAAGAGGGAGCCAGTGGAAGGAGGCTCCTGGCTCATGGCTTGGATGTTTGGGTGATTTGAGCTGCCCATTCAGAGATACGAAAGGCCACGGAAGAGTAGTCTGGGAAGAAACTGAAGGTAAATATTGGTCACATTGGGCTATCACATTGGATTTCACCGAGAGAGCCAGGCAAAGGAGCTCAGTACACAGAGATCCTGACATTTACTGGTCAGGTCATGGCAAGAGGTAGTGGGTGGGAATCTCAGTGCAGAATTAAGTAAGCCGCCAGAGTAGATCAAATCCCAAAAGGGCTTTTTGACACAAGAGAGCAAGGCACATGGCCCTTTGAAATACGCTGAGATCACCTAATTGACAAAGGGTCTTGAAATGGTGATCCCTCAACCAGAAAAATGAACCAGTGTGTTATACATGAATCTATCCTCAGTGCTTTCAAGGACGTTACACAAGCACACATGCACACACACACACACACACACACAATTTTCTGGTTCAATCTTAAGGGAATGATAATCAAGATGTTACATAATTTTGTGAAAAAACAGCAACAACAAAAAAACCCCTAAGCATTGTAAGCAGGTCATTGGTTTGAATCAACCACTTACAAGGTGATTGAGTTCATGGCTGGCTGTAATATTAACGCCATGACAATTAAGTAATTTAATACAAGCAAAGTACATAAAACAGTGCCTGGAACTTGGAAAGAACAAAGTACAGATCAACTAATTCTATTTCAAGCAATGATCTTTCTCTCATCTGTAACATGGGAGGGAAACTAGACGCAGTGGAGAAGGCAAAGACGCAGAAGCCTGGTTATTTTACCCACTGCACTGCATTCCGAAAACAGCTATTCCCACAGTAAGCATACCTTCTGAACCCAGAGACTTAAAGAATCTTTTCCTTTGTCTCCTCTCTTCTCAACAAGAAGCCGTTTGTCATTTGCTTGCATCCCTTTCTAAGTGTCTCCAGATGTGGGTGATTCCCTGCCTTCCTTCCCTAGCTCTCTTCTCAGTTGGCATCTTTGGTTCTTCGGTCCAAGGCTCCCAGGCAGAATAGGGTCCACCGCACAGTTACAGCCCCCATCACACAGCCTTGGGGGAGGAGCGTGGGCGGGGCAGCAGGTCCAGTCTTCCTTGCGTGCCTGAGAGCAAACCTCTCAGTTGGGAGACTGAGAATTCTGACATGTTCTGCCTGTTGCTCCTGGTAACTTGATTCACAAGAGGTTGAAGACTGTCAGATGTGCATTTCTAACCCTGCCTGCTTCCTGATCTCCTAACAAGGCATCTCATTTAGTTACTCATGTATCAGACTTTTTATGAGCTCTAATTGCAGGTGGGGCATTGAACGAGAACCCTGGATGCACAGATTCCATCTGGAATCCCCACCACTAGAGAACTAACAGTCCAGAAAATGGAGAGAGACACGAACTACATGGTTTAAGGATTTCCTCCATCTGGATGGCTGTCCATTCAAGGAAGAAGATGAACGTTTTTCTTTTACCTTTTTTTTTAAAATTGTTTTTGTTGTATAAGGGGGAGGTAATTGGATTTATTTACTTGTTTATATTTACAGGAGGTAGTGGGGATTGATCCCAGGACCCCGTGCATGTTAAGCATGCACTCTACCACTTAAGCTAAACCCTCCCCCTAAATTTTTTTTTTTAATCAGCAACTGCATGAAATGGTTTCTAGCAATTTCCTGGTGAATGCCAAATAGACTTAGGTGTTTTGAAATTTTTAAAGTTATATTAAATTTTAGTAAAAATTTAGCATAGCCCAAAAAATCCTATGGACCCACAGAAGAACCAGAATTGCCAAAACAATCTTGAGGAAAAAGAATGAAGCTGGAGGGACAACCCATCTAGACTTCAGATGATTCTACAGAGCTACAGTAATCACCACAGGGGAGTATTGGCACAAAAGCAGACATACTGATCAATGGAACACAACAGAGAGCCCAAAAAGAAACTTGCACACCTACAGGTTTTTAATCCTGGACAAAGGAGACAAGAGGAAAAGCTTAAGGCTGCATACCATTCAATTAAGTTAGAACACTCTAACACCATTCAGGAACATGAACTCAAAATGGCTTAAAGGCTTAAATATAAGACATGACACCATAAAACTAGCAGAGAACACAGGCAAAACATTCTCTCACATAAATCATAGCATTATTTTCTTAGGGCAGTCTCCCAAGGCAGAAGAAATAAAAGCAAAAATAAACAAATTGGACCTAATCAAACTTCATGCTTTTGCACAATGAAGGAAACAATAAACAAAACCAAAGGACAACCTATAGATTGAGTGAAAATATTTGCAAATGATGCAACTGACAAGGGCTTAATTTCCAAAAAATAGAAACAGATGGTAAAACTCAATTTAAAAAAGTAATTTAAAAATGGGCAGAAGATGTAAATAGGCACATCTCCAAAGGAGACATCCAAATGGCCATCAGGCACATGAAATATGATCAACATTGTTAATTACTGGAGAAATGGAAATGAGGTATCTCCTCACACCTGTCAGACAGCCATAATCAAAATGTCAACAAATAATAAATGCTGGAGAGGATGTGGAGAAAAGGGCACCCTCCTACACTTTTGGTGGGAATGTAAATTGATGCAGCCACTATGGAAAACAGTATGGGGCTCCTTTAAAAAACTAAAAATAGAGTTACCATGTGATCCAGTAATCTCAGTCCTAGGCATATATCCAGAAAAGACGAAAACTCTAACTAGAAAAGGTACATGCACCCGATGTTCACAGCAATACTATTTCTAATAGCCAAGATGTGGAAGCAACGTAAATGTCCATCAAGTGATGACTAGATGAGGAAGATACAGCATATATCTATATCTGCAACAGAATATTACTCAGCCAAAAATAAGAAAGAAAAAATGCAATTTGTAGGAACATGGAAGACCCTAGAGATTATTATACTAAGTGAAGTCAGACAGAGAAAGACAAATACTATTTATCACTTATATGTAGAATCTAAAAAATAGTAAAAATGAACTTATTAGCAAACCAGAAACAGATTCATGGACGTAGAAAACAATTTTATAGTTACCAAAGTGGAAGGAAGGGGAGAGAGAGATTTGGAGTATAAGATTAACTGCTATGTACTATCATTTATAAAGTAGATAAACAACAAGGCTTTACTGTGTAGTACCAGAAACTACATTCAATATCTTGTAAGAGACTATAACGGAAATAATTAAAGAAGGAATATATATATATATGTATATCACTGAATCACTTTGATGTACAACTAAAACTAACACAAAATTGTAAATCAACTATACTTCAATTTACAAAAAGACAAATTAGATATTTTATGGTAGAAATTTGGCAAGAACCAGTACCATGAAACATTTATTTTTTTTTAAATATTAAAATGTCAAGGAATTTATAATAGATTCCCAAACCTTTCCTGGGAGAAAAGAGGAACCACAAACACAGTATTATAATTTTAGAAAATAAAGTCTAAAACTAGCTGTATCATGGTAGTTGAAAAACACACAAAAATATACCCTGCCTCCTGGGACCCAAATACCTAAAAACCTAGGTACACTATTCTAAGGAGTGTTCTGGTCAACCCACTGAGGCAAAACCCAAGTTCTCAAAATGTACCTCTGTATCAAGACTGCTAATGCCACAAACATACTGAAAGGGAAAGAGATGGTTATTATCTCTCACAAAGACTTTGTGTGCAGTCAGGACGGCCACCAAACCAAGGATGTCTTGAGAAGGGAGAAATGTCATGAGCTTGGGGAGTTAGTGCAGAGGGAGTTCCTCTGCAGAAGAGCCTTCCTGGGTGAGAACCGCCTTGCTCAGCCAAGGCTGTCTTAACAGCTTGCCCAGATGTGGGGCAGAGGGGAGGCCCGAGGTTGAGGGTGAAAAGACATCAGCAGTCAGACATCAAAGATGGACTCAGGCTCTTTATTTCAAGGACTTGCCAAGAACACAGGAAGAACGTGGATCATACGGAAAGTCTCCCAAGGTGGCTCAGCGCTCATCTTCAACTATACTTATTGTAAGTGATTTAGAAAAAGGTCTATTGAGAAATAGGGCATAAGTTTTTATGTAAAAATTTCACTGAATGTATATAAATGTGATTGATCATTCAAATTGTAAAATGAAATTTCTCCCAAATCATAGTCCAGAAAAACGCCAATCCAACAGGCATTTCCTGAAACCCGTGTGTCATGTGTGGTTGCCCAGAGCTGAATTTGCCAGCAGCCATTGCTTGGGGAAGGTGACACAAGAGAATTTCTAGGGAAAGATTCTTTACACACCCCTAAGGACCATTCCCCACTGCCTCTGCCTTCTACCTGCCAAAAATGCCTGCCAGCATCAAAACCCTCCGAACTCAGGACAGCGGGCTAAGAGGTAAACACTTGGGAGGATGAACACAGTTTGGTTCCATCCTTTGAAAGGTTGCAGTTTTCTGATCTTGTGAAATTCGGAGGCTCTGGTGAGCAGTTTCAGGCTCCAGCGTCAAATGCACATGAAAGTTGCTAATCATTTTGTGCAAGCCAAAATACTGTGGGGGGAGAGTGAAAACCTCCTTCTTCACTTCAGACCAAAAGGCTGCTGGGCTCTCTAAATTTTCATAGCTTCTGTGGATTCTTTCAATGCCTGTGAGTAAATCCAGGTCAGTCTGGGAACACTTGTTGGTTATTTCATAAAGCAGACTTTTCAACGTGGATCCGTGGTCTGATATTTGGATTTTTTTCCCAGTTATTTTGTCTACAACACTCTTTTCTTCATTTAGCAGCTTAACATGAATTTCGTCATGCTCTGTTCCCAAGAAACGCTTAAAGTGTTCAACTTCAGAGTGCAGTTTGCTCCTTTGATTCTCCATGTTGGACACCAACTCAAATGACTTGGAGACTTGCATTTCTAAGCCCTTTTCAGCAGCTTCCAGCTGCTCTGTCAGGGGCTCCAGGTAGCCCTTGAGCCTCCTCCTGTGACACACTGCAGCTTGCTCCACGGGCACCAGGGGGTGGTGGCGGTGCTCAGAGGAGAGCCTGCACTGGGGACACAGCAGCTCCAGGTCCTCCTCACAGAACAGGCTCAGGGCCTGACTGTGCTTCTCACACAGGGGGGCCTCCCCCTGCCGGCCCCTCTTGGCCCTCGTGCTGGGAAGCTGCCTCACAGCGTCAGCCAGGTGGCTTAACTGGCTGTTCCTCCTGCAGCTGCGCTCAGGGCAGGGCTGCAGGCAGAGCGGGCAGGGGAAGAGGTCCCGGAGCCCCTCCCAGCGCTGCTGGAGGCAGGCGTGACAGAAGTTGTGCCCACAGCCCGTGGTCACCGGGTCCGTCAGGCAGTCCAGGCAGATGGGGCAGCTGGCCTCCGCGTGCAGCTGTGCCAGGGAGGCCGCCAGGGCCATCGTGCCGGGAGGGGTCCTGTCAGGGGAGACGCCCTCAGAAAAGCCCGGCTCTCCAGGGGCTGGGACAGGGACAAGCTTCCGACCCGTCACCTTCTCTCTGGCCTTCACGCCCGCCCGTGGGTCTCCCAGGACCCAGGGAGCTGTGTGCAGTGGGGCCGAGTCCTGCCCCTTCCTTCACCTCCACAGCCGCAGCCGCAGGGCCCGGAGCCCCAGGAGCCTCCGCTGCCTTGGGCACCTTGGTCCCTTTCACTCGGTGGCCGGAAATCGAGGCCTGAGAGGTCGTCCTCTCCTTCAGGGACAGCCCAGCTCCAGGTGGCCGTGAGGATCCCCAGCGTGGGCCAGTCAGCACATCCAGACGTGGGCCAGTCTCCGCACAGCTCAGCAGCTCCTTCCAGAAAATGCTAACACGGGGGAAAGAACACGCATTAAGGAGATAAACACCATGTACATAATAGGCAGTGTTTTACCAGTTTTTTCCTGGATTCAAACACATACATTTCCAAACAGAAAGGAATTGTAGTCAGTTAGGACAGCAGAGCCTGGTAATGGTTAATTAATGTGATTTAGTTAATACAGAGACTTAATACTAGAGAGATACAGAGTATAGTATTTACAAAAAAAAGGAAAAACCCTGTGATACGAAGAACACACTTCACAGCGACGAGGAGCCCAGTTGTCCCCACTCAGGCCCCCGGGGGATTCCGTCCCCACGCGGAGTCTGCACTTGCCTGCCCAGCTCCCGGGTCCTGGCTCTGTGCTGGGGGAGCTGCGCTGTGTCCTCAAGGCCCCGGCGTGCCTTCCACTCCCCACACTGGGACTCTGGTCTCCTCTCTTCCTCTCAGAGCAGATGACCTTCCTCCATGCAGTCTGAGCACTCGACACAGCCCGGGTTCTCAGTTCACTACTGGGGCCAGAATGTGTCCCCTTGGGCTTTATAAATGCCTGGAGGGAGGGTCCTCTCCTTCACTCCCATTGGACAGAGCTCGGATGCAGTCAGCCTTGGGAACCTCCCATCCTCCTCTGATTGCATCTTCTATCCAGTGTAGGATAAGACACACCCACCTTAATCCCCTCTAGCTAATTCCATCAGAGATCAAGTTTATGACACCATCCAATACTTTGGAAAGTCCTGGCTTTGCTTCTCTCCAGTGAAATTGCTCAGCAGTCTTGGCCTGTCCCTTCAGAGCTTGTTGGAATTCCATCTGCCCCTGGAAAGAGGTGTTTCTGGAGTCTGGCGTCACCTCTGCTTTGTGCATTTCCAAGGGCTTTCTGCAGTTGTCCACGTGGCAGACCCTCAGGCAGCTGACAAGCTCTCAGGAGCAGCCCCTCCCCTTCAGGCGGTGGGGGATCTGGGGGGTGTTGGAGCCGGTGGGGGAGGGGCTATGCCGGAGCATCACCAGCACAGGCAGGGGAGCAGGAGGCCCTGGATGCAGTAAATCAGAAGTTTTCCTTGGGGAGGCCTTGAATGTAGTTTAAAGAAGTCCCACTGGTGACGCTGACGTTCTGTGGGTTCCTCAGTAATCCTGAGTGTCCGCCTCCGGATCTGACCTTCTCAAATCTCTGTGTTCCTAGAAGACTTAAGTTACTGTAGCAGGGTCGCCTCCAGGCCGTCCCCTCCCTGACAGCCCAGTCCCTCCTGTGTCACCGTCACACCTGTCGAGCGCTCCTGTCCATGAACTCTGACCCGCAGCCTGGGACCCGAGGATCCCAGCACCTTCCCCACAGGCGGGCAGCTGTGGTCCCCATGGAGGGCGATGGGCCCAGAGGGAAGGTTCCCCTGGTGTCCACGAGGACAGCCGTCCACTCCGAGGACAGCAGGAAGGTTTTCTCACTCAGGAGCACACAGGCCTGCACTCCAGAGCCATCCTGCTTAAAAGTGTTTCAGGGAACAATGAGATGGTGCCGATGCCAGAAAAGTCTCCCCAGGTGGAAGCATCACATGGTGGCCTCCTCCCTCTGTTTCCCTTTCTAGACGAATCCTGATTAATGGCTTTTTGATGAACCTTCCCAAGTAGTCTGTACACACAAAACTCAGCGCTTGCGTGGTGTCCACTTTGTACAGAACACTCCCCTGTGTGTATCTGCAAGCGAGGGCAATTTGTGGCATCTTCAACTTCCTATTTTGCACTTATTTTTCTCCTTCATTGCACTGCGTTGGTAAAACGTGTTGCCAACACTAAGAACATAGTGTAAGTGGAACCCATCTTTCCTGAGGCTCCCCCATAGGCTACCCTCTCCTCTAAACTAATGTTCCCCTGATGATTTGTCCCCTAGTTTATCGCTGAATACGGCTATCAGTTTAGCAATTAAAACCAAGTTTGATTATTAACACAAGGTCCTTGTGGATTTTATTGGGGATTTCATGGATGCTGCAATCCAAACTGGAGAGAACTGAAACTTACGCTGAATCATCCAATGCGTGGGGTTTTGCTGTATTTTTACATTTGTAAGTGTCTTCTTTAATCTCTTCAGCTGAATGTTTATGATTTTGTTCATGAAACTTTTGCTTTTCATGTTTAGACTCATTAAAACCTATTTCACATTTTGATACAGTTGTAAAAGATTCACTTTTGACTCCTTTTTCTTTACTGAAGTGGAGTTGCTGCACAATATTATGTAAGTGAGGGCTGCACAATATAGTGATTCACAATTTTCAACGGTTGGACTCCTTTTGTAGTTACTATATAATGTTGGCTATGTTTCCCGAGTTGTACTGTTTATACTTGCAGCTTCTTTTATCCGTCAGAGCTTGTACCTCTTTCCGCCTCCCCCTTCGCACCCCTCCCCCTTCCCTCTCCCCACTGTGACCACTAGTTTGTTCTCTGTATTTGTGAGGAAGAGATTCACTTTCAGCACTACATTTTCCTGTTTGTTGCTCACATGTTGATATACTTAAAAAATATATATGTATTGATTTTTTACAAAATAACCTTGCCATAATCCCCTGAAGCCTTTACAATTTTTCTTTAGTTCCTTCGAGTTTCCTAAAAGACAGTCATATCTTTTGCAGATAATGAGAGCTTGGCTTCTTTCTCTCAGTGCCTGGGCCTCTTCCAGCATCAGCGTCCTGAGCTGGTAGCCGCTCTGGCGGGGACGTGACACCCAGGCTCTCAGGCCTCGGCGACCTCCCCCACCAATCACAGCATCCCCAGCGGGCCGCTCCCGGTTCCGTGCTCGCGTAGTTGACGTCTGTGGAGCTAGACTGCATCGCCTCTGAATTCTCCTGGCCACAGGACGTTGAGCCTGAATTCAGGAGCCTTTGTAGGGTCCTCTCAGTTTATGGTAAATGGAGGCAGTAGAGGAGGAATAAGTTAATGAACTTAAAAGAAACAGCACAAAAATGTGGGAAATACTGTCGAACAATGACCTGGTCTCCTCAACAGGTAAATGATGGGGTTAAAATGAAAAAAAAAAAAAAAAAAAAAAGACAGAGAGAGTTGAAACTGCAAAAAATTTGTACATGTCAAACATGAAACTTCTTAGCATCCTGATTTGAGGAAACCAACTTTAAAAAGATATTCATGAGCCAACTGGGGAATTTTGAATCCATATTAGATAGTAAATGCTATTAAGGGGGTGTGACTTGTTTTCTAGGTACTGTAGAGGCTTTATTTTAAAATGTCCATATTTTAGTTGGGTTGAGGGAGACAGGTGTGTAATGAGAGTAACCAAAAAGGGAAGAAAAGAAAATGAATTAATGAAACTTTAATAAATGTTGAATGTGAGTTGATGGAAATTTTTTTTTAATACACGCTTCTCTGCTTCTCTGTATCTCTGAGATTTTTCATGATAATTAGTTTTACAGTGGACTGAGAGGTACAAACTAAACTCAGCTGCATAAGGAATGAGAATGAGGAATGGACTGTGGTACCTCAGAATTGTCTGTAATACTAAATTTTTCTGAGTATTAAATATTGAATCAAATGTGACAAATTGTATCAGGTATCAGTGATACATGATTAGTTCCTCATGAGCTTGGTGAGGAAGCATGTATGAAGGAAAAGTTAGTAATGCTGATCCTGTCTTTATATAAGATTTTGACATTTTGTTCATCATGGATCTTTTACATTGATTTTGATTTTTAAAAATATTCCGAAGTATCGGTCTTGATTCCTGAGTGTTTCGGCACCCTTCCAATTGTGCTCCTGGGCTGAGTCCCTGGCTTGCCTCCCCCTGGACCAGCCCTGCCACTCAGCATGTGGAGCAGGGCTGGGGCCCTGGCTGGACGGCAGTGACTGTGGACGCAGCAGAATCTTGTCTTCCTTCACCACCCGCCCACCTGCCCCAGGCCCTCCCCCTGCACGGAGGGAACCCTGGCTCTGCCCTCCCTTCCCACAAGTTCTATCTCTCCTCCGTCCCTGTCAGCACTCTTAAGCCAAACGACCAGGAATCGCCTGCATTTGAGCACCTGGTTCACTGCTGTGGGCAACGGAGAACAGACCCCATGGGGAATTCTAGAGCACCACAGGAGGGGGGTGTTAGAAAGCGTTATGTTAGGATTTGGGTCTGTTATGTGACTTGGGGAAGGGTTAGGGACGCTGCCGTGACAGGATGCTGCCAGGAGGAGATGTCATTCTATGATTGGGTGTCTTGCTAAACCTCCTGCAGAAGGAAGGAAGGCTAGAGGCTGACGCTGTGACGGGCAAAGTCACAGCCGTCACTCCTGTGGGCCAGGACAGGGGGGTCTGTCCTGGGTGTTGGGTCATTTCTGTGGTTTGAGGAATATTCATGTTTTGTCTGCGCCTGGACTTGGGTCTAGAGTGCTCTTGTTTCATCTTGTCCACCAGAGTCACAGAGTGGCCGTAAGGGACGACGGTGCTGCTCTGTGACATTGTGGACGTCCCCAGGAGACCCGCAGGATGGAGCGGAGGGTGCCAGGCAGCTCCCGCTCCGGGGGGGCAGGGCGGGCGTTTCTCGTCCAGGCTCCCACTCCTAAGGGTCTCTGGGCAGGGATGAGAAGCGCTTGTCTCCGTGCACAGCAGCCTGTGGGGCAGAGCACAGGTGGAGGGACCTGCTGGAAGGTGACAGGGAGCCCAGGGCAGACCCTGGGGACCACAGGCACAGCGCCATCAGGAAGATAAGCCAACGAGAAACAGCTACTGAGAGAGTCGCTGAGACTGGGTGACAAGGTCCAGGTCCTGCATCCTCAGGTCATGACATGTCAGTGGAGGAGGCAGAGTCCCCACGAGAAACCATCTGGGTGGAAAGGTAGGACCGGAAGTGTGAGGAGAGTGGGAACTGGATCGTGGGCGTGGGGTCGATGCCTGGAACTCAGAGTGGTCATTCCCGATGCCACCAAAGTCGAACAACTCAGTGTTCCCATCAGTTCTCTCAGGGTGAGGAGGTCCAACTCAGGTCTGCCCCCGACTTGCTGGAAAATCTACATTGTGTCCCTCGAAATGTGCAAGGCACTGAACTGCTAGTAGGGACTCAGACTAAAGTAAGTGAGGGATCCTATCCAGAAGTTTCTATCCAGATCTGAGCTTCTCAGCAGAGCCTCAGAAGTGCACCTGCTCAGGGGCGATGACAGTCCCCTCCTGACAGGGGCCCCTCATCCGCCCTGTCTGTGCTCTGACTGCTGTGAGCCCTGTCACTGCCCTGGGAAGAGGGTCTCCACTCACTCCCTGTGCAGGGGAGGGACTCGAGGCTCGGTGCTGAGCTCACCAGGCTCTGGAGCTCACAGCTCACAGCTCACAGCTGACCACCAGCAGATCCTGGGCTCCAGCCCAGACTCTCCTTCCAGTGTCCACTCCCACACTGACCACTTGCCCTGCCACCGGGGACGGGGCAGCGGGCAGGGTGCGCTGGGCAGCTTAGAGGTTGGGCTGGAAGGAAGGCTACGTGAGGCCCCACTGTGACCCACATCTTTGGTCACACAGTCAGTCAGTGAGCGTCCAGGAGTCTTATCGCGGTTTCCTCTCACTGCACTTGGAAGTCAGTCCCTTTCACGGGTTTCCAGTTGCTGGCGGGCACCAGAATGCTTGGTGCAAATGCAGGTTCCCTGGCCCATTTGTGGAAACGTACCAGAAGCAGTTTCTTTTTTTAAGTAAACCTTTACGGATGGAGCCCACACAGACAGACACACACTGATGCTTTTGCATCACCTGATGCAGGATTACAAAGCAAACACAGCCCTGAAACCTCCACCAAGTCCACCCACAAAACAGTACCTGCTGCCTCCCCCACCCCCACCCCCACTCTCCATCACTGTCTCCACCCTCCTCCCCAAAGATAACCACCACCTGCTGCTGAAGCACACACTGGTCTGGCCTGGTTGTGACCTTCATATGAGGGGAAACATACAGGGTGTTTTATTTTATTTCTGGGATCTTGTGCTGAATATGATGGGTGGTGGGTTCATTCTTATTTCCATGTTTCAGATCCTTTTCCTTGGTGAGTAGTGCTCGCCTGTGTGCCTGCACCGCTGTTCAGTATGTCTTTCTGTTGCTGAATCCCTGGGTTGTTTCCCGATTTGCCCTGTGGGTTTTTTGCTGCTATGAGAATTCTTGCTTACGGGCCACGTTTCCACATGTAAATCCTGGGAGTGGAATTGCTGAGCCATACGTAGGGTAGGTACTTGCACACCCAGCTTAAGTAGAAAGAGCCAAATGATTTCCAAGGGGTTTGAACCAATGTCCTGTCTCATTTTTCTTTATGTCCACTGTCTTCACCTGACACATTGTTTGTACTGGTCAGATGTTAGGAAAAGTGTTAAAACTTTTCTCTACCCTGAATATATGCACAAGACTTGCAATTTTGGTTTCCATCCGCACTGCTCTAGGAGACCAGAAACTTGGTTGTGGTCACTGCAGTTTCCCTGAACATCATGGACACTTAGTAGCTATCTGATGCTGATGTGAACATACATAAATACAGTAGAAATTGTCCGTGAGAGTACAGTATATATTTTACAAAAATGCTTAAATTAAGCCATTCACAGAAATTATTGGTGGCATTGGTAGACTTCTTTTTTGGTCCTTTATACATATTACCAATATATATTACTTCAAAAATATATAATTCCTATTATAGAAGGATTTTATGACAATAAAGGATGCCATTTAATATAATGGTAAGTGGAGGGAACCGGGTTAAGGAACTGTATGTAAAATATACTGCAATTTATGCTAAATAATCTGTCACATGAAAACATAAAGATGTGGATATAGGAACATTTCTGAGAGCACACAGCTGAGAACATGAATCCTGATGTATCAAAGTGTAGGTTTATGGCTGATTATCGCCCCCTGTTGGTCTTCCAATACGTTTTTACATCTTTCTTCTCCTGTCGTCAAATAAAATAATACTAGAAATAATATTAATCCTAACAGTGCAGTAACGGCACTCAGAAAAGGAGCGCTTCGTGTGATTGTACGCACTTTGCACACATTCTCACCTGAAATATTTACTGAACTTCTGGTTATTGGGCCAGAGACACTCTACGTGTCAACACGATTACTGTCCTCCACTCACAACCGGCAACGACTTTCAGGGGGCGGAGGAGCCCCTGCCCCTCTTCTCCGGGGAGTAAGGCAGCTGAGCCTGGTCCCAGTCGTGTAACTGCGTGTGAAAGGGTCGTAGTAAATCCTCGCTCCCAGCCGGGAATGCTCAGACCCGTGCGCAGCGCGGCCTTGTTCCCTCTCAGTAACTTTCCTTCACTTAACAGCCCGCAGGCTGCAGGGGCAGGGCCCTTGGGAAGCCCCAGCACCCCCTGCCAGCCCCTCGCACTGACTCCTGAATCTGGTGGTCGTCGTTATCCTCTCACCTGTGAAACTGGAAGTTCTGTGACAGCTTTTTCCTTGGTCACAGTGTCTTGTTTAAATTTTATGTTTATCTTCTTTTTTTAGTGGAGGTACCAAGGATTGAACCCAGGACCTTGTGCATGCTAAGCACGTGCTCTACCACTGGGCTGTCCCTGTCCCTCTCCGGGGCACCCTACAACCACCAGCTTAGAAATTATGCTCAACAAAGTATTTGACAAAGAAATTCACTCAAAATGAAAAAGATACCTGCACCCCAATGTTCACAGCAGCACTGTTTACAATAGTTAAGACATGGAAACAACCTAAATGTCCATCAACAGAGGACCTGATAAAGAAGCTGTGGTATGTTTATACAATGGAATACTACTCAGCCATAAAAAGATTAAAATAATGCCATTTGCAGCAACATGAAGGGAGCTTAAGATTGTCATTCTACGTAAAATAAGCCAGAAAAAGAAAAATACAGGATATCACTCATAAGTATAAATCTAAAAACAAGAAGAAAAAGAAAAGAGAACATTAATGATCTTATCTACCAAAGAAACAGACTCACAGACATAGAAAACAATCCTGTGGCTTTGTGGTTACCGGGGAATGGGGCAGGAAAGGATAAATTTGGGTGTTTGAGATTTGCAAATGATAAGCACTATATATAAAAATGAATAAAATAAATTTCTTCTCTATAGCACAGGGAACTATATTTAGTATATTGTAATAACCATTAATGAAAAATAATATAAAAATGAATACATGCATATATGCATGACTGAGAGGTTATGCTGTACACCAGAAATTGATACATTGTAACTGCCTATACTTCATTTAAAAAAGAGAGAGAGAGATCAAATGGGAAGATCAGGAGGGAGCTTGGCTGAGAAGTCCAACTACTTGGGGGCCGTGGCAACTCCTTTCCGTGGGGTTCAGAGTGTGGGGAGAAGTAATTCAGGAGTCAGAGGTTTCCCCTCAAAGGCCTGTGTGCTTTGGCAAACTGAGAAGTTATGGTGACATTATTTTCCCCGAAATGAGGGCACCGAGATTTACTCCCCTGAAACCAGTATGTGAGGCGAGAGACAGCTGGCCAGGGGCCGTGAGTGGAATTTCAGATTTGGACCCTGAGAACAGTGGGAGCCAGTGGCGGATTTCAGGCAGAGGGACCCCGAGAGCAGCAGGGACTTTTGAACAGCTCTCCGGGCTGCACCCTAATCTTGGTGGATAAGAGGTGGATACAGCAGCCAGTGGATACAGACTGGGCAGCAGGAGGCTCCCGCTGGACCCATGGTGCCCTGAGGCCGCCTGGTGGACGAGGTGGGAAGTGCACCCAGGAGGTCAGTAAAGGGTGGAGAGGGACCCCAAGGCAAGAGCTTCAGCCACGTAGGTGACAGCGCGGGACCAGGGCAGAACTGAGGGGAAGTGAGTGCAGTTTAAGCACAAGGCGTGTCTGGTCCTCGAAGAAACAGAAGGACCTAGTTTGCACTTGGATTTACTGAGGCTGAAGCTACAAACACGGACTCCAGACCCTTTAAGAGAGAGACGGCGGCTGAAGTCTTCAGAGTGGCTGACACCTGAGCGTCCGCGAGCTCTCCGATGTGCCATCCCTCCTGGTTTTACTCCAAAAATAACTCTTTTTTCACATATCCAATTTTCATTCAGAGAATCTCGCCTCTCAGTGCTCCTCCTGTCAGAAAAAAGCAAAAACATCCTCTTTTAACCCAGGATCCTCCCCTGCTGTGTGACCTACCCGTGTCATCTGCTGGGGCCTCCTGCGGGCGGAATCACCCAGCAGGGCGGGGACTGAATGTCTGCTCTGGACGCGCCCTGCAGGCAAGTGCAGCCCCCGCCCTACTCTGCTTGCCCCTGGCAGTCTCTCAGAGAAATTAGCAAGAGGGAGGCAGGGAATGGGGGCCGCAGCACCCCCTCGCTGGAGGAACCTAAAGGAAACGGAACCCCCGTGGAGGCTCAGAACCCCAGCTTATAAAGCAGCTTCGACAAACAGGTCATTTGTAGACCAGAGAGAGGAGCTTGGAACAGATTTAGGCTTTCAAGGGAGGCAGGATGTGGGAAATTCAAACCATGGAGGAGAATTAATGGAGTAAGGTTTGTTTGCAGCTTCCTCTGGCGCCCTCCCTGGGCTGACAAGGGTCTGCGGCCACTAAGACGAGAATTTGTATCCCACCACTAGCCAGAGAAGGGGAGGGTTTGTGGGTTTGCTGCTTCTTAATTGCCTTCAGCTCAATATAATTTTTGTGTCATAAAGGCATATTTTGGGGTGACATATTCTAGTTTCCTTGAAATGCAACTTCCAGATGAATGGTTCTCAAAGGTTGGGGTGCACCAGGGTCACCGGTAGGCTGTCGGTAACAGTGGTTTCTGGGCCCCGTCCCCCACCCCATTATTTCTGAGTCAGTAGGTTGGAGGTGGGGCCCAGGAACCTATATTTTAATAAATGTCTACATGGTCATGATGCTACTGGTCTGGAGAGCATGCTTAGAGACCCCTGTGCAGACCCCTTCTTGCAGAGGTGTCCTCCCTGGCCCTTCTCCACACCTCCCCTTCCCAATTCCTAAAAGTCTTCTTAATAATGTCCTCAGAGACCCAGATGTCCACGCCCACAGAAGAGTTGTCTCAGTTCCTGTTGTAATGCTGCTTCCTGGTCTGGGCAATGTTGGGAGAACATTCTGTGAGTCTGAGGGCTTCTGCACATCCTGTGAGCAGAGGCACTGGCTGCCATTTGGTTCTGCACTATCTTTCCAAGGATGCTTCCTGAGGAGCTGCTTCAGAAGCTGGAGAGTCACCCTGCAGAGCAGAGGGAGGTGTGACTGCTGTACATCATGTTGAAGGCTATGCCTCCCTTTGGGGCAGAGTCTGGGCAGTTTTGCCCACAGCGCAGTGAGGATCCGGATGTCCTGGGCTGGGAGTTCCCGTCTGTGCTGCAAATCCCCTGTGTGCACCGCATCCATCTAGGCTCACCCCACGGATGGAAGGACCCCGGGTACTGAGACTAACATAGAGTTCATGCCACCACTGTGCCACGAGTAAGAAAGTGCTTTGTGTCTTCGGCCAGCATCCATCATACAGGGGCAGGCTAACTTGTCAGCTCAAAAATAAGGTAAATCTCACATCCTTCATAGTTCTTAACACGTACACCCTCATTTGTTTTACATCACACATTTAAAAGCGTTTACTCCACCAGATCTTAGTTTTTCATTATCCTTCATCAATAAAGCCCAACAGAGTGTCACAGAGAAAATATTGGTTCTAGGTCTGGTCTCAGGAGAATAAAAGATGGGAATGAAGGCTCCTGTATCTCACAGCAGGGATGAGCTCAAAGACTAGCGAGGACTGGCCAAGAGGGTGCAGAGGCAGCATAGGGAGCATGGCCGGCTCCATGTGGGGCTCTCTGGACCTCAGCAAGGAGAATGATGGGTATACACGTTGGAGAGGAAGAGAATTCATGAGTCCAGGGGGTGCCTCTAAAAACACAGAAGGGGACGTCAGGGAGGGAAAGGTCTTCTTTAGGGAAGATGCCAGCAGTGAAGTGTAGGGGCGCAGAATTAGAGAACCTCCATCTGCCCCCCCAACACCATCACTGAGCCTGCTGAACTCGTCACTGGTGGTTAAAACCTTTGAGGGCGCTGATCCACTGACCTAATGCTGACATTTACAGAATAACTGTGTTGTTCCTGATACTGTTTTGTGCCGGATAACATACAAGACTGTTAACCACATCGCAGTGACTTCTGACTTATACTCAATTGTCAGAGAGCTGAGATCGCCCCAAAGCTCAGGCTCGGGCTGCTTCCCTTGCGCAGGGACGTGTCTCTCCTCTTGCCATCAGATAAATGCCCCTTGCATGGAAATGTTATGAATCACAACTTTTTTCTTTTTGGACTTTTGGGAGAGTATTCTCAAATCGGGAATTAGCTGGCCAGTGGGAATAAAATGTATTTTGGCTCTCTCGTGTCCTCGCCTGGTGACCAGGCAAAGAGGGAACGATGGTCTTGCCAAAAAGGCCTGCAGCCTCATGCAGCTTATTTGCTGTGCCAGATGCCTGCCCAAGGACACGGTCACTGAGAAGTTTGTCATTCAAAACACAGTAGAGGCCGCAGCCATCGGGGACGTTTCTGAAGCAAGTGTCTCCACGCCTACGTGCCTCCCAAGCTGTCTGTGGAACTGCACTACTACGTGAGCTGTGCCACGCACAGCAAGGTGGTCAGGAGTCCTCGTGAAGCCCGGAAGGAGCGAACATGCCCACCCAGATTTAGACCTGCAGGTGCCGCCCCACGGCCTCCACCAGAGCCCATGTAAGGAGCTAAGTCCTTAATGACTGAAGAAATCTTGTTCTCTGCAAAACAAAACAACAAAATGGAAATTATACTTAAAAACCAGTATTTTGAAATACTCTTAAGTATTTTGAAAGAGACGGGCTGTTGTGGCCCCAGAGGGGTGACACTCCATCCCGGTGGCCCCGCAGACGTCACCACTCTAACCCTCCCTTTCCACTTTTGTCTATGGGAGGCAAGTCCTCCCACAGTAGAGAATTCTCGTGAAGTTTTCACAGGATGTTTGAGTAAAGCACAGAGCACGCAGTCTAACCTGGTAAAGCACTCAGTAGGCGACACCTCTGATTTGAAACTGAGAGGGCGGAAGAACACTGGAGGGAACGCTGACCTCGCAGAAAGACTGTCCTTCTTCCAGAAACTTCTCTTCCCACCATGGATGCAACACTTTCCATTCAGGCTTCTGCTCATAGTGAAATATGTGTGTGGATGTGGAACAGTTTCTGAGACCCTGAGTTCAGTGAACAGAAGGGGCTGGGCTGGGGTTGGAGGACACCTGTCCTCAGCCGTGGTTTAAAAGAGGGAACGGCCGCTTCCTGTGTGTGCGCGGGCCGCTCCGGGCTGACCAGGAGCTGGGAACGCTCCACCCCGTGGTCCTGGACACGCATTGCTGTGGCCGCAGGGGCTCAACTGCCCAGTGTTATTTTTGATCTAATCGTGTGGGTTTGGTTGTTCAAACGTTTTCCAACAGATGGTACCAGACATTTCGGTGCAGGATCTGCAGGAGGGGGGCAATGTCTGTTCCTGATGAGAAGCAAAGCCTCATCCTCTCTCCGGATGGGAAGGTCATCCACACTGAAACGGGGCAAGGAGGCAAATATGCCCTGCTTTCCTATGTCTCTGCTCCCTGGACGGTCACAGGCCCAGCTGGGATGACACTCATGTCTCTGGCTCCAGGACTCTAACTATGAAGTGAGTGAGAGAGCTCCGGAGGTTGGCTGGGTTGGGGACTAGGTGATAAGCCGATCAGGAGATGATGGGTCTATGAAGAAGATGCGGGCAAAGCACAGGACTGAAGGTCAAGACCCGGCAGCCGTTCCCCTCTGCTGTCAACTGAGAAGAGTCGTCTGTGTCTGACAGACCCCGGATCTCCTGACCCATCAGAATAGTTTGAAAATACACCCGCTCCCAAAGTCCAGATCCAGGTACAGCCCTAAACACGTGACTCCTGCACCTCCCTTACTGCACCCCGCGGGGCAGCCAGCTCCCCCTGACCCTCTACAAAGGGGACAGGCCTGGAAAGGACCCTCCTGACAGGAGTTGTCAAGGGAAACCAGGTCACGTTGGCACATTCTAGGGGACTGGAAGTGGGGTGGGCAGCCTCCAGACTGAAGAGAAGTGGGGCGGGGTCAGACCTGGACTTGCTCCCAGGGGCTGAAAGCGTCTCCAGCAGGTATGGAGATCTAGACCCTCCAGCGGTCCTTTCATATGAATGGAAGAAAAATGGATCCATCTCTTGAAAACATTTTAACCTACAGAAAGTGTAAAATCAACCTTTCCAAGGTCAATTTGACCCTAGATACTGAAACTTGAGTTCCCAGTCTTCTCACCTCAGAAGACAGAAAAGGCATGACAGTGGAAACCGTGAAACCACGCTGTCCACACAATCTCACAAGGTTACTTGTTTACCAGCTGCCCTGAGTCTTCAGAGGGTTGGCATCATTAGTTGGTGGAGAAGGAGGCAGTGGTGAAGGGGCCATGGTGTCTGTAGGGGTCCATCCCCTGGGATGCTATGGCTCTGCCATCCCCCAAGGGGGAAGCTGACAAATCTTTCTCTGGTCTTAACCCCTGTGTTGCACCGCATACACCAAAGTCCAGGGGGACTGGCGCTTTCTAAATTATGAGTTGGGAGAGGTTTCATTTTGTACTTTGAATAACAGCTCTCATATCAGAGCAAAAATACTTACACCAATACTTTTCGAGGAAAATGTAGGGCTTATTTCTCTACTGGACCCACCTGGGAGACATTTCCCGGTTGGTACTTTTCCTCTATGGTTCATGAGAACATTATGCAAATTAATACAATTAATAACTGTGGGATAATATAATCTCAAGAATTAGATGGTGTTTTGGGTTTTGGTTGTGTATTTGTTTTAACTTGTTTAGAAACAATTGTATTTTCACAGGAAGCTGCAAAGCTAGTGCAGGTGTTTTGTTATTTGCCACCTGGAAGACAGCCATTTTCTGTCTGTCCTCACTGACTATGTTACTTACCAGGCTTATTTTACAGAAATGTTGCAGGAAACAAATGCAAACTGCTTTGGCAGTTCCAAAGCAAAATACATCAAAATTAGAGGGTTTTCCCCGCAAACATCGTCTTTTCAAATTTTCATCAAGGCCCTGGAATTCTAATCCCTGCTGCGCTGAGGCCGCGGGGCGCGCCAGGAACAGAGTCGGCAGACGCTCAGAGGCCACCGCCCTCCAGGCACTGCTGCCCTCCGGCCCTGCGGTTCCTGCCTCACTCCGGGCTTCTCCTGGGTGCGCGTCTCCTCCCAAGGGGCCCCTCCCCGCAGCGCCCTCGTCTCTGGGAGACAATCACGCCGGGAACCTGAACCATCCGCAGCGGCACAACTGTCTCGGGGGCCGGGACTTCGCACAGTTTGTCTTCCGTGTGTCAGGCAGGTCCGGACCTGGGCTCTGTACACTGCCCTGTCTGCGGTCGGGGTTCAGCGGTCCTGGAATAGGAAACTGCTCGTCGTGAGGGTGCAGGGGGCCCGGGATGGACTCACCCAGACCCCGGACCCTCCGCGTGCACGCGGAGCTGGAGATCGGGAAGGGCGGGGGAGTCACACCTCCCTGGGGAGGAAATGGACAGACTCACAGCGCCTTTCAGAGTTCATTTCCCCCATCGGAGAAGATTAAAGTTAAGTGGCGTTGAAAGGATCATGGGAGGATCTCAAATCTGCAGCTGGGATCCTGTTATCACCGGGACAGCGGCCGCCCATCAGCTTGGCCTCATCCCAGGCTGGGTCCTCCCCCCTCCCCCCCTCAACTCTGAGCAGCACCTCTAAACACTCATCCAATCCACTCTCCGGGGGAGGAGCCACAGCCTTTAGGGCGGGACCCCAATAGCTCCACCCTCCTGGCGGTGTATATATGCTCGGGTCACATCCCCGCCCACACTATTTGGTGGGACAGCAGACTGAGGACCAGGCGTTGGGACACCACCAGAGCCGCACCAGGTAAGTGGAGAGCAGGAGTGGGGAGGTGACAAGGCCAGGGCTCCCTGAGTCCCTGCTCTGGGCCCAGCCTAGGGACCCACCTCCGAGGGATCCACACTCAGGTTTGGCTTCTGCTAAAACCTGTCCTTTATCAGGGTTCCCAGTCCCTCAGCCTGCCTTGTCCTAAGTCACCTAAATGCGTACTGAGAGCACAGATGCCAAGTTCCTACCCTGTCCTGGGGGCCTGAGGATGAAAATACTTGTGTGTGACAATCCCGCAAAGGCTGGTCTGAAGCTGTGGGATCCCCCTCCAGGATGTCTCAGTCCTGGGAAGTGTGGAGTGTTAACCAAAACCCCAGAAACCCAGACCTCACTGAAATAGAGACGTTTATTGGGGGTCGTTAGGACTGCAGTCCCGGAGACACAGATTCAAAAAGCACTTGAATTGTGTCCCCAGGATACACAATGGGGAAGGCTTATAAAGGCATGAAACCTGCAAGGCTCCATCAGTTGGCTGTCAATAATTAGGATGGACCTGGCAAGAAGGGTGATGGTGAAACAGAGAAGGACTGGTTGTTGCTCAAATTGATAACACAATTGTGAGGGTGGGGGTGGGGAGGGGTTTGAAACTACAAGGTTGCAGCTAGAGCTGTCAGCAGGTACTGCTTTGTAAACAGCTGGTGGTGTCCTTGAGTTTGATCCAGTTCAGAAAAGTCAGGTTGTTACTGGTGCAGGGATGTGTCTGAAACCACAGCCACATTGGCCACCGGCTCCATTTTGACTTTTAAGGAACTTTAAATCTCATCAGTGTGCAGGTGGGGAGGGACAACGATTAGAGCTCCGGGGGCCGGGGAGGAATTTGGTCTTCCTCCATCTCACCACGCCTGCCTGCAGACAGGCAGAGCAGAAGCAGGTTACCCCAGAGTCACTCAGTCCCTATGGGAGACCCGGAAACCTGGCAGGATTTTAGTGCTCTACAGCTTAGCCAGGGACTGAGGTGATTTTTGGAGATGCAATCATGGCAGACAGCACGGAGGTGACAGCTCTGTGTGGGATGCAGTTTTTCCAAATCTGTAAATCTACAGCAGTCAGAGTGAAAAGAGCTCACGATCCTGTCCTTACTGCTCTGTCACATTTTGTTGGGGAGGTGACCCTCATGCAGCGGGGAAGCTGAGATCTGGAAGAAGTGACAGTGAGCTCTGAGCCGGGCAGCACCGGAGACCTCTGAGGGCTCTGCTGGTACAAAGGCACTGGGGCCAGAGGAGCTGAACATACTACAGGAGGGTAGGAGGGTGAGAGCCTGGTGCTGGGGAAGCTGGAGCTGAGGGAAGGACGGGGTCCTCTAGATGAAACGCAGTCCTGCAGGAGAGCCCTGTGGGAGGGGGTGTGACTAGATCTGGGTGTGGGTGGCAGAAGACTGGAGGGGGCCCAGAGGGTGGTAGTGGGCTGGGCAATCAGAGGCTAGAACACTCTGAAATTCATTTGTCCATCATTCTGGATCAAAATACTGTTTTAAACCAATCAGGCATCAAGATAATTAAATCAATAGACTCCCTCACACCTCCCCGCATCGGCCATGGATACTCAGCGTCCAGCTTTGGGATCACTTCACTGATCTCAGAGGAAAGTCTGGGGAGTTTACCAGGACACATCCTCTGTGGGTGCCCTGAGTTGGCCTCTCAGCTCTTTGAGAATCAGCAGCAGCTTCTAAGGGAAAGTGCCACACATCCTTGTAGAGATTCTGACCTCACAAAGCTTCACTAGCTGGCAGCTCACCAAGGATGTCAGGGAGTAGTTATGTGTATGTGTGTTTCTCAGCTTCAACTCACAATAAAATCCTGATCTCAATCTCATACTGTGCCTGATGTGAAGAGTTTTCTGACCTGGCAGGGTGTCCAGATAAATTTCTTCTAGTCCAAATCAAATCCACTTATGCACACAGTCTGATGTATCTGATATATCCTGTAGTTGAGAACCTTAAGTGAAAAGTAAATTTTTATGTATTATGAATTGAGTGCTGTCAGAAATATCTGTGGTTTAAGCCAAAAAGTAGCAGGTTCTTTTATTAGATTTTTGACAACACTGAAATGATTGAAGCTGAGAATTTTGTCCTTTAACCAGATCCTCTTAGAATCAGGGATGCTATGTGACTTTGCCCAGGTCCACAGATAAGCTGTTGACTGAGGGGGACTCCCCACCCAGGCCTGGGGCTCTCATCCCCAAGCCCACACACATTTCAACTCCCAGGACACCGTCACATCAGCCAGTGGTCCCTGCGGGTGTAAGTGGATCGTGGTGGAGGGGAGGGTCAGCAGATTCTTCAAGGTGGCAGCGAGCTGGTCCCACAACACAGGGCAGCCTTTTCACAGGCAGGATTATTTTTCTCATCCCCAGGAAGGAAAAGGCACTTTCGACTTGTGTCTGCTTTCTGACCCAGAGAGTTGCTGAGAGCAGTGAGTGGCCCAGCTGCTCTGCGATCAGCTGCAGGAAGTGAAGGAAGCCACTCTGGCCACTGCCCGCGCCACCGAGTTCCGACGGCCCTTCGGAGCGCAGCGTCCTGGACAAGGAGTGAGAACCGAGGGTGCGCCTGCTTGTCAGCGTGGAGACCCTGCAGCCCGGCCTCCAGAGAAAACCCACCTCGGTGCAGCCCCGATGGCGGTGGCGGCGGCCCTGGCTGGACTCCAGGCAGAAGCCAACTGTCCCGTGTGTCTGGACGGCCTGAGCGACCCCGTCACCATCGACTGTGGGCACAACTTCTGCCGCCGCTGCATCCAGCAGTCCTGGGCTCACCTGGAGGACAGGTTCCCTTGCCCCGTGTGCCGCCACCCGTGCCAGGAGCGGCACGTCAGGAGCAACACCCAGCTGGGCAGGATGATCGACATCGCCAGGCAGCTGGGCGGCCGCAGGAGCAAGAGGAGGAGGCGCGAGGAGCCGCGCCTGTGCGAGCGGCACCACCAGGTCCTGGGCCTCTTCTGCGAGGACGACCTGGAGCTGCTGTGTCCCCTGTGCACGCAGCCCCCTGAGCACCAGGGCCACGTGGTGAGGTCCGTGGGCGAGGCCGCCGCTCACCACCGCAAGAGGCTCGGCAGTTACGTGGAGCCCCTGAAGACGCGGGTGGCCGACGCTCAGAGCCTGGTGGCCGCGCAGGACAGGAAGCTGCTGGAGCTGCGGGAGCAGGTGCAGCGCCAGCGGCGGGAGCTGGCCTTGGAGTTCGGGCAGCTGAACCGGGCTGTGGACCGCGAGCAGGAGGCCGTCCTGGAGAGGCTGGTCCAGGAGGAGCGGGACATCCAGGAGCAGCTGGGCGCCAACGTGGCCGCCTTCTCGGACCACATTTCCACCCTGAAGGGCCTCCTGCAGGAGGTGGCCGAGCGGAGCGTGCTGCCCGGCGTGAGGCTGCTGAGAGGCATCGCGGGCGTCCTGCGCAGGTGCGAGGGCCTGCGGTGCCCCGCCGTCTACTCCTTCCAGCTGCGCCGCGAAGGCTGCAGCCTCCCCCCGCAGCACTCGGCTCTGCGCAAAATCATCCAGACGTTCCGGGAGGACGTGAGCCTGGACCCCGAGACGGCGCACCCCAGCCTGCTGGTGTCCGAGGACAGGAAGTCCGCGACGTTCCTGGGGAGGAAGCGGAGGGCGCCCCGCGGCGCGCGGAGGTTCAGCGCCGAGCCGGCGGTGCTGGGCGCCCAGAGCTTCGCGCGCGGCCGGCGGTACTGGGAGGTGCGGCTGGGCGGGCCGGCGTGGGCGGTGGGCGTCTGCGCGGACCCCGCAGACCCCGCCCCCGGGACGCGCGCGGGGCGCCCGGCGGGACCCGGCGGCCGCTGGACGGTGCGGCTGCGCGGCGGGGCGTACGAGGCGCAGGGGCCCGGGGGCGCCGTCCCCCTGGAGCTGAAGGACCGGCCCGGCGGGGTGGGCGTGTACCTGGACTACGAGCTGGGCGCCGTGTCCTTCTACAGTGTGGACGACAGGTCTCACCTCCACTCCTTCTCCGCGGCGTTTTCGGAAGTCCTGAAGCCCTACTTCTGCATCAGGAGCGACTCTCTCACAGTCTGCGCGGTGAGAGACTACGGGGGTGATCCCAGCCAACAGGGACCTGCAGATAACTGAAGTGTTTCCAGAACTCTAACGTGGGAGCGTGTGAAACTGTAGTTTCACAGCTGCAATAAACTTGTGAACATTTGCATGTTTCGTCTACCTGCACCTTTACCTGTTTTATAAGCACCTTACGCGTTCCAGGTGGGAGAGAAGACAATTGTGCGGGGACACTTTTCAGTGGGTCTCTTGCTTTTCTGCAAGTGTCGGGAGCGAGGAACTGAGGGCTCCACACTGTTTGCCCGGATGTTTTTATGGGAAACAGCCTTGGAAGATAAGAGGCGGTGTCTCCATCTGGAGTACAGGGAGATTTGTATATTGTCCAGTCTCCCTCCGGGGCAAAAGTCAAGCAGATTTATTGCTTCTTTTTTTTTTTAACAGGAGTTGTGTTTTGCTTATTACCAATGGTGCATCTTAATCAAGTCTCACCTGAAATTTGAGATCTTGTCTATCATGTCCAGAAATTATGAGCATTAGATGAGATCACTTATACTTATACGTCTGCCTGGGAGATATTTGACATAGAAAAAGACAGTGTTTTGTCGTATCTGTTACAAAATAATACTTTTTCTTTTCTTTCTTTCTTTTTTTTTTTTTTCTTTTGGGAGATTTTTATGTTTTGATTTGTGACAGAGCAAACAGCAAATTGTCCCCACTCCTTCCCATGCATGGGAGATTTATGTCCATGTCTCCGCAGGGTTAACCTGTTGCTACTTTTCTCCCCGCTTCCAACATTTAAACGTATTTCTACTCCATTTCTAATTTTTTCAGTCACATTTCAGCTTTGAGTGTGGCTGATTTTGTTTTTTAATGAAAAGCATGCATGTAAGATTGGATTAACATATAGAGCTACAATTTAAAGGAGAATAGTAAAATGAAAACCCAGGTATAGGTTAGGAAATAAGGGTACGTAGCTCAGCGGCCCTGATGGACTCCATCATAGTATGTCGCTCCCATTTTCCTCAGCCTGAGGCATCCGGTATCTTATTTAATATTAATAATTCCCTTGCTTTTTTAAAAAAAAAAGGTACTTTATTTCTGTCTTACTTGATTATTTTATTTTGGGGGAAGTAATTAGATTTATTTATTTTTGGAGGAGGTACTGGTGATTGAACCGAGGACCTTTTGCATTCTAAGCATGTGCTCTACCACTTGAGCTATACCCTCCTCTGTTTGTTTTTCTTCACAGGTTTATCACATATGCATATCTTCACAGCCAATGAAGTGTATGAAAAGCCGGAGACCAATAGCAAACCTAGCTGAATAATCAAATTTTTTTTCTTACCACAGAATGGAAATGAAAACAAATCATAGGATTATCTCAGTAGATGGCAGAAAAATCATTTGATAAAATTCACCCATCTACAGTTACGGAGGACTGAATGTGTCCCATCCCAAACTATTTGGAGGTGTGATCTTGAAATAGGTAATCAAGGTTAGATGAGGGTGAGGACAAATTTAATATGACTAGTCAGTGATTGTTTTTAAAACAAATTTAGCAAATTAGGAAAAAGTAACTTCCTTAATGTGTTCATTGATATCTACCCAAAACCCACACTGATGATAAAATTCTGATAGTGCTCTCTCTGACAACGGAACTCAAAGATTCTTGCTATCACCTCTTTAGCACTGTGTTGATTCCTACTTCAATAAGACTTCCTCAAAAGAGGACACCAGGGAAGTGTATCCATCGAGGAAACACCGTGGGCGGGCACAGAGAGGCCATGTACAAGACAAGGAGGCCTCCGGAGAAACCAGGCCTGCAGGCGCCTTGATCTTGGACCTCCAGCACCGTGAGAAAAATTTCCTTTGTTTAAGCCACTCAGTCGTAACATTTTAAGTCAGCCTTCCTGGATTAATGTATGGAGTCATGATAAAAATAAAAATTAAAATTTAGCAAAGTAGATAACAAAGGGAACTTCCTTAATCTGTTGAAGGGTGTCTACCACAACACTACAGCATTGATAAAATTCTGATAGTTTTCTCTCTGAGAATGGAAATGAGACATCTATTCAACATCGTGTTGGCATTCTTAACAATCAGGCAAGGAAGGAACAAGCATAATGATTGGGAAGAAAAAAAGTAAAAATGTTATTATTATCAAATGGTATGATTTTTTTTACATAGAAAATTCAAAATATTTTACAAATGAAGTATTTAATAGGTAAATGTTGTAAGGTTGCTACATACAAGGTTAATATGCAAAATTCAATTGCATTTCAGTATACCAGCATCAATCAGAAAATGAAAGTTGCCATTTGTAACAGGACCAAAAAATATCAGATACCGAAAGAAATCTAACAAAAATACACAGGTCTTTTACACAGATGACTTGACTGTGAAGCGTTACAGAACATTTTTTTTAAAGGACAAAATAAATGACAGGAATTACCATATAAAATAGTAAGAAGATTGGATGTTATAAAGATATCATTTCTCCTCAATTAAATTTCAGCTATTTAATGAGAAGGGATCCAGAAAATCAAACTCATACTATGTATAAAAGTCACTTCCAGCTGTATGAATGGACATACTGCAGTGCATTTAGGAGCTAAAATAGGGGAATATCTTCATGATCTCAAGATTAAAATTTGTTTCTTAAATAGAGAAATAGATGACTGTATTACATTTTAGACTTCTTTTTAATTAGATGGCAATATAAAAAGAGTATGGGGAAAGGTGAGAGAAGTTATTCCCAATGTATGTAGCTGACAAAGGACTACAAATATTGCACATCTCCACCTGAGCAAGAGGTCCAACAGAGCTTCCGTGATACAGAGAGCCCTGCAGATGTCAACACACATACACAAACACACAACTTACTAAAGAGCTCATGGTTACCTTTCAGAATGTGGTGCTCAGTGCTGAGCTCCTGTAACACTAAACATCCACGTGTGGCTAATACCAGTCAGGCCTCAGAAAAATGCTTCTCTAAATATCTTACCTTCTGTCCTCTAAAAAGAAGAACATCCTGCCGTATAGCACAGGGAACTATAGTCAGTGACTTGTAGTAACATATAATGAAAAAGAATATATGCATACACATATATAACTGAATCACTTTGCTGTACACTGGAAACTGATACAACATTGTTGTGGAGGAAGGGTATAGCTCAGTGGTAGAGTGCATACTTAGCATGCATGGGGTCCTGAGTTCAATCCCCAGTAACTCCACTAAAAAGAAAAAAATTATAAATCAACTATGCTTCAATAAAATAGTAAAAAGAAAAAAAAGTGTCCTGGGAACTGGTAAGTTGTATTGCTGTCAGGAGAGGACTAAGAAAGCCCCAAACACTCTACTGAAAAAACTGCTAGAATGAAAAAACAAATCCAGTGAAGTTTCAGGAGACAAAATCAATACCCAAAAATCTGTTGTATTTCCATACACTAACAAAAAGCTTTTAGAAAATTAAATTAAGAAAACAATCCCATTTACAACAGAATAAATTTAACCAAGGAAGTGAAAGACCTATACACTGATGAAGAAATTGAAGAAGACTAAATAAACAGAAAGAGAGTCAATGCTCCTGGATTGGAAAAATTAATATTGTTAAAATGTCTATACTACCCAAAGCAATCTACAGATTCAATGCAATCCTTATCAAAACACCAATTGCATTTTGCACAGAAATAGAACAACCAATCCTAAAATTTGTGTGGCACCACAAAATACCCTGAATAGCCAAAACACCTTAAGAAAGAACAAAGCTGGAAGCATCACACTCCCTAATTTCAAACTACATTGCGAGGCTAGGGTAATCAAAACAGTAAAGTACTGGCATAAAAACAGGCACATAGCTCAATGGAACAGAAAAGCCCAGAAATAAACCCGTGCATACATGGTCAATTAATTTATGACAGAGGAACCAAGAATACACAATAGAGAAAGAACAATTTCTTCAATAAATGGTGTTGGGAAAACTGGGCAGCTACATGCAAAAGAATGAAATTGGACCACTATGTTACACTATACACAAAAGTTAATTCAGAATGAATTAAAGGCATGAACATAAGAATTGAAACCAAAAAAAAATCCTAGAAGAAAACACAGACATTAAAATCCTTCACACCGGTCCTTGACATTGGTCCTGGCAAGGATATTTTAAATCTGACACCAAAAATAGGAGCAATGAAAGTGTAATAAACAAGAGGGACTACATCAAACTAAAAAGCTTCTGCACAGTCAAGGAAACTATCAACAAAATGAAAAGGCAACCTATTAAATGAGAGAAAATATTTGCAAATCATATTGCTGATAAGGGGTAAATATTCCAAAATATATAAAATCATACAATTCAATAGCAAAAAAAATAAATAAATAAAATAAACAAACAAACAAACAAAAAATAAAAACAATCGGCAGGTCTGAATAGACGTTTTTCCAAAGGACATATAGATGGCCAACAGACACATGAGAAGGTGCTCCGCATCACTAATCATCAGGGAAACGTAAATCAAAATCACTATGAGGCATCACCGTATCACCGCACACCTATCAAAGTGATTATTATTAAAAAGACAAAAATAACAAATGTTGGTGAGGATGTAAAGAAAGTGTTGGTGAGGATGTTGATGAGAATGTAAATTGGGGCAGCCACTATGGAAAGCAGTAAGGAGGTAAAAAATTAAAAATAGAACTACTATATGATTCAGCAGTTCCACTTCTGGGTATTATCTGAAGAAAATAAAAACATTAGCTCGAAAAGATATATGCCCCCTAATGTTCATTGCATCAATGTTTATGATAGCCAAGATATGGAAACAACCTAAGTGTCCCTCCATGGATAAATGGATAAAGAAGATGTGGTATATATATAATATAATATAATATGCCAATATATATATAAAATGGAATATTTTTCAGCCATAAAAAAAGAATGAAATCTTGCCATTTGTGACAATGTGGATGGACCTACAGGGTATTATGTTAGATGAAATAAGTCAGACAGAGAAGGGTAAATACTGTATGATTTCACCTACATGTGGAACTAAAACACACACACACACGCATATACACACACAAGCTCATCCATTCAGAGAACAGATCAGTGGTTGCCAGAGGTGGAGGGGGTGAGAGGTGAGTGATATAGGTAAAAGTGGTCAAAAGGTACCAACTTCCAGTTATAGAATAAATAAGTCATGAAGACGTAATGTACAGTGTGATGACTTTAGTTAATAATACTGTATTGCAAATAATAATAATAATACTGTATTGCATATTTAAAAGTTGCTAAGAGTAAAATTTTGTATTGAAGTATAGTTGAGTTACAACATTGTGTTAGTTTGAGATGTACAGCAAAGTGATTCGGTTACGTAAGTATATTTTTAGAAAAACAAAGGGAATTACATTTGAGTTATCCTCAGAAATGAAACAATGCAAGCAAGAAGACAATGGAGTGAGGTATTTAGAGTATTGAGAGAATAAGCCACCAACGTAGAGTTCTGTACCATGTGACATAAAGCAGAAATAGAAAGTAGAAGTAGAAATAAAGCCTGGTTGTTTATGCACATTTAAGTCCTTGCCTTCTGCACTGATAAGAGTTTCTAGAGATTTGGTCATCCTCCTCTTCCCAGGGATACACCTTTACAAACCGAGAGTTCCCTTACAAATGTAAATGTTTCTTAGAGAAGGGTAATTCCCACTTGGTTTTCAGTTTCTCAAATGTCTCTAGTTTCTTAGAAAGTAATCAGCTTAAAATAATATGCCAAAAAAAAACATATTTTGAAGTGGCGAATTTCTCTCTACTACATCAGCTACGAAGTCTTTCTTCCTTCAGTTAAATCTTTTTTTAATCTTGTTATGAAAAATTAAAAGCTTATACAAAGTAGGAATATGATAATAGAACAGGATAATAAACCCCTATGTGTTAACTGAACACGAGTTTGTGTGCCCATGAAGAGTGAAGCCAACAGTCCTAAGTATGTCAGAGTTTGGTTGAAGCAGAGAAAGGTTTATTGCAAAGTCAAGCAAGGAGAATGGGTGGCTAGTGCTCAAAAAAACACAAACTCTTGGATAGTTTTCAGGGGACAGGTTTTTATAGGCAAAATTTGGGGTGAGAGCTGCAGGGTATGTGACTTTCTTCTGATGGGTGGTGGTGAGGTCACAGGGCAGTGCTCCAGGAATCCTGTGCTCAGCCCATCCTCCACCTGGGTGGGGGCCTTGGTTCTGACTGAAGAACTCAAAGACTTTGTTCTGTGTATTCCTTAAGGAGGAACCAGGACCCTGCCCTAAGGCTCCACTGCTTCTCCTCCCTTGTTTCTGCCTTCCCTCCCTTCCCTGATTAGCAACTGTTTGGATCTGCCCTTGGGAGCTCAGGGAAGGTCAAAGAGGCTGAATGAAGCCTACTAACTACAAACAAGAAACAGGAACGTGGAAAGCATCTGGACCCTAGGAGGGGCCCCACAGGGTCCTGCTCAGTTTCACATGCAGCTGTCACCCAGAGTCACTATCAATATTACAACTTAAGAACTACTTTGGAATTATGTTGTCTCTGTATAGGTAGAATGGACTTAGATTATTTCTCAAGAATTTCCTTGGGGATCAGTCTGCATCTATGAACCAGGCTTGTGTCTAAAAAGGAACAAGGAACATTGCTCACCACCCGGTTCTACAAAGGCTTAAGTGGCAGCCCACTGCAGTCACCCACCGACAGCCCACCCTGGTCAGGATTCTGGATGGAAAGCAAGATGAGGCCCTCTGGGCTTTGGATAAATGGGTAATTAGATCATTAGACACCTCTCAGGAAGAAGTTTAATGACCCCGTGGTCTTGCGACTTCCCACACACAGAAAAGCACTAGCATTGTTAACCTGAGATGTCTGTTCTTTGTGACGGGCTGTAATCTTTTACCCAGATGTGTGCTCCTTGACTACGTGTATTTCCCAGCCAAAAAATTCACGTATATCCTGGCTACACCCCTACCTTTTCGGCAGGTCCTCAGAGCTACTGAGTGGTTGTCTCCTGGACTGTCGTCCTCAGTAAGACCCTGAATACAACTGAAACTTACAGCTCTCATGTTATGGATTTTATTTTCGTTGACACTTATTTCACATGGGTATCCTCGCTGTCAACCTTCTCTAAGGAAGAAGATCTTTCAGCTAGTAACCCAGCTGTCAGCCCTGCATTGAAACCTCTTCTTGACTTTCTCAACTTCTCAGATCCTTAGTTTGCTCATCGAAAAACACAAATAATAGGGTGAGGGTGTAGCTCAGTGGTAGAGCACACGCTTAGCATGCATGAGGTCCTGGGTTCAATCCCCAGTACCTCCATTATATAAATAGATGTATAAACCTAATTACCTACCCTCCAAAACAGATTAATTTAAAAAAAGAAAAATACAAATAACAGAAACTGTCTTACAAGATTATTACAGGGGACGACTCCAATGTTCTTAGATCAGTTGTATATAAGATTTATAATACAGCCTAGTATAACTATATATCCTGTATATTAAGTTTTTCATATATATATGTATGAAATACATATCTGTCCTGTTGGTTCTGTTTCCCTGAACAACCTGAAATCAAGGCAGGACCCTGTGGGGTCCTCTTGGGTACAAATCCTTTCCATCTCCCTCATTTCTTTTTTTGTAGGGACAAGGCTTCAGCCTCCTAGCCCTCCTGAGTTTCTGATGCAGGAAAACAGATGTGGGGCGTGAGCAGGGTCCGTGTCCCAGGCTTCGGTTGAGCTCCTGGGACGTGCCCCATCAAGTGTGGGTCCTTGGCTTCATGCAGGAAAGAATTCAAGCCCGAGCCACAGTTGAGTAAAGGTAGATTTGTACAGAGAGATACATTGAAAGGCAAGGGAAAGGCCACGAGGGGTGGGGGCTGGGTGCTCAGATTAAAAGTAGATACACTCTCCATAGACAGAATGTGGGCCGTCCAAAGAGGGAGAGAGAGAGTGCGGCCTCAAGGCAATGCCCTATTGCTAGTTTTCATGGGCTTGGTGGCTTCATATGCTAGTAAGTGGAAGGCCCAGTCTAAGTAGCCGAGGGAAGGGGCTGGGATTCCCAGGAAGTTGGCCCTTTCCCACCCTTTGACCTTTTGGGGCTAGCCTTGGGACTGCCACGGTGCCTGTGGGCGTGTTACTCACCATGCTAATGTATTACAATGAGCCTATAACGAAGCTCAAGATCTGCTAGAAGTTAAATCTCCCACCATCTTGAGCCTCAAGGCCTCCTGGGGGTTGAATCTTTCGCCATTTTGATGTTAATGGATGTAGCATTCCTTGAGTGGCTGTGCCTTGCCCCCCTCCTGTCTCATTCCCACAAAAACAACCATTGTTAGTCATCTAGCAGTTTGGTGTGTATCTTTTGTCATTTTTATTTTTATGAAGATTATACAGTATATCCTTTAAAGCCAGAAAGTCCTAGACCCCTTATAAAAAACAGCATTCTCTACCCTCCCCAGTGCCTCTCTCCTCCAAGTCAACTGCTTTCAATTTCTTTGGTGCTGACTTCAGCTTGGTATTTATCTCCGTATCTCTAAATAACATCCTTCACTTGCTACTTGATTTTTTTCAGGTTTAGCCATTAGCTCTGGACCTTCTGCCTCCACCCCAGCCATACACATGCCCTCTTTCTGTTTCCCCAAATCCCTCATATACTAGTTATTATGATTTTGGTCAATTTAATATTCAGTGTTTAAGTTATGAGAGTTGAATGTTCATCCTTCTCTGACCACTTTTCCTTTTCTACCCAACTTTTCATTTTTTATCGAGTTAGTCTTTTTCCCTTTGAGCTGAGTGTTGAATGTCTTATGTGTTAGTACTTGTTAACCAGGCAAACCCAACCTGCTGTTCTCCTCATGCTCAGGCATCAAGGGTGACCTCAAATTTTTTACCCTGAATAAATGGAAGAATGGACCTGCCATTTACTGAAAGGGGTAGGGAGAGGTGGAACAGGTCCAGGGGCAGGAGAGAGCAGGCATTCAGTTTGGGGAATGTTAAATTTGTGTATTTATCGGCCATCCAGTGTCAACCAGGCAGTTGGAGAAGCTGCTCTGGAGTTCAGGAGAGAGCCGCACCGGCCTTATAAATTTGGGGGATGATTTAAGGCCATGAAGCTGAAACGTAAGGCTGAAGTCACAAAGAGAGGGTGTGCAGACAGAGATGAGGAGAGGGCCCAGGACTGAGCCTCCGGCAGTCCAGCCTCAGAAATCCAGGGAGAGAAGCTTCGGGTGTCAACGAAAATGGAATAAGCCTGCCGGAGCCCATCTTTCCCACTGATTTCAACTAAAACCCAAAGTACAGCAGTTACCTAAGGACTCTGCAAAGTAATTAAGGGCAGGCAGACCAGGAGGGAAGGCAAACGCTGAAGAGCAAGCTGTAAGGGGACAGTGAGCTTCCTGGACTTTCCCTCTTTTACCCTCAGCTGTGATCCAAGAGCAGGGCCATGAATCGAAGACGGCAAACACTTGGAGAAAGCCCTTCCTTGTGAGAGGACTGCGGAAGGGCCCATGATGGAGAGTGTGAGCTCTCTCCCCGCTCCGCCTGAGACCAGTTCTAGTCCCAGCGGGGGAAGCGCACTCCTGGCTACACGAACAGGGGAAAGAGAACACTTCTTGAAAAAAGTGGCAGAGGGAATGGGGGATAGGGGGAGAGGGAAATCCTCCTATGACTTTTTTCTCTTCTGCCACGTTGTCCTAAGGGCAGGCACACATAGGAGAAGGGAGTCAGAGTGTCAGGAAGCAGGCAGGAGCTGGAGAAGGGAATTCCCTACCTCTGTGGATAGATCCAGGCCCGCCCCTCACTGCTTTGAGAAATGAACTGCAATGTAACTGCCTATGAAGTCCCAGACAGCTCCAAACATTTTCAAAAATTCTTTTTTTTTAAACCCTTAAAAATCAACAAGAAAGCAAACAACCAAATAAAAAATGGACAAATGACTAGAACAGGCATTTCATCAAAGAAACAGATGGCAAAGAGGCCCACAAAAGATGCTCAATATCCTACCCATCAGTGAAATGCAAATTAAAATCAAAGACTGTACTACACACCTATTAGAAGAGCTACAATGTTTAAACAGTGACAATGTCAAGTGCTGGTAAGTAGGCAGAGAAACTGGAACTCAAGTTGCTGGTAGGAATGCCAAATGGCCCAGTTACTTTGGAAAATAGTTTGGCAGGTTTTTTTTTTTTTTTTTCCTTTCTTTAAATTTTTTCTCTTTAGGTTTTTGGGGTTTTGTGGGTTTTTTCTAGCAGTTTCTTTTAAAGTTAGACCATATGCCTCAGCAGTCCCACTCCTAGGTATTTACCCAAATGGAATGAAAGCTTCACTTGAGGGAAGTTCACATCAAAACTTTTATACAAATATTTACAGTAGGTTTACCCATAATAGCCTCAAGCTGGAAGCAACCCAAAGGTCCCTCAACTGGGAGCTGAATAAATAAACTGTGGTACATTCCTGGAATATTATTCAGTAATGAAGAGGAATGGGCCATTGGCATTCAGAACATGGATGGATTGCAAATGTGTTATGCTAAGCAAAAGAAGACAGACTCAAAAGGCACGTGCTGCATGAATCCATTTATATGACATTCTGGAAAAGACAAAAATATAGAGATGGGAACAGATCCCTCCCTGTCAACAGATAAGAGTGGGGGTAGGATCTGACTATCAAGGGATGCAGAACTACAGTATTCTGGAGGAAAGGGCTGATGACACCGTTCCTTATCTTGACTATTGTAATGGTTTCCCATAGCTGCTGTAACAAATTACAAAAAAATTTGTGGCTTAAGACAACACAAATTTACCATCTGACAGTTTGGAGGTCAACGGCCCTGAAATCAAGGTGCTGGCCAGGCTGTGTCTCTTCTGGGGGCTCCAGGAAAGAAATGAATTATTTCCTTCTTGCCTTTTCCAGCTTCCAGAGGCTGCCCGCATTTGATGGCTCACAGCCCTGTCTCCATCTTCAAGTCTGCACTGTAGCATCTTCAAACCTCGCGCATCTTCATGGGCTGACCCTCCTGCCTTTCTCTTTTCCTTATAAGGACCCTTGTGATCACATTGAGCCCACTGGCACCCCCAGCTGTCAGGACACAATTTAATCACACCTGCAAAGTCCTGTTTGCCATGTGAGGTAGGTTCTTGGGATAAAGACATGAAAACCTTTGGGAGAGGGGGCAGATTATCTTGCTACCACAGCCCATCCTCTGGTCCCAAAGATTCACATCTGTCGCACATGCCAGTTACATTCACCTCATCTCAACCTCCCCAGAGTCTCAACCTCCTACTGCTGTGGTGTTGGTTATACGACTTTACCTGCACATTCTCCAAAAGTCGTACACCAACAGTGAATTTTAGTGAATTTAAATGTTAAAATTGGGCTTTTAAGACGGCCTGCCCTCTCTCTATGGAGTGTGTGATCCCCCCTGAATAAACCTACTTTCACTTTTAAAAAATTAAAAAATATTTTTAAAAACTGGTTGTCGAAAGAGAGGAAACAGCCAAGGAGACTGAGAATTCACCAGGAAGGTGGAAAGAAACCCCAAGATTGTGGTGAGTGAGCCGGAAGCCAGGTAAAGGAAATAGCTCAAGGAGGGCATGGTAAAATCAAGCTGTTGACATCCAGGACCAGGAGAGGTGAGAACTGGCTCAGACACCTGGAGGCCTCCCCCAGCCTTGGCAGCAGCAGTCTCTGGGGAGAAGTGGAGGCAAAAGCTGCACAGAAATGTGAGGTCAAGAGAGAATCAGAGGAGAGGAACCAGAAGTTGACACAGACCCGAGTGCTGTCAGTGGCCATCCCTGAAATATTTGTTATTGGCCCCCCAGGAGGTGACACACCATGTCTTCTGCTGAGAAACCTTGCTTTGAAAACCTGAGCTGATCCTCTCAATGCCTGGAGACAGAACTGACTTGCATGCTGGCTCCGGGCCTTAATCTCAGGACTTGCACCAGCCTGGAGCCCATCCGTCAGACCACACCCTGGAATGTTCTTCCACCTGCTTTACAATCTCTACACTTAAAAAATGTGGTTCCTCTCCTATTCTTTGGTCACTTGTGAGTTTCTGCCTTAAATTTTTCTTTACTATCTTTCTAGGGGTTTAAGGAAGAAACGATAGTAAGTTTGTATATTCAATCCACCCACTGTCTCATTTTTTTTCTTGTGAGCACCAGGTTTGCTTTGTGTGTATGGCATGTGTTACTACTTAAAAGGTGGTTTATGAAGTGTACTGGGTTGTAACTTAACATTTTAAAATTTAATATATGCTGAACATTTCTTTATTAATTAGAGAGTAAAAGTCACTGGAAAAAATTTTTAACTAATACAGAAATAGAAGAAAAGGCCCCAAATCCCTTAACTTTATTTTCTCCTTGTTCAGCCCCCACCTTTCAGTCTTCCATTCGAGTCACATACCCCTTCCAGTGAGAGCTACGGGTTTGTTTTACATCCTTCTGGACTCCCTTCTATCTATTTATACACACACACACACACACACACACACACACACCATTTTTAACCTAAGTGGGATGTCACAACTTCACGTTGGGGGATATAGATACAGAGATGCAGATGCCAAGGTCATTTTTCAAAATGCTGCAGGGTTTCATGCCATGAATCTATCAGAACTTCTTTAAGGATTCACCTAGGAATCTTTTTCAGTTGCCTAATATTGAAAAATAATGAGTAAATCTTCACTTATGTAACCCTTCACACATGAATACTTTTGCAGGAAAGATGGTTGGAGTGAAAATTATTTGGTCAAATTACCACTACAAGTGCTATTCCAGTTACGAGCCCCTTATCACCACATCCGCACGCCCATTTCTGCACACTCCTGCCCAAAGTGGACATAACCAATCTCTACACTCTCGCTACTCCGCTTCCCCAAAATGCCCTGTTTGACTTGTGTCTACCTCCCTGATAGGTAAGAGAGTGGAGCATCTTTTTAGTTGCAGACAGACCTTGCTTTATTGTTCTTCAAAGATACTGTGGTTTTTGTTTTTGTTTTTTAATAACAAATTGAAGGTTTGTGGCAACCCTGCCTTGAGCAACTCATTGTTGCCATTTTTCCAACAGTATTTGCACACTTCCTGTCTGTGTGTCACATTTTGGTAATTCTCACAATGTTACTGTTGCTAAAATTAACAACTCACTGAGGGCTTAGCATTTTCTAGTAATGAGGGTTTTTTTGTTGTTTTTTTTTTTTAAGACAGCCCAGTCTTTAGGCAGGTAGGTTTTATTTATTTATTGGTAACTTTATTTTTTTTCAGTTGGAGGTACTGGGAATTGAACCCAGGACCTTGTGCGTGCTAAGCACTGGCTCTACCACTGGGCTATACCCCGACCCTCCTAAAGTACTTCTTAATTAAGGTATGTACCTTGTTTCCTTCGACACAATGCTATCGCACATTTAACAGTCTATAGTAACAAACTTTTACACACACTGGGAAATCCCAAAATTCAAGTGACTCACTTTACTGTGATAGTCACTTTACTGCGGTGTCTGGAATGGAAACTGCAACATCTCTGAGGTGTGCCTGTAGTTTTAAGCACTGTTTTGTCTATGAGCTGCATCTTTTTGTTTGCTTATTTTTCTTTGCTTTGCTTTTTAAAATCTGAAATTTAATATTTGAATAGGTATAAAAAACAATTTTCAAAATTCAAAAGGTAGAAAGGGACAGATAATGACATCCCCTTCCACTCATTTCTCAGCTACCTAGTTCCCCTTCTCGGAGGCAACCAGAGATACTAGTTTTTATAGGTTTAGAGACAGTCAGTGCATACATAAGGAAACACATTTATATGGAAAATGTACACATATCTTCTTTTTACACAGATGGTAGCATAATATCTAGTCTGTACTGTGTTTTTTCTCAAAAACATACGGAGATTATTTCTTCTCAGTAAGTAGATGACTTCCTCGTTCTTTTTGATGGTGTTATGTAGCCAGTCTTCTCCTGATGGACATTTCATTTGTGTTCTAATTTTGGTTACAACAAATAATCATGCAATTAATGCTTTCACCATAGGTGGAAGCATGTCCCTAGGATAAATTCCTGGAAGTGGTATTGCTGAATAAAGGTCATAAGCATTTGCCGTTTTGGCAGATATTTCTGAATCTGCCTTCCGCAGTTCACGCGTCCCAGTGGGCTGGTCGCCCTCACCCTCGTTCACAGGGCAGTCACACGTTCACACGTCTGGTTTGCTATCTCACGCAGGTCAGTTCGAATTCTCCTTAGGACCGAGATTTACCATCTTTTAAAAGGCTTATGAAGCATTTGTGTTTCCTTTTCTGTGAACTCTGTTCATATTTTGGTGGTAGTTGTTCTTTTTATATTAGAAAATTCTGCCCTTCGTCTGTGCAAGGGAACCCCCCTCCCCCCCGCCGTGTGTCTTCTCTCACACATCAAAATTCTGCGACATCAGCCAGCTGGGTGTCTCCCCAAACCACGAACCTGGAGATCATGGCCCCTCCCACAGGTTTAGGGGCTCAGTCCCACGAGGCTGTCCCTGCCCCTCCACCCACCTCCATGCTGAGGAGCCAATCACAAGCCCAGGTTGTCATTCGTGCTTCCCACAAGCCTCTCCTTAGCTTCCTTTAATTTCCTAGAGCAGCTCACAGAGCTCAGGAAAACATTTGATTTACTAAATTACCGGCTTATTCTGAAAGGCTGTAACTCAGAAACAGCTGGATGGGAGCGATGCATGAGGCAAGGCGTATGAGAAGGGGCAAGGCTTCCACACCCCTCTGAGCACTGGTACCCTCTCCTCGTCTCCACGTGCTCTCAAGAACATCCAGGCCCCATCCTTTTGAGGTTTTACGGAGACTTTGTTACATAGGCAGGAAAGGTTAAATCATTGGCCATTGGTGACTGGTTTGACCTTCAGCCCCTCTCCCCTCCCCTCTCCCCTCCCTAGAAGTTGGTAGAAAGGAATTTGGTCAGTTTCCCAGGCAACCAGCCCCAATCCTTAGGTCCTTTCCAAAAGGCACCTATGAACATAAGCTCAGCTGTGGTTGAAAGGGGATTGTTACCTTTTCACTTCTATGGCATTGGAGCTTTTGAGAATTGATGACCGGAAGGGTAGAGCTCAGTGGTAGAGCACGTGCTTAGCATGCATGAGGTCCTGGGTTCAACCCCCAGTACCTCGCTGGAAAAAAAAATTGATAGCAGAAGGCCAAGTATTGTAACAAAAGACGCTCTCATTGCTCTTATCACATAGGAAGTTTCAAGGGCTTTAGGAGATCTGTGCTAAATCTATATTTCTTATTATAAATCACACTCTCAGCCTATGACTTAAATTGTAAATGTTTTTTTACAGTTTCTTACTTGTCCTATAACTTTTGTCTTGTTCATCTTGGAGTAGTTTTTCCCAAGGGGAAGTTTTAACTTTTACGTAGTTAAATGTATCAGGCTTTTCACCTATGGCTTCTATGCCAACCTTAAAAACACTCAAGAGTTCCTGCCTCTGAAATGATTTTAAAAACCTATCCCACTGTTTATTTCTAATACTTTAAAAGTTTCATTTTAAACCATGAAATCTTTGAATCAGCTAGATTTAGACGATATGCATAGTAAGATGGAGATAATAACCCAAGTGTTTTTCCTTGGTGCTCTACCCACTTGTCTTAATACCACTTACTGACAGAGCTAACTTTTCTGTGAGATTTTAAGTGTCACCTTTATATACTAAGCTCCCATATGTATTTTGGTCTATTTCTTCATTTCCTACTTCATTTTGTTGATCTGATTATCCCTGGACAGTATCTCTGTGTAATTATTTCCATTACTCTAATAACAGAACATTGTAACGTTATTGTGCCCAGTCTCTTACATATAGCTTTAGTCCTCTTGTAGACACACACGTTCACTGAGGGAGAACGCCGCGTAATGGCGTCAAGCCACTTTCTGAGCATGTCATGCCTTTTCGAGGCTTCTTTTGTATCTTTCAGCAGTGTTCCCAAGTTTTCTTCAAAAAGATCTGGGTATTTAATCGTTTTTGTTGTTACTATAGATGAGACTTTTTCTCTTTTTTGTGTTTTTTTTTTTGTTATTTTTAAAATTTTTTGCTTTTTAAAATTCTGTCTTTTACTTTTGTTTGTTTTTGTATTCTTTCTTTTCTTTTCTTTTCTTTTCTTTTCTTTTTCTTTTCTTTTCTTTTTTTTTGGATGAGGGCTTTTCTTGAATTGTATCTTCTAACTGGTAGTTCCTTGTATAAAGCAACAGATTTTTACATATTAACTTTGCACCCAGCCACGTTACTAAATTCTCTAATTTCTGTATTTGTTTGTTTGTTTGGTCTTTTTGGTAGGGGTGGGAAATTAGGTTTATTTATTTATTTAAATTTAATGGAAGTACAGGGGATTGGACCTAGGACCTTGTGCATGCTAAGCACGCGCTCTACTACTGAGCTCTACCTCCCTCCTCACTGTATTTTTTTTTAATAATAGTCTTTCCAATAGGTCCTTTGGAGTTTTCTGGGTATTCAAACATATTATCTGCAAATAATGGTAATTCTATCATTATGTTTTTACTCTATAAAGATTCATATTCTTTTTTTTATAATATCATTTTTAATTGAAGTATAGTTGATGTACAATATTATATGTTACAGGTATACAATAGAGTGGTTCACAATTTTTAAAGGTTATACTCCATTTATAGTTAATATAAAATATTGGCTGTGTTCCCCATGTTGTACAGCACAGCCTTGTAGCTGATTTTATACCTGATAGTTTGTACCTCTTAATTCTCCACCTCATTACCCCTCCTTCTTCCCTCTCCCCACTGGTAACCACTAGTTCCTTCTCTCCATCTGTGAGTCTGTTTCTTTTCTGTTATATTCACAAGTTTGTTGTATTTTTTTGATTCCACGTGTAAGTGGTATCTTATAATATTTGTCTTTCTCTGCCTGGCTTATTTCACTTAGCATAATGCCCTCCAAGTCCCTCCATGATGGACACCAGAGACTAACACAACGTTTTGAATCAACTGTACTTTAATTAAAAAGCAAACAAACAAAAAACCAACCCATTTAAAACATGAGCAGGACTAAACAGACATTTTCCTAAAAGAGGAGATGCAGATGGCCAACAGGAACATGAAAAGTTGCTCAACATCACTAATATCAAGGAAATGCAAATCTCACACCTGTCAGAATGACCATCAATAAAAAGAACACAAATAACAAATGTTGGCAAGGAGAAAAGGGAACCCTGGTACACTGTTGGTGGGAATGTAAAATGGTGCAGCCACTATGGAAAACAATATGGGGGGTTCTCAAAAATCTAAAAATAGAACCATCATATGGCCCAGCAGTTCCACTCCTGGGCATATATCTGAGCAAAAAAAAATGTTAATTCAAAAAGATACATACACCCTACTATTAACAGCAACATCATTTATAATTGTCAAGATATGGAAGCATCTTAAGTGCACATCAATAGATGAGTGGATAAAGAAGATGTAGCACATATATGCAATGGAATACAACTCACCCATAATAAAGAAGGATATTTTGCCATTTGCAGCCCTTCATTCACTTTTTTTTTTTTTTTTGCACTTCAAAAATCAGAATTTTATAACTGGCATAAACATTTCCATTGCATCAAAAACAACAAAATACCTGGAAATAAACTTAACCAAGGAGGTCACCTATACTCTAAAAACTGTACAACGCTGATGAAGGAAATTGAAGATGATACAAAGAAATGGAAAGATACCTTGTAGTCCTGGATTGGGAGAATCAAGATGATCAAAATGGCTGTACTACCTACTACCCAAAGCAATCTACAGATCTACTGCAACCCCTATCAAAATACTCACAACATTCTTTCTTCACAGAACTAGTTCAAACAATTCCAGAATTTATCTGGAACCACAGAAGACCTCAAATTGCCAAAGCGATCTTTTGTAGGTCTTTTAAATTTTTTTTCCTCTTTCTTCTTTTTGTTCTGTTTTCTTATGGTTTGATGACTAGAAACGTTCCTTTAACATTTGTTGTGATGCTGGTTTGGTGGTGGTGAATTCTTTTAGCTTTTGTTTATCTGTGAAGCTTTTGATTTCTCATCAAGTCTGAATGAGAGTCTTGCTGGATAGAGTATTCTTGGTTCTAAGTTTTCCCCTTTCATCACTTTAAATATATCATGCCACTCCCTTGTGGCTTGTAGAGTTTCTGCTGAAAAATCAGCTGATAACCTTATGAGAATTCCCTTGTATGTTATTTGTTGCTTTTTTCTTGCTGATTTTAATATTTTCTCCTTATCCTTAATTTTTGTCAGTTTGATGACTATGTGCCTTGGTGTGGTACTCTCTGTGCTTCCTAGACTTGGGTGACTGTTTCCTTTCCCAAGCGAGGGAAATTTTCAGTTATTATCTCTTCAGAAATTTTCTCAGGTCCTGTCTCTCCCTCTTCTCTTTCTGGGACCCCTCTAATGAGAATATTAGTGCACTTCAAGTTGTATTTATGTCTGTGGAGTTTTTCTGGGTATTCAATCATATTATATGCAAATAATGGTAATTTTACCATTACCTCTTCAATCTATAAAGATTCATATTCTTTTTCTTAACTGAATGTTTTGTTGAAACCTCAGGAATAATAATATGTGGACATTTTTGTCCTAATTTTTATGTTAATGGGAACTTATTTGATGTTTCCTACTATCTTTGTCTGTTTTCTGTTGCATTATATCTTTTCAAAATGAAAATCTTAAATAGGAATACTTGACTCTTACATTATAAATATTTTTCCCATACTGGTAAGTTTATTTTTGATTTTGTATATGGGACTGGACATCTTCCAAATCAGTATATATGTATGTGTATATGTAGTTAATTACCTGAAACTATCTCATTGTATGTATTCTCATACATCCTTTATCATATTGAGATAACCTCCTCTCCCATTTTCACTGTTATCAACACTCCTGCCATGATTTTGCATGTCTTTGTGCACTTGTGTATCATGCTGGATAATGGTTGTATATTTTCACTTTGAAATCTATGCTACATCTGAAATGAATACATTACCTTCTAGTCAGGGGAGAGAAAAACAAAGTAAATAAGTAAATTATATAATATGGAGGGTGGGAAGTACAATGGGGGAAAAAAAGGTGTAGCAGCAGAAAAATCTTCCCTTCTTCCCTCCTAGTTTCTTTTGCTGGTTTAATAAGAAAATAAATATAAAACAGGTTAACAGGAGAAAAACAGATTTAATTTTGTACATGTAGGAGCCCCATAAAAAATGAGATGCAAAGAAGTAACCAAAGCCAGAAGCTACCCTTTTGTGAGAAACATTTACATTTATAAATGAAATCTCCATTTATAAGTGTATCTCCTCCTCTGTACCAGGAAGAGGAGGATGACTCTACATCTTCACAAGCCCTACCAAGGGAGAGGGCAAAGTCCTACATCTGCATAACAACCCTGCTCTTGTTGACTGTGCTTTTCCTATAGCCTCCTGTAACCAGCTCCCCCACTCCCCAACATCCTCTTTGTCCTTAGCTGGAGATGGCATCTAAGGTGGTGGCTTGGGCCATTTGGGGGAGTTACTCAGTTTTCTCGGGTCTCCTATGACCACAGGAGGTATACATGTTATTAAACTTCTCCTGTTTATTATCTTTTCTTACAGACAGTTCTCAGTCAAGAACTTAGAAGGGTAGAGGGAAAATTATTTTTCTTCCCCTCTGCAAGGTTTGTTTACACAGCCTTCCTGGCCCTAAATTCCCCATCCGGTGATAAGGATGTCTTCTTGGTGTTACCAGATCCAAACTGGGTCTGCTCACCCACGTGCAGTCAAGCCAATCTACTGATACCACGTTGTGGTGAACAAAGTCCAACATTTATTTCAGGCCCCAAATAAGAAGAGCGAGCAGCTTGTGCTTAAGAGTCCCGAACTCCCTGATGGCTTTGAGGGAAGAGTTTTAATTTAAAGGCAACCTTTGGGGTGAGGGCTGCAGGGTGCATGACAGGTTTGTGGTGATACCTGTCCTCTGACAGGTTGGTGGTGAGGTAACAGGGTGGTGTTTCAGAAATCTTAATCATCTACCTTCTGGCTCCAGGTCTGGGGTCTACATGATTGTGCCCAGCATGCAGTCACTGTCCTCCACCGGGGTGGGGGGTCTTAGTTCCTGCAGAACTCAAACATATGCATCAGATTGTTATGTGTATCCCATGAGGAGGAACTAGGACTGTTTTATTGCTGTACTATTGTTTCTTGACTGCTTTCCCTTTGGTTCTGCACTCCCTCCTTTCCCTAATAAGTAACTGCTCTTTGGAACTCAGGAAAGGCCTAGGAAAAGCCTAGGAAACTAAAGCCTTTTTATACAAACAAGAACTGAGGGCATGGAGGGGCTTTTGTACTCAGGAGGGCCCTAGAGAGTCCTGCTCCGTTTCACTGGTACGGGGAGGGTACCTTTTACATGGGAGGTTTATCCCCTGATTTCACAGGAACAAAGGAGGGTCAGAGTTTCCTTCTTGTAGTGGTTGTCAGGTAACTTTAGTTCAAAATAATCAATATGCCAAAGTGGCATATTTTGGGGTGACATATTCTGAACCCCTAGAAGGATAAGGGAGACAGAGGGCTGAGTGTGGGGAGAAGGCCTCACTGAGAAAGACATGTGAACAAAAGCCTGAAGGGAAACACTCTTCCTCAGGAAACCCAGGGGATGTTTTGAGATTCTTCTGACTTGTGATTATCACATAGTTGAGGTTTGTTTCCTCAAGAATTCATGAGACTGACAGATAGGAGTTTTGTATTCAAGACTCCGAAAAGCATCTCTGATCAGGTTGCGAGATCACTAAATAACGTTGTCTTCCATGAAAAAGGATAGGGGGAGGACACTAAGTTCATTTTGTTTGCCATTCAGTTTTCTGAATGGCTACAAAACACAAAAGCTAAATTCTTTCCACAAGTGACATTAACATCAGAATACTCCACGTGGTCTAATTTACAGAAGATTCATATCCATCAAACCCAACAGTTGGCTTATCTGTCTACAGCGTTCACTTCCACCTCCCCCTCCAGCACTCCACTCCAGCCAGTAGAATGTAGACTCCACGAGAACAGAAACCTCTTCTGATTGGCCCCTGCATTCCCAACACCTCCAACACCCTCTGGTGCATGTCAGGCATGTCAGTTCTCAATTGAACATCAAGTGTTAAATGAAATGAAATGCTTATGTATGGAGACTGGAGGTTGCTATGGGCATCCCAGGAGCCAGAAATACTGCCAAACATCCTACAATGCACAGGGAAGTTCCCACAACAAAGATCCTCCAACACAAAATGTCAACAGTGCTGAAGTTGGAGAACCCTGCTTTGGAGAAAAAAAAGGGAAAGGAATTAACTTGAATTAAGTAAGACTTTGGCTAGAATCCCTGGAAGAGGGAAAAAGGCCTCCAGCAGAAGCTTGGCTATGCTAACATTCCCTCAAGCCAGTGCCACTCTCACCCGATGTGCAGTGAACTTTCCACCAACACTGTGGGGACAGAATCCAGGCTGTGGTGTTTGCAGAGCACCTAGCAAAAGAACCCGAAGCAAATTAGGAAATATTTCCAACAAATATAAACTGAAGACTATCCTTATATATAAAGGAAGACTAGCTTCCCACTAAAATCTGGGACAAGACAAGGATGCCCACTATCACCACTCCTATTCAACATAGTCCTGGAAGTCCTAGCCACAGCAGTCAGGCAAGAGAAAGAAATAAAAGGGATCCAAATTGGAAAAGAAGAGGTAAAAGTGTCATTATATGCTGATGTCATGTTACTATATATAGAAAACCCTAAAAGGTCCACACAAAAGCTACTAGAGCTGATTGAAGAATTCAGCAAGGTAACAGGTTACAAAATTAACGTTCAAAAATCAGTTGCATTTCTTTACACTAACGATAAATCAACAGAAGAAGAAAGTAAAGAAACAATCCCCTTTAAAATAGCACCCAAAGTAATAAAATATCTGGGAATAAATCTAACCAAGGAGGTGAAAGAATTATACACAGAAAACTATAAACCATTGATGAAGGAAATTAAAGAAGACTTTAAAAAATGGAAAGATATTCCATGCTCTTGGATTGGAAGAATCAATATTGTTAAAATGGTCACACTGCCCAAGGCAATCTACAGATTTAATGCAGTCCCTATCCAATTACCCAGGACATATTTCACAGAACTAGAACAAATCATAATAAAATTTATATGGAACCATCAAAGACCTAGAATTGCCAAAGCATTACTGAAGAGAAAGAAAGAGGCTGGAAGAATAACTCTCCCAGACCTCAGACAATACTATAGAGCTACAGTCATCAAGACAGCATGGTATTGGTACCAAAACACACATATAGACCAATGGAACAGAATAGAGAGCCCAGAAATGAACCCACAAACTTATGGTCAACTCATCTTCGACAAAGGAGGTAAGAATATACAATGGAATAAAGACAGTCTCTTCAGCAAATGGTGTTGGGAAAACTGGACAGCAGCATGTAAAACAATGAAGCTAGAACACTCCCTTACACCATATACAAAAATCAACTCAAAATGGACTAAAGACTTAAACATAAGACAAGATACAATAAACCTCCTAGAGGAAAACATAGGCAAAACATTATCTGACATACATCTCAAAAATTTTCTCCTAGAAGAAATAAAAGCAAGAATAAACAAATGGGACCTAATGAAACTTACAAGCTTCTGCACAGCAAAGGAAACCAGAAGTAAAACAAGAAGAAAACCTACGGAATGGGAGAAAATTTTTGCAAGTGAAACCGACAAAGGCTTGATCTCCAGAATATATAAGCAGCTCATACGACTCAATAAGAAAAAAATAAACAACCCAATCCAAAAATGGGCAGAAGACCAAAACAAGCAATTCTCCAAGGAAGACATACAAATGATCAAAAAGCACATGAAAAAATGCTCAATATCACTAATTATCAGAGAAATGCAAATCAAAACTACAATGAGGTATCACCTCACACCAGTCAGAATGGCCGTCATTCAAAAATCCACAAATGACAAATGCTGGAGAGGCTGTGGAGAAAGGGGAACCCTCCTACACTGCTGGTGGGAATGCAGTTTGGTGCAGCCACTATGGAAAACAGTGTGGAGATTCCTCAAAAGACTAGGAATAGACTTACCATATGACCCAGGAATCCCACTCCTGGGTTTGTATCCAGAAGGAAATCTACTTCAGGATGACACCTGCACCCCAATGTTCATAGCAGCACTATTTACAATAGCCAAAACATGGAAACAGCCTAAATGTCCATCAACAGGTGACTGGATAAAGAAGATGTGGTATATTTATACAATGGAATACCACTCAGCCATAAAAACCGACAACATAATGCCATTTGCAGCAACACGGATGCTCCTGGAGAATGTCATTCTAAGTGAAGTAAGCCAGAAAGAGAAAGAAAAATACCATATGAGATCGCTCATATGTGGAATCTAAAAAACAAAAACAAAAACAAACAAAAACAAAGTGTAAACACAGGACAGAAATAGACTCACAGAGAATACAGACTTGTGGTTACCGGGGGGTGGAGGGTGGGAAGGGATAGCCTGGGATTTCAAAATTGTAGAATAGATAAACAAGATTACACTGTATAGCACAGGGAAATATACACAAAATGTCATGATAACTCACAGAGAAAAAAATGTGACAATGAGTGTGTATATGTCCATGAATGACTGAAAAATTGTGCTGAACACTGGAATTTGACACATTGTAAAATGATTATAAATCAATAAAAAATGTTAAAAAAAAAATAAAGGAAGACTGCCTGTTAAGAAAAAAAAATATCCTAGGCAGAATAATAAGAAAAAGACTTACACAAGAACATCACAAAAGATTTATAAAAAGACCAAAGGGTATGGGGAAAAAAAAAAAGCTCACCTGCATTAGTATTCATTCAATAAGTCATGATCCTATTGTCATTTGAAGTAAACCCCCAAATAAAAAATACAGAAACATATCACGGATAGATACACATACACCCTTGATAAAGTGACTGTACCTGCCCTGTTTCAGGGCCATGTCACTCTGCTGCCCGCTTTCCCATGCTGCACAGCCTGATCCTCCTGAAACTAAAACCCACTGCCACTTCCTTGCCTGGAACCCTTCAGCGAACCCCATCCCAGCACAGACCCCTTGGGCACAGGGAGCGTCAAGGGCCCCCCAGAATCTGCCACCAGCCGCCCCTCCCATGTCCTGCCCACATCGGGCTCAAGCTGCAGACAGTGCTGACATCATCTGTAGCTGCTCATCCTTTTTCTTTACTCATGCATTTGCCTGGAATTCCTAAAGCCCATCCCCCCAGGGAGCTCTCTGACCCGGATCCCTGTGGTACCCTGGGCTAACTGCCATCATTTCATTTACCACCGATCCTGGAAACCTTAGTCCTCTCCTTAGAACGTCAGCTACAAACTAGGTCTGTCTTAGTAACTTTTGTACCCATGGTGCTGGCACAGCACCTGCCTGGTGCATAGAACGCTTAACATGTAAACAGTTCTGCTCATTCTTTTTTGCTAGTTCTCATAATTCCATTTCCTTTTATTGTTTGAAATGTTCATTATTGGGTTTGGAAAGCGCAGTGGTGATTATACAGACGTCACATCAGGCAGAACCTGGGTATTCTAACTTTTAAACCGTACCTTTCTCCGTAAACCAAAATTCATCTCATAAACCTTAGAAACTGACTATAAGATCCAAATTTAATTTAAAAATAAAGGAGAATTCCTCGTCTACTACGGGGTTTTCCTTTTAAGGAAAACAGCTAAAGGCAAAAGTTCTTCCAGAACACAGACAGATTTCCACAGAAGGCAATGGCTTTGAGATATGCTTACTAAAAAGGAAAGAAAGAAGAGAAGGAGGAAAAGTCTGGAAACTTGAATACAATCTGAACTTTAAAAACACAATTTTGGCTTTAGTTTGTGAACACTGTCATTCTGGGGACTCGACGGTGTTGGTTATAGATGACACACAATCACCTTGCCCTCAGCAGAAAACCTGCAGAATGTTTCCCAGTGGCTGTATCTGAAGGAGACAGATGTCTGCCCTTCAAAAGTATGGTATGGCCCAGCGAATACACCCCTTGCCAAATATATGTATAGCTCAAGGATTTTTAAATCAAATATTGATTATTCAGCTAAGTACAAGAAAAAAAAATAGCAGCATACATAATCACAAACATCCCCTCCCTCGCGCTACGCTTTCAGCCTGAAGTCTCTCTGAGGCAGCATGTGAAGGTTCCAATAGGCAAACTGATAAAGTAAAGGGACACACTAGGAAAACTGCAGGAAAAATGTCATCTACTCATAAAAACGCTTCATTTTATCTGGAGAATTAGGTATGTTTAATATCCACGTATAAGATGATATGATACTTTCTCCCCATCATAATTTTTATTAAGTATAATCTAAGATTGAAAAAAGTGTTCTTTTTTTTCTTTCAGACAAACTTGCAGCCACAGACATCTTTCCTGTCACTGAACGTACCGATCTGATGACAGTCAATACTGAAACACATGGCAGCCTCTCCAAGAAGGGCCAAAAAAAAGAGAGAGCCTGCAGTCTTCTCTAAGCAGTTCAGCTGCACTGGCCAGTCTAACACTGGTCCAAGTCATCTTCAGACTTTATTTCTGGAGAATGGAAACCTGTAGGAGCTGCAAAGTAGATGCCTCAGTGAGACCTTGGTCCTACAGTGAAGAAATTCTCTAGAAAAGGTACAAGGGCCGAGGCATCCAACACCACACAAGCATATGAAATGCATGAGGCTCCACGGGAAAAAAACACTAACCATGAGGAACAATGGCTTCTTTGACCAGTTTAAAAGCGGGGAAAACTTCTTTGCTCAAAGCCCAGTTTTAAACAGGTTGTCCTGTCAGACTTATTCCATAAAATGCCAAATTATTACAGGGTTGCAATGAGTTTGCAAGAAGGGTTAGTCAAGGAGAACTTTAAACTATACCTATGCCTCAGATAAACCAGGCAGTTAAATAATTCCAAAATGTGCAAAACAGACATTCCCCTTGAGTTACCGCGGCTCTCCAAAGTGCCTTTCACATGACCCTCGAGTCCTACTTATTACAGCCACACAGGTGAGAACCCAATTTAGGTTTCCAACAAAAGCTGTAAAACGTCACTTGGCAAAGCTGCAGTTCCCTAAGACGGCTTGTCAGGGGGTGGGTCCGTCTGAAACCGCTGTCAAAGCCCACGTGGCTGAGAGCCAGGGTCGGAGGACGTGAAAGCCAAGAGCCGCTGGCTGAGCAGTGCGTTGTGGCGCTTCAGGTACACGATGATGTCCCCCTGCTTCTCCACGATCTCCTCCAGGCTCGAGAGAGTCCTGCAAAGAGCCCAGATGGAGTGGGTTACACATACCATCTCTCTGCAAACAGTCCCCCCCTAGTGTTCAGTACAGCACCCGGCATTTGTTACCCTTCCGTACATGGTAAAAGCTGAAGCAGTAGCCCCCAGTGAGACTCTTCCATTAGACTTGGTCACATACAGTTCTAAACATATTCCAATACACACCGAGCCCTCAACGCCAAGCATTAGGATGGTCTCGGGTTTCCAGAAGGAAAAAAAAACCAAAAAACTTTAAATTCGCTTTCTCTAGTCTTTTACTCTGCACTTACCTGAATCCTGTCTCCGAGGTAATATTGCTGGGGTAAACATAGATTTTTTCTTCTTCAAGTACATCAGGCTGTGGCTTGGCTTTATTAAATTTCCGAATTTTCGCTAAAATAATAAAGATATTATTGTCAGAATACCTAATCATGAAAAATGTTCTTTTTCCATTTATTCAAAGTACATTAGTAACTGGCTATTTTTTTCAAATAACATGCCCAAAAATTGCTTCATAAAGTGAATTAAAAAGTAGGGAAAACCTGCTTAAAGGGATTGGAAATGTCGATGCAGAGAGGCAGGAAAAGAGGCAGGAAGGAGCCACCAGAGTCTGTTGCTGGGAGATGGAGACACGGGGAGGAGCTGGTGAACTGGGCAAACTGGGAACCACGGATGAACATGAGGCCCTAACTCAATGACTGTCCTTGCAGACAGGACCTTTAGAGAAGTAATCAAAGTTAAACAGAGCAATTGGCAGGAGTGGGTGGGGAGGCCGATCCGATAGATGAAGAGACACCAGGAATGAACCTGCACAGAGCAAAGGCCACGTGAGGACACAGCAAGAACACGGCGCCCACTTGCCAAGCCAGAGGCCTCGGGAGAAAGCAGCCCTGAGGCCCCTTGATCTCAGGCTCCAGCTTCCAGAACGGAGGGAAAATCAGTGTTGTAGACACCCAGGCTGGGTATTTGCCATGCGGCCCCAGCAGGCCAAGGCAAATAGGTAGACGCCAGCTGCAAAGAGGTAAATATGCAGAAACCACGAAGGCTGCAATTTCCCACCTCGCAGATCTGACGACAGTCAGAGCCGGATGACCTGCATGTCCGAGTAACAGCCACTGCCTGGGCTCTCCCCGACCTGCACCACAAGCCCGGGACACAGCCAGCAGAGATGACAAACAAAGGCTGAGCCAGGTCCCAGTGAAGGCAGTGACTGCCCCCCTCCCCTAGGCAGGATTGAGAATTCCAGGTCTGTGCAGCTCCAAGTGGGTCGAGTATTCGGCATGCGGGTGGGGGTGGGGGGCAGGTTAGACGCCCTCCCCGCATTATTTTTCAAAACTCCACATATGATTCTTTCCTTTCTTGTAACCACCTTTGAGATATAACTCAGGTATGATACAATTGCCATGGCATTCATTTAAAGAGTACATTTCAATGATACCTTCTAAGAGTTGTGCGCCCATCCCCACAATCAACTGTAAATCATTTCGTCCCCCCAGAAAGAAGCCCGGTACCCGGGAGCAGTCATTCTCCACGTACCCCGCCCCCAGGACCAGGCAAGCACTAATCTACCCTCTTTATAGATGTGCGTGTTCTAGGTATTTTATACACATGGGATCATACAATATTCATGACTGGCTTTTTAAATCTGAGCACAGTGTTTTCAAGGTTCATCCACATTGCACGTGTCAGTACATCTGTCCTTCTATTCCTCCCTTTTCTCGGCTGAATCCTACCCACTGCATGGACAGGACAGGTCTGGTCATCAAGTTTATCCTTGCACCACTCAGGTTGTCTCCACTTCTGGCTCCTATAGGTGGCGCCGTTTGGAACCTTTGTGCGGATGTAGACAGACATGTACCCAGAAGTGCGGCTGCTGAGCCACATGTTCAGCCTGTCGTGGAACTGCCAGGCCCCACAGATGACTCTGAAGTGACTCAGCTGAGGAGGAGGCTGAGGAAGCTCAAGCACAGGTTGAAGAGAAATGTGAGGTTTAGAGATACACAGGGGTTTCATCAGAAAGGACTAGGAGGAAGGAGGCCGTAAGATGCGGGAAGATCGAAGTGAGGGGATGTAACGAGAAGCCCTTGACTTTTAGGTGGTGGCCAAGAGAGCTGGAAATGAGAAGCCCCTCAGCGGGCATGTCCCGGGCTCCAGGCTCCCATGCGATGGGAGACGGGGACTGGGCTGCGGGCGCCACCACGCGGGCGGAGGGAGCTCAGCAAGAGAGAAGATGGGGCCACGAGCTGGGGCGCAGAGGCAGTGAGTGGGAAGCCAGGGAACCAGGGTCCCAGGGCTTCAGTCCAGTAAATTTATAATTATTATAATAACTAAAATCTACTACTCATCCATAAAAAATAATAAAATAATGCCATTTGCAGCAACATGGATGGACCTGGAGAATGTGAAAGTGAAGCCGGAAAGAGAAAGAAAAATACCACATGGTATCACTTATATGTGGAATCTAAAAAAAAAAAAAAAAGAAAGAAAGAAAAGACAAACAAACTTATTTACAAAACAGAAACAGACTCACAGACATAGAAAACAAACTTATGGTTGGGGGGGGTAGAGGGTGGGAAGGGATAAATTGGGAGTTCCAGATTTGCAGATGCTAACTACTACATATAAAACAGATAAACAACAATTGTATACTGTATAGCACAGGGAAAAACTTTCAATACTTTGTAGTAACTTATAGTTACAAAGAATATGAAAATGAATATATGTGTGTTCCTATATGACTGAAGTATTGTGCTGTAACCAGAAACTGACACATTGTAAACTGACTATATGTCAATAAAATAAAAACTAAAACCTTCCCTATGTAAATCATCTTCTGTTTATTTTATAAACCTGAATTACCAATTATCAGGTTTTCTGAAAGTAGGAAGCATGTCAATATGAGATTTAAAGAGGTTTTTTTTTTTTTCATGTTCCCACCTATTTGTCTGGGTAATTTTTGGCTCCAGAAGAACATATGCAGCCATATTCACAAGTTCTACTATTTTCAATGTTTACCTTTATAAAAAGACAATGTTTAATGCTGTACTTTATTCAGATAAAACATTTTTAATTATTATGAATAAGGGTGAAATATGCTTCTAATAAGCCTTTGACTACAGACCAAAGCAATTCATTTTAATAAGGAAGACAATGGATTAAAACAGTTTGGGTGTCATGGAGCTAATAATATATTTGTGCCCAAATGTAAAAATTAGTTCCCCTCAGGAATCCTGGAACATCTGCTTCCTCTATTTCCTTTTAAATGGTCTCAGGTTTCTGTTCTTTTGTTTTTAACATTACTATCTTATTTGTGGTACAATTAATTTAATTTTATTTTGGGGGGAGGTAATTAGGTTTGTATTTATTTATTTTTACTAATGGAGTTACTGGGGATTGAACACAGGTCCTCAAGCATAAGCACGTGCTCTATCCCTGAGCTATACCCTCCCCCCTGTATAATTAATTTTAAATGTTACAGTAAATCCTCTAAATAAAAGAGTAAATTCTAGAGAGAAAAATCTTAGACTACATATTAACTGTATTAATTTCCCCTTATTTACATGAAGACATTCACATGATCTTTGGAATAAAGTCGTCACCTCCTTCTGTGTCATAGAGCACATATACATATTGAAGAAAATTCTTTTTAAAAAGTACCCACCTGATACTTTACAGAGGGCTTTCATTCCTTGCAGTAAATAAATTTCTAGAGATACTATAAAATAACATGCTAGATAAACCCCACACTCAGCTCTAAACTGGAACCCCCATTTACAACTCTTGACAGATATGTCACAGGCTGGAGCTGACCTCAGTCAACAAGATAACTTGGTGTTCATTCTGAAACATGGCTCACGTTACTGAAGTATTGAGCTGTTTCCTATACACTAAGAAATTAACCTTACTTTAAAACTAAAGTGCACTGTGGGTGAGAATGTAAATTGGTACAGCCACCATGGAAAACAGTATGGAGGTTCCTCAAAAAATTAAAAATACAACTACCACGTAATCCAGCAATTCTACTTCTGGATATTCATCTGAAGAAAATATAAACACTTAATTGGAAAAGATATCTGCACTTCCATGTTCATTGTAGTTATTATTTACAATAACCAAGATATGGAGACAACCTAAGTGTTCACAGATAAACTAATGGATAAAGATGATGTTGTGTGTGTCTATGCGTGATCGTGCAGTGGAATATTATTCAACCATAAAAAAGAATGAAATCTTGCCATTTGTGACAACATGGATGGACCTTGAGAGCATTATGCTAAGTAAAATAAGTCAGAGGAAGACAAAGACTGTATGATCTCACTTAGATGCGGCATCTAAAAACAAACAAACAAACCAAGCTCATAGACCATCTCACTTATGTGTGGACTTTAAAAACAAAAAAAGCTAAAGTTCATCCATACGGAGAACAGACTGGTGGTTACTGGAGGTAGGGGGGTGGGACTGGGCAACATAGGTGAAGAGAGTCAAAAGGTACAAACTTCTTTTTATAACATAAGTTAGTCCCATGGATGTGATGTTCAGCATGGTGGCTATGGTTAATAAAACTATATTGTATATTTGAAAGTTGTAAAGAGAGTACATCTTAAAAAGCTCTCATCACAAGAAAAATAATTCTGTGATTATGGTGACAACGTTAACTAGACTTTTTGCGATGGTCATTTCACAATATAAACACATTATCAAATCATGCTGTACACCTGAAACATAATGTTGCATGTCAATTATACCTCAATAAAAAAAAAGGCGTGACATTACTGATTTAAAAACTAGTCACTCCATTCATATTCTAAATACTTTAGGCCTCAAAAGAAGCACAAAAAAATTAGTAAAATGAAACACAATTTTGGCACATGTCACTTTCCCTTCATAAGGGAAATGATCTTTCAAAATGGACAGATAAAGTACTTTATTGTCACAAAGCAACTATTGCTCAATGCCACCAAATCAGGTGCTATTAAAGATTTTAGTGCATGTCAATATTGCAGCAGGAATGAAATCTTGATTTCTTCTGGGCCTGGATTTTTTTCTTTTAAAGTATCCTTCTGTTTATTTTTCATGTTAACATATTTGAAGCTTACTTAATTTTACCACTGAGAGTTTGGAGAGAGGCACAAACACCAATCTTCAGACAGCTCTAAATTTAGAAAGAAGGAGCTTCTTAAATGGTTTATCCAAAGCAAGTTTGGGCTAAATGCAGTTTGCATGTATTATTTTTTTGTTTTACATTTTGTTATTTTTAAATTTTAAAGCCAGACTTATGTCTCAGTTGCCTTTTGAGGATGCAAAAGTTTGTGAATCTTTTTTTTTCATTTTCTTTTTTTATGAAAAGCTTTTGTCATTCTCATTGACAAAAATTTGTCGATGACACAGATTTGGAACTGTGACTCGATGGTAAGTTCCTGGTGGTTTGAAATTAGGGAAGTCTGGATGTGCTCAGCAAGGAGAGAGATGAGTGCTCAGTAGGGTCTGGGTCAGGTAGTAAGTTCTTCCAGCCAGAAAGGTGATGGTGGGGCTTCAAGTGGGGCTGCGACCAGCAGTAAAGGCCTTTCTGGATCAGAACAGGCTCCGTGCGATTCTCACCTGTGTACACGAGCAGACACACCAGGGAACAGAGCAGCTCCAGGGCCAGGATAGCCAGCATGAGGTCCAGGTAGAGCGTGCCCAGCTCGGGGAAGGAGTGCTGCAGGCAGAGGACGAGGAGGAGCGCCGTGTTGCCTGCGGGAGGAAAGCCAGTCGGTGCGGGTGCGGGTGCTGGTGCGGGTGTGGGTGTCAGTGTCCCCGGAGCCCGCGCCACAAGCACCCACCCCGTCACACCCGCGATGAAGGGAGGGAGGCGATGGAAACCGGCATGGCCAAGAACAAATGATGCCCCCTAACACAAACACATAAGAATCTGGACTTTCTTAAAAACCAAGGAGTGACCTTCAAGAAGGACCCAGTGGTCACTTCTGGTCAGGCAGCGCATCAGGGATCCAGGAAAACACCCTGGATGCGCTGCTGGCCTTGGACAGATGCCCTGACACCTTCACTCCTCCAATCCTTGCCTGAAAAGGAGAGTACAAGTACCTTCCTCACAGGACTGCTGTGAGGAGTAAGAGTTAATATGTGAAAAATACTTAGAGTGGTGCCTGGCCTGGAAGTACCCAATAAATACGAGCCATTTCCCCCCTGCGCAGCATATCTGTTATTTTTGAAGACCATTTTAACCTCATTCTGCACTTTTACTCTAAAGACTGTCAAAGAAAAGGTCTTTGATCTTCTGGGTCCTTGTATGAGTGACGTAAAAGTGATGCCATCTGTGGTTAAACTAAGAGTCCAATTGTTTGGAAAGACTGTGATTAAGGGTCACATGTGTAGCAAGAATTTGAAAGTCAGAGGACAGGAAAAGATCAGACAATCTCTCGTTGGGCCTCAGAAATACTACTTCCAGACCATCACAGGAGAAACTGAACATTATTTTGGTCAGTGTACAAATAGGTTTCCTATTTTCACTTTGTTGGGGGAGGAAAGGTTATAGTAACACCTTCTGGCCAAAAACAAGTACTGCATGTGAGCGGTGGCATGTCAGAAACCGCCCCTCTTCCTCTGGGAGGTGAAGGCCGCCCCCTGGGAGATGCGTCCATCCCTCTACAAGGCTTCTTCCTCTGCTGCTGGTCGGCCCTCCCGCTCCCACTGAGAAGCTCACTAAGTGGATGAACTCACGGTCTGCCCTTTAAGAAAATGCACTACCAGAACACAGGAAAAAACATTAAATTATGTAGCTCTGTTTTAATGGAGAAAAATTAATTTCTAATTTGGTTTTGGAATGTTCAACTGTTTATTCTAGACTCAAATTGACAAAGAGAGTTTTTTTTAAAAGGTGAAAACGTTGACTATAAGGCAAAAATATCTGAAGAAGTTCAGTTTAATTCCATGAAGCCTTTACAATGTCTGCAGCAATAAAGAAAAGCGGGCACATGAGCATTCTGAGTTCTGGACAAACTTTCTGACCTTGCCTTCAGAAACTGTTTTTCAGGTTTTCCATTTTATAACATCTTATAATAGTTGCTCTCTTATTGCAAGAAAAACACTGAGTTTCATTTAAATTCCCTCTTACCCTACAAGTATACATAGCAATAGTTTTCTATCTCCTTGAGATGGAAAAGCCTGCTGGTACCAAGGGAGGGGAAAGCCCACATTTCACACAGGGATATGTGCACACCATGCTCACAATGAACACGAGCAGGAAACGCCAGCCCAAGATACGCCTCTTTGGCATTAGGATTATTTTAAGCTGATTGGTTTTAAGAAACATCAGACACAGATGAATCTCTGAAAACTGAAAAGGAGTCACCTTTTGTGAGAGAGATTTACACTTATAAAGGAACTCTCCACTTATAAGGGTGTCTCCCTCTCTATACCAGGAAGAGGAGGGTGACTCTAAATCTCTAGACACTCTCATCAATGGAGAAGGCAAGGACTTAAATCTGCATAACACCCTTACTCTTGTTTACTGTGCTTTTCCTGAAAACTTCCCATAATTGCCCCTTCCCAACATCCTCCTTCTGTCTTTAGCTGAAAATGATATTTAAGGTAATGGCTTAGGCCATTTCAGGGAGTTACTCGGTTTTCCTGGGTCTCTTCTCTGTATAAAAGTATTCATGTTATTAAACATCTGCTGTTTTTCTCCTGTTAATCTGTCTTTTATTACAGTGGAATCTCAGCCAAGAACCTAGAAGGGTAGAGGGAATGCTATTTTTCCTCCCCTACAATAACCAACACAGATTTCAAAGGAAAATATCAGAAAAGCTTCGAGACATTAAGGTGATCCAAATTTTAGAGGCCACCTCACTCGCACAAAAATGAGAGAAGATATCTGATTATAAAATCAAACTTAACATTTTCTTTCTGCTGCTATTCTTGCTACTCAAGCAAGCCACAGGATAGCCAAGAGAGACTGGGAACGGGGAGGTGGGGAGCTTACCAGTTGAGTGTATCATCAGCGCAAGGCTTTTAAGATGCCTCGTCGACCGGTAGATCTTGTTATAGCCTCTGTTTCTTACTTTGCTGTGGTGATACTGGATGTATCGTTCAAGAAGGAAATGCAGAATCCACAAAATAACTTTTCCCAGGATTATGACCGTCTGAACTTTCAGTGGGTTGGTATAGTTTCCTGGGCACTTGTCCTCATTTGGATTGGGGTAAGAACAAAGCACGCCTGTTAAAAACGCTAAAACAACAAACACAACCTGGTGGAAAGGAAAGCAGTAGAATTAATATTCAATATTTGGATTTAAGAAACAGTAATCACCATCCCAGCACATATTCTAACACCTATGACTTTCACTGTCTTATTTTTATGAGTTCAAAAAAAAATTTTTTTTTGCCATTTTTACCAACTTTTAAAAAAGAAAATCTGGGGGAAAATTTTGCAGGAAATCCTGGAAACAGATAAAATCACAAATAAGAAATAAAAATCACCCCAAATCTCATCTAACAGAAATGAGTCTTAATGTTAAACACAGTTTCCTGCCCACTTTTCTGTTATTAAAAAGAGTAAAAACAGTAAATTTTGCGCCTCAAATGTAACTAAGTAAAATCCTGAATTAAAAAAGTTTTTTTCTAGTTTCATTTTCAAGAGAAGAAGAATAACTATCCAATTAGATTGACAAAAATTTAGAAGACTGGTGCCAAAATCTGTACGGGCATTCTCGTATGTTGCTGACCGGTTTGGGAACTGCTCTTTCAGTTTCAAGATAACTTGGAAATGATCTTGACCTAGAAATCCCCAAAGGACCCTAGCCCTCAGAAGTAAAAGTACCAGTACCTAGGATATATAGATATAAATACTCACTGCAGTATTCTCTATATTTGCAAAAATGGAAAACTGCCCAAGTATATGCGTGCACAGCCACTCATATAACAGAATATTATTCACCTATAAAAGAATTAACTACAGCTCTATGTATTAGTTTGGATGGGTGTCTATGACATGTTAAAATTAAAAGTTCTAAGTTGTTAAGTAGTAGTTCACCATGTTCTTGGATTGGAAGAATTAATATTGTTAAAATGGCCATACTACCCAAAGCAATCTACAGATTTAATGCCATCCCTATTAAACTACCCAGGACATTTTTCACAGAACCAGAACAAGTAATCCTAAAATTTATATGGAATCACAAAAACCCAGAAATGCCAAAGCAATACTGAAGAAAAAGAACAAAACTGGAGGAATAACCTTCCCAGACTTCACACAAAATTACAAAGCTACAGTAATCAAAACAGCATGGTATTAGCACAAAAACAGACATACATTTGGATCAAAGGTACAGAATAGAGAGCCCCAAAATAAACCTACACACTTACGGTCAATTAATCTTTGACAAAGGAGGCAAGAATATACAATGGAGAAAAGACATTCTCTTCAGCAAGTGGTGTTGGGAAAGTTGGATAGTCACATGTAAATCAATGAAGTCAGAACACTCTCTCACTCCATACACAAAAATAAACTCAAAATGGCTTGAAGACTTAAACATGAGACAAGACACCACAAAACTCCTAGAAAAGAACATAGGCAAAACATTCTCTGACGTAATTGTAGCAACCTTTTCCTAGATCAGTCTACCAAGGCAATGGAAATAAAAGTAAAAATAAACAAATGGGACCTATTTAAATTTATAAACTTTTGCACAGCAAAGCAAACCATAAACAAACAAAAAGACAACCTACGGACTGGGAGAAGATATCTGCAAATGATGCAACTGTCAAGGGCTTAACTTCCAGAATATATAAACGTTTCATACAACTTAATAACAAAAAACAAACAATCCAATCAAAAAATAGGCAGAAGACCTGAAAAGACATTTTTCCAAAGAAGACATATAGATGGCCATCAAGCACATGAAAACATGCTCTACATCACTAATTATCAGAGAAAAGCAAATCAAAACTACAATGAGCTATCAACTCAACCAGTCAGAATGGCCATCATTCAAAAGTCCATGAATGATAAATGCTGGAGAAGGTGTGGAGACAAGGGAACCCTCCTACACTGCTGGTGGGAATGTAGTTTGGTGCAGCCATTATGGAAAACAGTATGGAGATTCTTTAAAAAACTGAAAATAGACGTACACTATGATCCAGCAATCCCACACCTGGGCATATATCTGAGAAAACTCTAACTTGAAAAGATACATGCACCCTAATGTTCATAGCAGCACTATTTGCAATAGTCAGGACACAGAAGCAACCTAAATGTCCATCAATAGATGATTAGATAAAGAAGATGTGGTATATATACATAAGGGATTATTCAGCCATAAAAAATAATGCCACTTGCAGCAATACGGGTGGACCTATCATACTAAGTGAAGTCACACAGAGAAAGACAAATATATACCACTTATATGCAGAATCTAAAAAAAAATGACACCAATGAACTTATTTACAAAACAGAAATAGACTTGCAGACATAGAAAGCAAACTTATGGTTACCAAAGGGGAAAAGAGGGGAGGGATAAATTAGGAATTTGAGATCTGCAGATACAAAGTACTATATATAAAATAGATAAACAACAAGGTCCTACTGTACAGCCCAGGGAACTATATTTAATAGCTTATAATAACATAATGAAACAGAATATATATATCTATATATCTATAATTGATCCACTATGCTGTATACCAGAAACCAATACAACATTGTAAATCAACTATACTTCAATTAAAAAAAAAAAAAAAGCGCAAGTTCAAACTGTGGTCTCCAGATCAGTTAGAAATGCAAATGCTCGGGCCCCACCCCAGACACACAGAATCAAAATCTCTGGGGGGTGCAAGCAGCAATCTGTAGTTTAATAAGCCTGCCAGGGAGTCTGATGAATGTTCAAGTCTGAGAAACACTGCTGTCGAGTAATAAATACCATATTATCCAATTTGTGGGGGAAGTGGGGGACATCCTTTTATGATATGTTAATCTTTTTGTACATACATGTATGAACTTAACAAATGACACGGAAAGAGATACAACAAACTGACCCGATTTATGAACTCAGGGAGAAGGGCTGAAGCAAAGAGAAGGGAAGATTATATCTTTGCGTACTTTGGTAATATTTCACTTGTTACAATAAGTATTATTCTGTACTTTAAAAAAAATCAAATAAAGAAAAATTTAAATGCTGTCATTAGCATCCGCCATCAAGCACCAATCTTATTATGTAATAAATCTTTTAAAAATACATGTGATTTTTCAAGAGCAGTAATATTTGCTATGGCAACTCAGGATGCTGATCATCATAAAGTAAAAAGTGGAAAAGTCAATATATTCCCCCTACTGTAATATGCTGTACATTGAACCCAACTGATCCATTTTACGTAGAGTAGCATATAAAGACATTCATTTTTATTGCTCTTTAACACTTAAGACTTTCTTAGTTCCAAAATTAGGACAATCACTCCCATAGTATCAAAGGCAGGCGATCTAAAATACAATGTTTTTTGTTAAAGTGATGTGTGTGTGTCATACACAAAGTATGTTATACAAAGTATACAAAAAGGAAGCAGAAAGGAAGCATTTCAGGTGTACCTGGGGATCAGGAAGGCATGACAGAACCAGGCCACTTACTAGGTCTACACGCAGAAAGCAGGTGCACCTCTCAGTGTACTCGGTTCTGAGTTTAAGTCTCCCTCGGTGCACTTACTGGAGCAGCAGCTGGGGCAGACCCCCAGCCACACCCACCCACCTCATGAACACCCAAGGAGAATTTGCCCTCTTTCGATTTTTCACATTGCAGCGAAGAACAAATGACTACAGCCCGCTAGTGCCCGAGATTGCAATAACTGAAATGGAGGAAACAGTGAACAGACATGGAGCAGAGCCACCAAAAAGCCTGCAAAACCATTCATACATGTGTTTTGCTTTGTTTTTATGATGCTGAATTTATGTATTTATTTATTTGTTTGCTTATTTTTATTGGAATATAACTGACATATAACATTGTGTAACTTTCAAGTGTACACCGGGTTGATCTGAAACATTCATATACTGCTTTAGCCAGCACCTCTACCATGCCACATGATTACCATCTCTTTTTTTGTGGTGAGAACAATTAAGATACCTAGTCTCCTAGCAACTTCGAATTTATAATACTTAAGTGTTGACTATAATCATTATGCTGTGCACTAGATCTCAAGGATTTATTCACCTAGTAGTCACTATATCTGTTTTGGAAAATCCCCAGGGATTTGTAATTTTGTCATATAAAACATGGGGCAACATCATACTTATTTTTCTGTAAACTGATTTCTCTGCTTCACATTATTTCCTAGGTGTATAGATAAATTGATAAACTTCTGTGTCAACATATACAGATTTATCTGTATCTTTTCTGTTTTTATGACTGAAAAAGTAATACATGAATAGGGTTAAACATTTGTTTTTTCAAATAGTCCAAAAAAGTAAACAGTAAAATATATTAGGTGTCCCTTCCACTGAGGCCCTCAGTGAAACTAGTATCCAAAGGGTCTTGTGAACGCGTCTGGAAATATTCCATTACAGAATAAAGGAATACATGTTAAGTTTCTAGTACCAATTCCAACATGTTGGGGAGGCTGGGGGGGGACAATGCTCTGACACCAGCTGGGTGCCCCACAATTCAACTCAATTCTGACACGATCTACCTGGAGACAGCATCAGATCCCAGGGGTTAAAAGCTCAGTCCCGCAAGACTGCCCCCGCGTCTGATGCTAATTCCAAGTCCAAGTTGTTCCAGTGCTTCTTACCAACCAGTTACAAACCAAAGGTTCCCACCAACTCCTCCCTGGGTTCAATTCATTTACTAGAGCAGCTCACAGAACTCAGGAAACTTGTTTACTCACTAGATCACCAGCTTCGTACGAAGAATATTAAAGACTACAAATCAACAGCCTGATGAAGAGTGCGTTGGGCCAGGTCCCAAACACAGGAGCTTCTGTCCTAGTGGAGTTTGGGGCTCGGCAGGGCAGTTCACAACAAGGGTTCTGGCTCCCCACCCCGCACTCTCTGAACCCCTCCTTTTGGGACTTTATGGAGGTCTCACTACATAGGCCCGGTTGATTAAATCACCAATCACTGGTGGTTGATCCAATCTCCAGACCCTGTCCCCTCCTCAGAGGTCAGGGGGTGGGGCTGAAAGTTGCAATCCTCTATTTCTAGTTGGTTCCCCAGGCAACCAGCACCCACCCTTAGGTGCTGTTCAAAGTCACCTCATTAACATGAACCCAGCAGTGGTGGGGAGGGGTTGTTATAAATATCATGACACCCATTTCACCTCTGACTCTGAAAGGATTTCAGGAACTGAGAACCAGAGACCAAAAAATATAACAAAAGATGCTCCCATTGTTCTTATCCCTCAGGAAATTCCAAGCGCTTTGGGAGCTACGAGCCGGGAACCACGGACAAAGACCAAACCAATATGAGAACTATATTTCAGTCATCTGAATTTCCAAATCTATGTCTCATAGTCACAATATCACCCATGCAAACAACAGCCCTCTTGACTCCCTTTTAAAATGCGCACACCACTGCGAACTACATTTTTTTCCATTCAACAATGCAATTGTGAAGGCTAGTCTCAATATATACACAGCCACCCCAGGTTTCTAAGTTTCTCTTTCAACGCTGCATACGCATTCCTTCATGTGGATGGGATGTACAGAGCATCCTCTGGATGGTGGTAGTCTGCAGTTTCCTCACATCACAGACGGCACTGATGTCATAAGCAGTGTCCTCACATGTGCACAGGTGTGTCTACAATAAATTCTTTGAAGTCGAGATTTGAGTAAAACAACATGCACACTTTAAGTGCTGATAGATATAGCCAAACTGCTCTCTGAAGAGCTTACACGTTTTTTTTAAAAACGTCACCTCTGGATGGATCACTTTCTTCCAACCAACTTACATGTATTAGCAAGAGAAGGTTTGCTATGATGACTGTAGGAAGAGGGTGGAATCTGGGTCTAAAATGAGCATGTAACGAGTGATGGGGGAGATGCTGGATGTCCAGGAGGGGGTCATCTTCGATGCTTTGGATGAGATCCAAGGAACCCTGGGTGCAGAAAAAAGGAAGCAAGCTGTAATCACCACTTTTTGGATTATGTCTCCCAGCCAAATCTACTAAACTGTAAAATTTCAAAATCCATTACACAAATAGAGGCAAGAAAACCCACTCCCTACCTAAAGCCAATTTTGAAGAACTACCATGAGCCTCTTGATGGCTACTGCATACAAACTGGTAAAAACAACAATTATTAAAATAGGTCGAGGAAATCTTAATTCATTTGTCTTCAAATACACAAGATTAAAGCAAGTAATTTTCTTCAAGACCTCAAAACTTACATATTGATTTAATTAACATTTTTATATTATTGATAAAATAATTACATATGATGGCAATTCTTAAACGGTATCTTGGCGTTCCACAAAATTTTGGAAAGTTGGTCTTTTTTAAGAGGTCTTAGAACAAACTTTCAGGTATGACGGAAGTGTTGTGGAGTACTAATAGAAACAGACCCCCCTGATAGACTTCAGAGTGTAGATAACAGCTTCTCAATGGAAACAACTAGCTGCAATGTCACTGAAGTAGCCAGAAAGGCTGAGCTGCAACCGAAAAATCTAGTGAGTTGTGTTTAAAGGTACTGTCTTGACAGGAAGAGTGCTTCAGGTCTCTGGTGCACGTGACAATCTCTCAATCTCAGATCCTTACTGAAAACTATTATATACAAGGCACTGTTCCTGAGACAAAGGAAAATAAGACACAGTCAAAAGGAGATGACATTTGCATCAGAGAGGTTAGGGATAAAGGCGTGCATGACTGAATAACACAAGACTACACAGCAGAATACAGTGAATGGAATACTGCGGGGAAGAACATGATAAATTAGCGAGTGATCAGCACAGAGGACACAACCAATTTAGGTTAGCTAACTGCACTACAATGAGAGGGAAGTGAAGACTTGGTGGGAAAAGGGAAGCCTGAGAACAGGATGTGGAGTCAGAGGATAAGGGCTCCTCACTTGGGAAGGGGGACCAGTGGTGTTAAGGATGGGCTGTGGGGCACCAGGATTTAAAGATAACACAGCAATCTGGGGCATGACCAGATCTGGGTGGGCTTCTCGATTTCCACTTGCAGCCATTCAACGCTGCTGCAGTTTTTTTATTCAGTGCCTGGATAGCTTCCTGTTCAGTCTGCTGTGACTGTTCCAGACTGTTCCCTTCCAGACTCCCCTGCCTCTAGCTTTCTCAGTTAGGAGCTGTGCTGCCTCCGTGGCTTGTGCACCCCTCGAGGCTGTCCCTCCAGTTGAGGCAGCTCCCACAGGTAGCCTTCCCTAGCACCCAAGCATCTGGATCTCCCCTACGGCCCCTGCCACCTGCGGCCCATGTCTTCCCAAGCATTTTGCGCTCACCTCCACAATCATACTGTCTTATCTGTCTTCCCCACAAGATCACGTCACAGGATCCACTAACTCCCCACTTCTTCACCTTTGCAATCCTAGCACCCGACAGGGACTCATGATTGGCACTCAGCCAACATGGGATGAATGAACAGATGCTGCAGACCTGTCCTTGCCTTCCTCTAACTCAGCTAGGATATCAGCAAAGATCTGGGCTAATCAGAGAGATTATCAAGCACCGTGGGGAGAAACCACTCTGACCAGAGGCAGTAAGTGCTGTGCTTAACGGTGGGCTCCCCCGATGAGCGGCATGGGTTCAAACATAAGTGCTTCGAGCTGTGGGCAAGCCTCCCACCTCTCCGCCTCAGCGCCCCCACCTGTACAAAGGAGGGAGCAGCACCTGCTTCCCAGCTTTGCTGGGAAGACAAAGGCATCAGTGAACATAAAAGTGCTTGGCACACTGCCTGGCACGGAGCAAAGGTCACTAAGTATCAGCCCTGGCGTCCACTAACTCTTGCTTTCCTTTGCTCCCCAAGCAGACTTCATTACCATTCTAACTGCTAGATCTGCTCTTTTCTTTCTGTTCTCACCACCTCAGTCCAGGCCCTCGTGGCAGGTCTCGTGGCCTTTACTAGGACCCTCCCATCTCCAGACCTTCGTGACCTTTCTCACTGGAGCCAGAGTTCTTCCAAAATGAACACTCAAGTTTCTCTCCCCCTATACCTTGGCTTCCTCCCCATTATCCTCAGGACCAAGTCCGAATTCTTAGTCCGGCTGTCTGCCTTACAGTCCCGTCCCAAGCAACTTGTCTGGATCGGCCTCTCACCGCCTCTCTCCACCTGATGCTGACTGTTCAGTTTCAGTCTGTCCAGAAACCCTCCGAATCCCTGGGCCTCTTCACCTGTCAAAGGTTTGTTTCAGTAAAAATGCTGCCTCCTCTGATGCCTCCACACTGTTCCTACTGCCTTTGTCCCCTGGCGTTGTAGTTTTCATTTCTACAAGTTTGAGTGGGTCTATTTTATATCTCCTGTGTGTCTTTTTAACCTTTGGATCATATAGGAAAGAGTTGTAATTTTTTAATGTCCTGGTTTGCTATTCCTAGCACATCATTTTTGAATCAGTTTTAATTGACTCATTATGTGTCATATTCCGCTGTCTCTTTGCGTGCCGTGATCATTTTTTTCCCACTTTGTTGAGATATAATTGACATGTCACGCTGTATAAGTTAAAGGTGTACCATGAGTTGATTTGATACACTTATATGTTGCAAAATGACGACCACCAGCATTAGCTGTTACCAGCATTAGCTAATACCTCCATCATATCACGTAATTACAGAAGCCTAGTAATTTTGGATTGGATGCCAGACATTGCAAAATTTACCCCTCTGAGTGCTGGACGTATTTGTATTCCTGTAAATATTCTTGAGCTTTGTTCTGGGATTTAGTTCAGTCATTTGAAACAGTTTGATCTTTCTGGTCTTTCTTTTAAGGTGCTCTGTAGGTGGGGCCATACCATGTTTGGCCTGATGCTAATTATTCCCCACAAGTGAGGCATGACTTTTCTGAACACTCTACCTAGTACCGTGTGATTACGAGGCTTCCTGTCAGGCTGGTAGCACAGGTACTATTCCTGGCCCTGCTCCTTCTAATCCTTCCAGGTGGTTCTCTGCCAGTCCTCAGAGAGTTTCCTTGGAAGAAAGCAGATCAGGACTCAGCTGGACACGTGCGGGGACTCTGCACCTCTCCTGAGCTCTCCTTCTGCACAGCGCTCTGCTCTCTGGGCCCTATGTCCTGTGAAGTCCAGCTGCCTCCATCTCCCCAGATTCAGCTGCACCTCCCTCAACTCTGGGTCTCCTAAAGCCCCGCCTGGTCCCCCTTCCTCAGTCACAGCCCCCAAGCTCTCTCAAGGCAGTGAGCTGGGGCAAGCACAGGGCTCACAACACTTGTTCCCCATCCCTCAGAGACCATGGTCCTTCACTATCTGATGTCCACTATCGCAAAAATTGACAATTCATACATTATATACTGGTTTTGGGTTCTTTGAGGCAGGATCCTTCATGTTGGCCAGGAAAAGAAGTCCCCACTACTCTCTTACACTATTATAACTCACAGTCCTAAGCACGAGGTATCCCAGCGATTGGGATGAGATATGCCTCAGAAGGGCAGGACTCTGCATTATGCCATGTTCTTTGTACCCTTAGTGCCTGATACACAGCAGGTGCTCAATATGTGTGTTGAGTATTCACTCAACTCTTTTGAAAGATGGCCCAACTTCCTGAACAGTTGGGATCTGGAAATTTTTTAAAAAGGTAGTACCTTGACTCTAAGACAATAGTCCACCTTATCTCCCACAAGGTCCCCTTCATGCAACTTCTCCTCCAGCCAAAATGAGCTTTCTGGATTGCTCCACAAATATCCTCTCTTCTCTTTTTCAGAATCCAACTCATCATTCAAGGTCCAATCAAGACTTATGGTCTCTACAAAACTTGTCCTGCCAAGTGTTTTCTTTCTACATTTAAAACTCCTATAAAACGTAATACCTGTAATATTAATTCGGACCATTAGTCATGCTGCCTTGTATTGTTTCCTTTATGAGCAGGCCTTTTGTTTTCCCTGACTGCACTGAAGGGGTTGGGAGCAATACAGTTTCTCCTCTATGTCACTTATTCACTTTTCAAGAAATACAATGTATTTGGTGGCTATATCAAATACACTGTCCTCTGGATCCTAAAGGAAATGTAGGAAAACCATGCAAACAGCACCCTGCACCCTGTCATTCTCTGTAACTCGCCATCTGCAAGTGACAGGTGAAGGGAAGATGACCCTGAGCCAATCTCTTCATTCCCACGATTAATAACTACATCGCTACCTGGAGAAGATAGATGTCTGTTTTTGGCCCACACCATCTCTTCCCTCTTCTTTTATGACAATACTTCTGCCTCCTTTGGGGACCCAATGTCTACCTCTGCATTATGTCTCAAGGGGATCATCCTTTGATGCTCCTCACCTTCCTCGGGCCTAGGGGTGGTCATGGAACCAAAGAGGGCGGGGCCAATCCAACTGTCTCTGGGAGCAGCAAAGGGAGGGAGGCGGTGACTGAGGGAGCCCCATCCCACCACAGACACTGAAAGAATTCCTGTCACTGGATCTGCTGAGCTGCCCTTGTTTGGGTCCTTTCAGAGGCTTAGATGTTCATCTACCCTATATCCTTTGGAATAAATCTCTTTCTTCCTTAAAGTAGCCTGAGTAGGTTTGCCCGCTTGCAAGCAAGGAACCCTAACAAAAAACCTTTGCCTCTTTTAACTCATTTAAGTGTCTGGGCCTAAGACATGGTTTTTTAGCCTTTTACTTCGTGGTAGAAATCATACCCACAAAAATACCAAAAGCAAGCAACTTACTCAGATCTAAAGTGATTTAGTTATGTAGTTGTTGGTGAAACATTACTCTCCAATTGTGTGGTGAAACAAATTTCTAGGATTGTACTCATCCTAAAGCTAAAAGCTACAGATCCAAGAACCCGAGGCAGCTTAGCCCTAACCAAAAATTTTTCCAAGAGTCTCATGTTCCTCTCAGATACTCATTTTCTCCATACATTGTCAGCTCCTGAATCTCACCCTTAAAAATTTAGAAAAAAATCCATTTTTCTTTAAATATGTACAAGTCTTAAATCTACTTTCAGGGCTTACAGTTACTTTCCATTTTCTCAACTGAAAAAATAAAATTCTTTAGTTTTATCATTAGAAATTGGTCACTATTTGCACAAGGATCTAAAGTCTTGTAGGACTGGAACTGTGTTTCATGTGCCTTGCCCGATGCACTTCACTCAGTGCTAAGATTACAGTAATATTTCTATTACTTCATTAACCCAAATTAGTGCTTTAATATAACTGTCAACATTGCATTTCTTCTAGGCAAGAATTTATTTCGTGTCAATGGGCAACCCAGTTAATTCTGAGCACAAACACATGCTTCCTCTAAACAATGTTTTAATGCACTTAAGCAAAGATTTTTCTAACTACCCTTCACTCCCATATACACTATATCCACTGTAACTAGGGCACTGGTTTCTTAGCAATTTGGTTTGGATCCATTAAAGGAAGGAGATTTAAAAATCCCTTCATTCCTACCATGACTCGATTCAAAACATCACGACACTGTTTATATCCAGTGAGGGTTTCCGGGCGATGACAGGGACAGGTCTGCCCAGGAAGCCGCTGCCGCTCCAGTTCATAGCCCTCAGGGCCAAGCCCCGGGTCCACGAAGAGCGGGACGTCCTGCGTCCCAGCGGCCAGACGCCCCACATGCGAACCGCGGGCCGCCCCAGTTCCGGGACCCGACAAACGCCCGCATGGGGCTAGGCGACCGCCCGGCCTCCGCTAGGAAAACAACCCCAGGGCCGGCGCGGCGCGGACCCCGCCGCCTCCCGGGTGCTTCCTCCCACGACCCCGCGCCCCGGCAGCACGGCGCAGGAGGCGCCCCTCGGGCCAAGGCTGTCCCCACCCCCGTCTCCGCCCAGCGCGCCCAGCTCCGGAATTGGGGATCCAGGCCGGCCGCCCGCCATCTGCATCTGCGCACTCACGTCCTCCATACTGCCCGCCGCCGGAGGCTGCAGCCCCGCCGCCCGAGGCCGCAGCCGGGCAGCCCGGCCTCCGCACCTGCGCCTCGCGCCGCCTTCCGGAACCCGCCCCAGGGCCCGCCCCTCCCTGCCGATTAGCCGAGGCGCAGAGGACGGGCCCCGCGGCCCGAGGCCTTCCTGGCCCCGCCGCCTCGCTTCTATTAGCCGATGCAGAGGGGGCGGCCCCGACACCTCGCTCCCGATTGGTCTATGCGGAAGGGGCGTGCCTCTTCCTGAAGACCAGCCTGGGGCCTCCGCTGCGGCTAGGACGGTCTGTGTTTCTGGGAGACCCCGCAACCTCCCCTTGCGTTCCAGGTTGGCGGAGATTTTGGCACTAAAGGATGCATTCCAAGTCCAAGAACTGAAATATTTTTAGTAGCCACTTGCTGCTTTGTAAAACATTAACTTTTCTCCGTCTTACTTAATTTTTGTTTGCAGCACTGCCCCATGCATAGAATCAGCGATAGAATCCTAGGTTCCCATTTATCGCTCAAAACACGAACAGAAGAAAGACTAATTTCTATGAGTATTTACAGATTCCACCAGTGGGACATGAGGCAATAAGAAATGTTTAGGACTTTTAAAAAATGGAACTACATTTTTATAACATTTTCTGAAAATACATGATAGTTGTGAAAATGTAAGTAAAATTTTCTGTTAATACTAATCCCCATAGGTAATGCTGATACTAGAATACATGAATACATACACTTCCATACTTTTAATGCGTATTTGTACATTGTGTACGGTGTAATCTTGTTCCTACCGTTGGTGAAATAAAATCGTTTAAATACCAGCAAAAGAGAAGATGCTGTAAGACTCCACCTGATCTTTAAAATCTCATGAAATTTTTAAATCTTTAAAATATCCTGAGGTTATATGAATTATTTCTTAAGAGCCTTGTCTAAACATGCATTTCCCCTCAACATTTTCTTTTTAAAATTTTCAAGCCTATGGAAATGTAGAAATGTTAGAGCAGGCAGATATCTAGCTAGTTATGAACAGAGAAAGGAGAGGACACAGACCAAACGGCAAGAATTGGGCAGAAAGAGAGACACAGGCCAAATGCAGGAAACTATACACCATGTAAGCACGAGGGGTCCCTAAGCAGAGAAGGAAAAGCAGGAACCTCTGGACTGATAAGTGGTCACACCTTTGGGGGTGATACACAGCCTGGAGGCCAGCAAATAAAGGTGAGAAAAGGCAGGTGTCCAAATGTACCCTTCTGCTCATTACAATAAAATTAGCCTTGCAGATAAGAAGTACCCATTATGCACTGATGCCATGACACTTCTGATCCAGACTAAATAAGGACAAAAATCCCTCCTTTCTTTGGAAAGGTGAAGTTGGGATAAAAATCAGGAAATACGATCCCAAACCCTTCCTTCCCTAATGAATATTCTGCCCGTTCATTTTTACACTCTATGTAACCAACTTGCCAAAGAAACTCAGGGCAGCCGCTTACCTGCCCGCTTTCCCCTTGGGTGTGCACTATCCATCCTTTAATAAATCCTCACTTTACTTCTGTTAACAACTGTGTCTTGTCTCTAAATTCTTTCTGGGATGGGAAAGAACCTGGAACACCAGTTACATCTACCAGCAACAGAAAGACTAGTAGAATGAACATCCACATTGATTCAACAGTTGTTAATATTATGCCAACAGTTGCTCTGTGTGAGGGCGTGCCCTTGTGTGCATGTCACACATTTTTTTAACTGAATCATCTAAAGGTTGAGGACATAATGAAACTTCATTCCTGGATACTTCATTGTCTAAAAATAAGGACATTTTCCTACTTAACTACAAAATTATTATCACAAGAAAACTAATAGTAATTACATATTTACAAATCCATGGTAAAAGAATTTGCTAAATTGTCCCCCAAATGTCTTTTTTGCTGCTTCCCCCACTCCCCACAATCCCCCCATCTCCCACCCAATCAAGGGTCACACATGACATTTAGTTATTATGTCAAGACATGTATTTTAACAGGTGCAGTAAACTGGTTAAGCCAGGGCTCTGGAATTAGTCATGGAGCTTTGAATTCTGCATCTCATTAAGGCTGTGATCTTGGACACTTTATATAAGTTCTTTGGGCTCAGTTTCCTCATTTGTAAAAATGAAACTATTACTATTTCCAATTTCAGAGAATTCCCCTCCTCCTCACCTGGCTTTTTCTTTATTTATTTTTACATACAGATACATATTTTTTTTCAGATTATTTTCCATTACAGCTCATTATAAGAAATTGAATATAGTTCCCTATGCTATACAGTAGGTCCTTGTTGTTTATCTACTTTATGTAGAGTAACATGTACCTATTAATTGCAAACTCCTAATCTATCCTTTCCCCCCACCCCCTGGTAACCACAGTTTGTCTTCTATGTCAGTGAGTCTATTTCTGGTTTGTAAATAAAATTTGTATCTTTTTTTTAGATTCCACCTATAAGCGACATCTTATTATGTTATTTGTCTTTCTGTGTCTGACTTAATTCGCTTAATATGATAATCTCTAGGTCCATTCATGTTGCTGCAAATGGCATTATTTTATTTTTTATGGCTGAGTAATATCCCATTGTGTGTGTGTGTGTGTGCGTGTGTGTGCATGTGTGTGTGTATACCACATCTTCTTTATCCACTCATCTGTCAATGGACATTTAGGTTGTTTCCCTGTCTTGACTACTGTAAATAGTGCTCCTATGAACACTGAGGTGCATGTGTCTTTTTGAATTATAATTTTCCCCCGATATATGCCCAGGAGTGGGATTTCTGGATCACATGATAAGTCTATTTTTAGTTTTCTAAGGAAATTCCATACTGTCCTCGATAGTGGCTGCACCAATTTACATTCCCACCAACAGCGTAGGAGGGTTACTTTTTCTCCATACCCTCTCCAGCATCTATCATTTGTAGACTTTTTAAAAAATAAATATTTTATTTTTATTTTTTGGTGAGGGGAGGCAATTAGGTCTATTTATTTTTAAAGGAGATACTGAGGATTAAACCTAGAACCTTGTGCATACTAAGCATGCACTCTACCACTTGAACTACACCCTCCTCACTTGTAGACTTTTTAATGACAGCCATTTTTACTGGTGTGAGGTGATACTATAGTAGTTTTGATTTGCATTTCTCTCATAATTACTGATATTGAGCATCTTTTCATGTGCCTATTGACCATCTGGATGTCTTCTTTGGAGAAATGTCTGTTTAGGTCTTCTGCCCATTTTTTGATTGGATTGCATTTTTTTTTATATTAAACTCTATGAGCTGTTTGTATATTTTGGAAATTAGTCCCTTGTTGGTCACATCATTTGCAAATATTTTCTCCCATTCTGTAGGTTGTCTTTTCATTTTGTTTATGGTAGCCTTAGATGTGCAAAAACTTTTAAGTTCAATTAGGCCCCATTTGTTTATTTTTGCTTTTATTTCCATTACTCTAGGATCTGGTTTGAAAAAAAAATATTGCTGAAATTTATGTCAGAGTGTTCTGCCTATGTTTCAGAGAAATTTTTGACAAAATGAAATATGCAGGTAATACCCTTACACAAGTACAGCGTGGTCCCTACAAAGCACTCAGCAAATAGTAGTCATATTTTTGTTTTAAAATTAAAAAAAAAAATTGGGGGGACAAAGATGATGGTGTACTTGTTAAGCTAAAGGGCTTGCTTAGTTTAGGGTAGAAATAATCTGAGATTACCCAGTATAAACCAGACGGGAGCAATGTTGTCAAAAAATAGATTTCTGAACTTCATGAGGTTTTATAGGAGCAGGTTGGTGGCGAGTGAGGTTGTCAGCCTAGGAGATGGGCTTCCATAGGGGACCTTGACTTCTGGGAGTTAGACTGAGTGGGTGAAAAGGGTGCTCTATGGATAATTAAAAGTGAATATTTAGAAGGGAGAAGTAGAACAAGATTTATCTTTACTTAACCATTTTGTTTAGGCCTAGACATGCAGGAGTAGGTGCTATGTTATGTTTACTGTGTCCAGCTCAAAAGTTAGAAATAAAGAGAAATATACACTTGCCACTAAAAGTCATCAATATCCATGCTCAATGAATATAATCAGAAACCACGGGTGAGGTGCAGGAATATGGTTCTGTGGAATTCTGTCCAAAATGCACCCTCCAAAAAATATTTTTATAGAACCAAAGCCTCAGTTAGTATGTATGGGGCATTAAAACTTAGTCATTATCAGGAAAGATGATTAAAATCTTATGTCTGCATAACGCTCTAATGGTAGTCAAAGCAATCTAAATAAATATAGCCCTGTAAAGAAATTATATTTGTAAAAATGCCTGACATTTCATTTTTGCAAGGTTAAAATATTTTTTGGTACAGATTATTGCACTTGTTTACCTATCAGGAGTAAGAGGAGAGAATCTTTCTTTCTGCCAAATGGTTCACCTGGTGAAGGTGCAGGTCTGAGGCGTCGTCTCTCCTGTGAGTGTTGTCACCCTCAGCACAGTTGCCAGCAAAGTGCTCAGCCCTTATCACAGATATTAATGTGTTAAAATATCTCATTTTCCCCAACATCAAATAAAGTGTGTCTTTAACTCACTGTAACTTCCATTTGTTGATGAAAAATTAATCAGTCGATCTAAGAAAGAAATGGAAACTTTTAACTCAGGCCAACTTGAGGATTATAACCTGGGAACAATCTCTCAGAAAGTTCTGAGAACTGTCCCACCCACTAGAGGTCAAAGCACAGTTATGTAAGGTTTTAAGACAGAGGGCTATACAGTAAATTATGTATTATTGACAGTTTACACAATCCAGGTCTATGTGTACCAAACGACCAGTGGTCATGGGTCACAATGGTTTCTTACAAGATTAAGAAAGAATGTTATCCTTTAAGGAGTTATCTTGTTGGTGCTAAGAGAATGTTGCTCTTATGGTAAAGGAGGTATTTCTGCCAAAGGGGAGGTTTGGTCGATGCGTAATGCAGATACACAGTGGACAGTAGAGGAGAGAGAGGATGCCAAAGGCAGAGAAAATTTTTTTAATTTTTCTTGTCTTGTCATAAAATATATATTTTATTTTACATATTGTTCAGCCTAACATGTGTATCATGCAAACAATAGGTGTCTAATATTTAATATTGACTTTAAAGAGGGATCTCTTCATCTACTGATACTGATTTTAACTTGCCCTTTTAATCAAATTTTAGATTGAATTGGTCCAAGCTAGATCTTTTTACAATTCTCTTAAGTTTCCCTGTACCTCTATCAGGAATGCACATATTTCAAATTCTGGCTTTGGAATGCTTTATAGCTAAGTCTCTCTTAGATATCCAGAGATGTGTCACTGAAAATCTCCCTTTTAATGAATAGTCAAAAAAGTAAGTCAACAGTTATTTTAGTGCATCAAATTATTTTTGGTCTGTGTACTTTTTCTAGAAAGTTTTTTCTAGAAAGAAATTTAAGGATATTGCAAGCAATTAGAAATATTCCAGTTTCCATTTATTTGTTCTAGAAATGTTTGTGTCTATCAGACACAAATAGAATCCAGTTGTAACCAAATAGAGTCCAAATGTAACCAAACATTTCAAATTTGGGTTAGAAAGCTCTATCAGAGCTCCTCAGAATCCACAAAATTTGAGACTTATTATCCAGCACTTCCTCCCATGTTATTGATTTGTGTTCTCCAGGAGTTCTTGTTCCTGACATTTAAAAAACACACTTGTTTTTGAAGGCAGAAAAATTTTATTTTGGTTTCACTGACGAATTCGGGAGTGGGAGAACAAATTTGCTAAAACTTCCAAAAATAATTTGTCCTTGGATAGATACCAAACATGTGAAGTTTTAGACCAAAACCAAAATTTCTCTGAAAGTTTAGAAAAAAAAATTTACAGAAACTCAGGATGAAATGAATTTTGTAAACTTCATGGAAATCAAGACTACTGCTTAGTAATTTGAGAGCTAGTCTCATCAGATTTCTGCCCCTTCTTGATTCTAATCTAATGTTAAGTCCCAGGCTCTGCAATGCAGCCAGGTTACTCTTAGCATTTCCACGGAGGATTTCCTTATTTCAGAAATAACCAGAAGATGGGGCTTTCAGCTTTCTGCAGTGACATCTCATTTAATCAAGTTCTAGACATTTAAGAAGTAACAATTTTCTTCTGAAACACAATTCCAATTCTATGTGCTGAGGTATAAAACACATTTGAAAGTGTCTGCCAATAACTTATAAAATGATTATTTTGATTTTCCAATATTTAGAAAAGCTTGCAGCTTCAGTCTCTGAAGTTGTTTGAGAAGAAGTGAGATAGACCAGGATGTGTAATTTGCTGTTTATAGCATCTTTGTTAGTATAAGCTAGAGATAAATTTATCCTTTAAAGTAAGTGAAAATTAAATTACTTAGAATGTTAAAAAGGAGGAAAAACAGAAGACGAAAAGAAAGAATCTGTAAATTTGTACATGGACATACGCATGCCCTGCCTCTCTCTAAGAAGGATCCTAGGTGCAACATTGATGTGAACATGACAACTTATGAAGCCTTTACACATTTTTTTTGCATTCTTTTTTATTGAAGTATTGTCAGTTTACAATGTTGTGTCAATTTCTGAAACGCATTTACACATTTTGAAACAACATGTCTATTTTGGTCCTAATGACAATCCTCAGAAGTGGGGCTGTGCAATATTATTGCTTGCATTCTACAATGAAGAAAATTGGTAAGAGCATTTGAATGACTTTCCCAAGATCACCTGCTAATCACAGGGAAACTGGAGTCTAACTTCATGTTCAGCACTCCCTCATTCATTCATCAATTGATAATAACTAAAATCTTCAATGTAGGGCACTGATAGCCACCGCAGGAAACTAAAAAATCAGTAAGTCCTATGTTTCCTGTTTCTATTCCCTACTTCCTGGCTAGTCTTTGTAAATGCTGCTCTCAGATTTGTATTTTGGCTTAATTTCTACATGGACTGAGTACATTATACTCACATATGCCCATTAGACCCCAGCTTTCTCCTACTTATGCTCCAATACAGTGTTCTGGTCTCCAGCATCAGCCCAATTCTCCAGTATCTCCTGTCAAACCTTTCATATTTTCAGCTTCTTATTCTCAGAGTTGACAGTTGAAAAGTGTTCCTTGATGTTCTGATGTGTGCTTGAAGTAGAGCAGGAGAAAACACAGAAACTTTTGGAGAATAAAGAAATATTTCATTATGGATGAGGTGGTGACTGAGTTGTATTTCACAGAAAAAAAAAGTAGGAAAGGAGGGATATTTGGAATAAAAGGAAGGAGCAAGGCACTCAAATTAGAAGCCATAGTCTCCCACTCTAGGCTGAAGAGTAGCTCCCTAATCTGGCTTTAATTCAGTTTCGGGTGATAAGTTTCACCTTCACTCAGGAGACTTGCCCTTGAATGCACTGAATGCAAGCCTTTGTCTATATAGCCCTTCTAGGAGTAAAAATGTCCTAGTACTTTTTCAACTTGAACTTTATATTTCTTTTATATAAGTACTCCCTGGTTGATGGATTATTTAGTGAATGATGTTGGTAAAACCAGACAGACATTTAGAAGAAAATGAAACTGGATTGCTCTCACATTTTTAAGCCAAAATAAATTCCTAGAGGTTTAAAGATTTAAACATAAAAAAAAAAAAAATTACCACACATTCTAGAAAAAAGAACATTTTAATATAGTCTTGCAGTAAAGAAAGACTTTCCATGCATAACCCCAAACCCAGAAGCACCAGAGAAAAAAAGTATAATGAATTTGACTACATAAAAATTTGAAACTTCTGCATGGGGAAAAAAAAAAAGACAGTGTTAAGTTAAAATATAAATGCCAAATTCCAAATAACTAGAAATAACCTAAATATCTACTATTTGTGGAATAGGAAAATAAACTTTGGTGTCTATAATTAGGGTACTATCCAACAATTTATAAAATGAGATAGATCTGTATATGTTGGCCAAAAAAAGCAGCTCTATAATCTGGTGTGTTATAAAAGCAGGTTGCAAAATAATCATCATGCTATAAATTTTTTTCATGAGGAAAGAGTACACATATAATACAAAAATTTTTTGATATGCAAATATATGCTATGAAGGTATACAGAGCTTGAGAAATTAATTAAGGAAAAGGAATAAAAGGCATTCAGATAGGGAAGAAAGTAGTAAAACTATCTCTACTCACAGAAAACATGATATTACATCTAGAAAACCTTAGGGAGTCCACAAAAAACACCATTAGAGCTTGTTTTCTTTTTTTAGTGGAGGATTGAACCCAGGAACCCAGGACCTCATGCACGCCAAACACCCACTCTACCACTGAGCTATATCCCATCCCCCACCATTAGAGCTAAGAAACAAATTCAGCAAAGTTTCAGGATACACAATCAGCTCACAAAAATTAGTTCCATTTCTATATACTGGCAACAAACACTACAAAATAAAAGAAATTATTAAAATAATTCCATTTACACTAGCATCAAAAAGAAGAAAATACTTAGAAATAAATTTAACCAAGGAGCTGCAAGACTTGTCACTGAAAACTAAAGAACATTGCTGAAAAGAATTAAAGAAAACCTAAATAAATGGAAAGACATCCCATGTTCACTGACTGCAAGAATACTGTTGAGATGATAATATTATCCAAAGTGATAAATAGTTTCAATTCAGTCACTAAATCCTGACAATATTTTTTTCAGAAATGGAAAAACTTATCCTAAAAATCATATGGAACTTCAGGAGACCCAGCATAGACAAAATAGTCTTGAAAAAGAGCAAATTTGGAAGACTCATCCTTCCTGATTTCAATACTTGCTACAAAACTGTAGTAATCAAAACAGTGTGATGCTAGCATAAGGCTAGACATACAGACCAGTAGAATAAAACTGAAATCCCAGATATAAACCCACACATCTCTAATTTGATTTTCTACAAGGATGCCAAGATCATTCAATGAAAGAATGGTCTCTTCAACACATTGTGCTGGGAAAACTGAATATCCACACCATATTAAGAAATTACTCAAAATGGATTAAAATCTAAATTTAAGGGGTAAAATTGTAAAACTTTTGGAAGAAAATATAGAGTCAAATCTGCATGATTCTGCATTTGGCAGTTGTTCTTTTAAATATGACACCAAAAGCACAAACAAAAAAAAGATAAATTGGACTTCATTAAAATGAAAAACTTCTGTGCATCAAAAGGTGCTATCAAGAAAGTGAAAAGACAATCCACAGAATGAGAGATATTTGACACTCATGAATCTGATAAGGGTTTAATATCCAGAATATATAAAGAACTCCTACAACTCAACAACAGCAAAAAATAAAAAAACAAAAACAAAACACACACACACAACCAAAAACCCAAATAAAAAATGGGCGAAGGACTTCAACAGACATTTCTCCGAGGAAGATATACAAATAGCCGACAAACACATGAAAAAGTGCTCAACATCATTAGTCAGCAGAGGCAAATCAAAACCACAGTGAAATACCATGTCACTCCTACTATACTATGAAAAAATGGAAAATCTCAAATGTTGGCAACAATATGGGAAAATTGGAATCTCCATGCATTGCTGGTAGAAATGTAAAGCGATGTAGCTGACAACAGTTTGACAGTTCCTCAAAAAGCTAAACAGTGTTGCCATGACTCGGCAGTTACACTTCTAGGTATACACCCAAGCAGATTGAAAGCAGGCGCTCAGACAGGTGCTTGTCTGACAATGTCCCTTGCAGCATTGTTCACAATAGTCAAAAGGTGGAGGAGGGAGGGTCCAGCTCAGTGGTAGAGCATGTGCTTAGCATGCACAGGGTCCTGGGTTCAATCCCCAGTAGCTCCACTAAAAAATAAATAAATAAGTAAACCTAATTACCTCCCCTCAAAACAAACAAAGGTGAAACATTCCTTTTTCTTTTTCTTTCTTTCTTTTTTTGCAGTTCTCCATGTTTATTTTGGAATTATGGATAGGAAATATAAACATCATTAAATAGGATGAAAAGAAATAATAATAGTCTGCTTAAAGGCAAATAATGATTATATGTGCATGTACATATATATTTAAACTGTTTATGTACACATAGGATAAATATTACACATGAAGGGAGTCAGGGAACTTAAATCTCCTGTAATTTTTAGCTGGAATTACAATTTCTTGCCACTGAAATTAAGACCTTTGGCAGATGAGACTCTGAAAACACCACAAATGTAAACAAATGGAACCAAGAGTTTCAGAGCTGAGCTGTTCCTTTCAGGTGCATGGGGATAAACACAGGGCAGTCACACCATGCTCAAATACCCACCAAGTCCTCTGTTCACAATTCCATTTCTCGCCATTCCCATGCCAGTCCAGCCCAGTCCAGCCCCTGCCACCTGGCCTGAACCCTTCGGGTATCTCAGGGACACTAGGCTATCTCTGCAGAAGTGGGGTTGTGAAGGCCAGGCCTCTCTCTTCCAGCACCTCTCCTCACTCACAACCCAAGTGTCCATCAACAGATGACTTGGATAAGTAAAATGTGGTCCTTACACACAATGGAATATTATCCAGCCATCAAAAGGAATGATGTTCTGATACATGCTACAGCATGGATGAACCTTGAAAATATTATGCTAAGAGAAATAAGCCAGATACAAAAGGACAAGTATTATATGATTCCACTTACACAAGACATCTAGAACAGGCAAGTTTATAGAGAAAGAAAGTACATTAGAGGTTACAAAGGGCCTGGGGAAAGGAGGAAGTGAGGAATTATTTATTGTTTAACGGGTAAAGATTTTTGTTTGGGGAAATGAAAAATTTGGGAAATAAATAATGGTGATGGCTGCATAGCATTGCAAAAGTAGTTAATGCCACTGAATTGTAAACTTAAAAATGAGGAACACGGCAAATGACATGTTAGAAATATGTTATCACAATAAAAATATAGTTTAAAAAAGTCTGGAATACACACACAAAACTGCTCACTGTGTAATTATGAATCATTGCATGATTCTAACTCACATGATAAAGAGCTAATGTTTTCTTGGGGGGAGATAATTAGGTTTATTTAATTAATTTATTTGTTTTATTTTAATGAAGGTACTGGAGATTGAACCCAGGACCACGTGCATGCTAAGCATGAATTGTACCACTTAGCTACACCCTCCCTCCCACACCCATAAATTTTAAAATGCAAATTAAAACAACAAAAGAGGCCATTTTACTTATCAGATTGACAAAGATGAAAAGTATGGGTGAGATCACACACTGTTAGAGTCAGTTAGAGTGATGTGAAATATCGCACCATTCCGAGAACAATTTGGCCAAATCTTTCTAGCCTGCCGAATCAAAATTTATCCTACTTTTAAATATTCATATTTTTTGTTTGTTTGTTTTGTTTTAACAATATAACATTTTTTATTGATTTATAATCATTTTACAATGTTGTGTCTAAATATTCATCTTTTGACTCTAGGGCTATTTCCTACTGTTATACTAGAAAAGAGAAAGATATTTGTTTATCGACATTTGTTGGAACATTGCTTCTAAACTCCTCTCTTCGTTAAATACAGTAACAATTGAACATCATTAGTAGACGACTAATTAAATAAAATATTGCACCAATGAAACTTACCATTAAAAAGCATAGGGGTTGATCTGTATGTGCTGATCTTTATGTGCTACAGAATGATATGGCTAAGTTAAAAATTTTTAATTTGCAGTCATATATATATTTGTATATATATATTTCCAGCATGATTACCTCTGCTGAGTAGGGCTGAGGATGTTGAAGAATGTTTTCTTTCCAGGTTAAATTTTTCCACACTTTGAAATGTTTACACTTAATTTTGCTTTTGTTGTTGTTTTTTTCTTTTTTTTCTTTTTTCTTTTTTCAATTTTTTTGGTTTTTCTTTTTTATTTTCTTTTTTCTTTTTCTTTTTCTTTTTGTTTCTGTTTACACTTTTAATTTTTTTTAATATAGTTTTTGAGCTTCTTTTTTTTCTTTTTTTTGTTGGGAGGGGATACACTTAATTTTTAAACATTTAATTAAACAGGTAATTCATGACTATACCATAAGCAGTTTGGCTTGTGTATTCTTGCAGACATTTTTCTGTATACTTTTATAACATACATTTGCATTTGGTTTTTCTATTACACATACATTTTTCATGAATAAAATTATATCACAATTATTTTTTCTATGTTGTAGAGCTGAGTTTTTCTGGATAATGTATATAGATGCACTTCATTTTTTTAAAAAATTGTTGAATAGGATACTAATTATGAATATCAAAGTTTATTTAACTTAAATAACATGTGTCCTTATATACATCCTCAAGTAATATATATCCTCAAATAATGGATACTTAGCTTGATTTCAGTTATTTGATGTTTCAAACAATGCAATAAAGGAACATTTGTCTACTTCCTTCTTTAAATACACCTGTGCCTCTTGGTGCATTTTCTGTAACAGTTCTGTTATTTTTACCATAAAAAATAGCTTGAAAAAGAATTATGCTTTGTAAGTCTAATAGACATAAATTTGGAAAGGTTTAGACATAAATATCCAACAATATAAATAGAATATATATTTAAAAGATGAAGTTGTTTCTCTATGCATCATTGCAAAGTAGCCAAGACAAATAAAATGGGGGGAAAATGACTTAAAAACCCACCTCATAGTCTGCATGCCTGTAACATGGTTTGAATTAAATGTAGTGAATCAAAGATGGGAAATTGTAGCTGAAGAAATTAAGAAGAATAAAGAAATAAGGAGAATAAATAATAATGAGAACGTGGGGAGGAATCCTCCAGGCCTGCAGACAAGGGCAGTGGTAGAGCGAGGGCTTCCTCAGCCCTGATCAGGGTCCAGCTGCGGAGGAAGACGCACTGATGCTCCCCTGCCCCTTAATGCTCCTTGACCGATGGCTCCTCTTCTTTTCCTAACCTCAGCTTTCCTCCAGACACTTGAAAGTAACCAGCCTGAATTTCTATCCTTTTCTCATACTTTTTAACACATTTTAAATCGACCCTTATCCTTTAGTGAGTGAGAAATTAGCGACGTTTAAAGCAGACATTTAGAGTGTAGAAGGTTAAAAAGATGAAAGCTTTTCTCATCTCTTTAGATCCCAGTTCACCCCGTTTTGGGGTCTGACTTCCAAATTTAATAATATTCTGTAATCACCAAGAGTTTCAGGGTTATGCCTAATCCTCGCCACCCCGACCCCTGCCTAAACTTCAGATGCTGTAAAGTGTAATCCACACACCCAACCCAGAACTGACCGTGCAACAAGTGGTGGTTAAATTGAACTCATACAGAAATGAGGGAGAAGGTGTAAAAACAGGATGCCAGTGGAAGGTGGGGGGTGGGAATACATAGGCTCAGGAAGGATGGGATAGAAGGAGAGATGTGGGGAGGAGGAGGAGGAGAGAGAGGGATGGTGGAATTACAGAAAAGAATGCTGGTGGCAGGTGAGCAGAGGTACAGAAAAGCAGTGGGGAGAGGCCAGCTGCATGGTGACAGGGTCCTGGCCTGGCCTCCTGCAATGGGCCACCAGCAGCAGCCGTTTCCTGTATTGCCGCAAAACTGGCCTCTATACCCGGAAAACCAGATTAAGATTCAGAGGCAGAGTTTTGGGAGAATCAGAAAAGAACAGCTATATTGCTTTGCCAGGCAAAGGGGAGTTACAGTGGCTAATGCCTTAAAGACTGTGAATCCCTCTTGGGGTTGTGGTCTTGAAGATTTATAGAAAAACTGGATGGAACAGAAAAGGTGATAACAGTCAGGGTGTTTCATTCCTCTTAACCTTAATGAATCCTCCTGGTGTCACGGAGGAACTCTGGAGGGTCTGTCCATTCTTCTTAAATTATCAGTCCGTTACCTCCTTCCTGGAGCATAGCCTCTGGATTAAAGGTATTCTCAGTAAAGCATGTATAGGAGGGGAGAGCATAAGGGAAGAGTCTGTAAGGCAGTAAAAGCAAGCTTCAGGACTTCTCAGTCCGAATGAATCAGCAACCAGGTTTAGCATCAGGGAAGCCAGTTTGTTAGTTTGTTTTCCACTCTACCTCGCCTGGACAGGTTTCTGCGGATCCTGCCCACGCCCTGCATTCCTACTCTTAGAATCCCCTAGGTCTGTGGCAGATTCACTGCCCAGAAGAGTTAAATCCCAAGGGCAATTTTGGGCTCTCCTAATAGCCTGCAAGTGTGGGGAAGGGGCAGCCACTTCTCAGGCACCTCCCCCACAATGCTGCACCCCAAGACTTAGAGATTAAGCAAAGCATTTTTGCCTCAAGTTTTCATGTGTGAGTAAAGAAGTCTTTCAGGATGTCTACAAAACATACTTCCTTTGATTCCAAATTATATTCCATACATCATTTCTGCCTTCCATCCCCAAATGCTGGGACACTGTCTCCTTGATTTAAGGGGTCCTTTTCCCCTGAGGACACTTCTCGCATCAGCCTGTCTGCCCTCCTCTCAGAGGCACTGCGGTGTCGAGGAAAGAGCCTGGGAGTCAGAAAACACAGCTTGAAATCCAGTTCTACAACTTTCCCTCAGAGCCTTACTTTCCTCATCTCTAAAACGGACAAAATTATATTGTCTCATAAGGTGCCGTAAGGATCAAATCACATGTGAAATCTCGACATGGGACTGGGCACAAATGAGGAACTTTTGACCTGTTGCTTCCTTCCTGTCTCCCCCTCGCCCTTCCCACTTCTCTTTCCTGTGAACTGCTGGAGGGGGGCCAGGGGCACGGGGATCTCTCTGTGTGTATCCAGCACAGCAACGCACATCATTAAGTCCTTTGCAAATGCTTTTTGATTAAGTTCAGCACGATCATAGCAGGAGAAAAGCACTTTGCTCAATCACCCTGATTGGATGTTTTTCCTTGGCAGAAACTCAGATGGCACTAATGCTAAATTCAGAGTGTGGTTTTGGCAAATCACATAATGATACTTCGATTCATTGCTCCCGAGGTGGGATGAGACTTCTCACACCTGCCTCACAACTTTGTTTCTGTGCCGCTGAGCAGTCAGACATCTAGAATTTGAGGTCCTGCCCTTTGTCGATAACACAGTTTTGTAAGACAGAAGCAGAGAGATTAAGTGGAGGCTGGTCAGAGTGTCTGAGGACGTGGTCCATCACCTGTTCACCATGCCCGCCTCCAAAGGTCAGGAAGAGAGGGCCAGCTGGAGGAGAGGAGGCTTTCAGTAGGAACCCAAGTGTTAGCTGGGGCCTCCCGGCCTTTCTCCCTTCACTGATTGCTGCAAGAACCCAATTTACACCAGGTGTTTGCGGACTGTAGAATTTTGTAGGGATCTGGGGAGGTGTGGAGCTTTCTGCCATCTTCAGGCTCAGCCCTTTTCCCTCCTCCTTGCTCCATGCATACCCTGGTTGCATCTTGTGTTGCACTCGGAACTGTAAGCTGTCCAGCAGATGGAACTGACTGGCTTCACTACAGCTGAGCGATCTGGTTGCAAGTTCCCGGGACCACACCTGCATTTAGAGGTGCAGTTCTCATCCAGTCCACTGAGCAGTGCTGCTCCTCCACTAGGAGGATGGACAGTGGCCTCTTAGAGTGTAATCTTTCTCAGCAAGTGGATAAGTACGTAGTGTTTCTGGCTAAGTGCTTAAAGATAGATGGTTGTTTCCGTTTCATATATGAAGAGGCTCTTTAGTGGGTACTGTGAACGAAAATACTGCAATGTGAGTGAAAATACTGCAAACATATCAGTAAACAAAGAATGCTGAAACCAAGTCACCAGCGGCTGCCGCCACCCCCCAGTGGGGACAGGCCTGCAGCCCAGCCCCTGCAGCCACTTATAATGGTGTACACTGAGCAGATTCAGAATAAGAAAGGACAGGATACTGGCCCTAGATGGCTAGGTGCTTGTCAAAGGAATGAATTCAATGAGCCCAAAGGTTTGCTCCCTCCCATACATAGAAAAGCACTAAATTCTTTAACTTGAGATGTCTGGTTTTCTTTAGATAACAAGTATCTTTTATTGTTCCAACTACCTGGTCTTTGTTGTAAAGCTCCTATATATCCTAGCTCCTCCCCTACCTCTTCGGAGCAGCCCCTCAGAGCCATCTGAGAGGTTGTCATCTCGGCTCGAGTCCTCCCACCAAATAAAACATAACTTTTAACTTTTAGGCTGCACGTTTATTTCAGTCAACAGTACTAAATAAATCAGGTGAGCTATTATTTGAAATAGCACTTAGGCATTGTGTTAGGAGGTTGACATATTGGAATATCTAAAGACAGTCTTAAAATGTGAGACCTTAATTAGTGTGTCTCAACTATGATGATCATTGTCTTTTTCATCATCACTAAGGCTAGAGCGTTTGGTTCTGCATCAAGATGTTTTGTGTACCTGGATCAGTTTCTCCAATAAAAGAATTAGAGGCATTTTGGCATGGTAGTTGAGAGATTTTTTTTTTTCTGTATTATATCATCAACGAATTTTATTATATCATGTTCTAATTTATTTATTTATTTCATGATTTTTTTCAGTTTTATTGAGGTATAATTGACAAGTAAAATGAAAAGATATTTAAAATGTACAGCACACTATGTTTAACTTAAACATGTATTATCCACTGTGGCCAACTTTATTGTTGCTATTGTTTGTTTTAGTTTTTCTTAATTCTTATTGATATTTAATTCACATACCATAACACCATTTAAAGTGGATAATTCAGTGATATTAAAAATACATGTTTACAAGTTTACTGAGAATGAAAAATACTTCAAACCACATCAGTAAACAAAGAATGCTGAAGCCATCAAGTCATCAGCGGCTGCTGCCACCCCCCAGTGAAGACAAGCCTGCAGCCTGGCCACTGCAGCCACTCACAATGGTGCACCCTGAGGGGACTCAGAATAAGAAAGGACAGGATACTGGCCCTAGATAGCTAGGTGCTTGTCAAAGGAATGAATCCAATGAACCCAAATATTTGCCTCCTCCCATACATAGAAAAGCACTAAATTCTTTAACTTGAGATGTCTGGTTTTCTTTAGATAACAAGTAATCTTTCATTGTTCAAACTACCTGGTCTTTGTTGTAAAGCTTCTATATATCCTGGGTCCTCCCCTACCTCTTCAGAGCAGTCCCTCAGAGCCATCTGAGAGGCTGTCATCCCAGCTCGAGTCCTCCCGCCAAATAAAACATAACGCTCAACTTTTAGGCTGCACATTTATTTCAGTAGACATTGCTGCTATCTAATTCCAGAATGTTTTCATCACCCCAAATGGGGAATATTTCAATAGTATGTCTCAAAACATGCCTTTACTTTAATATAAGATTATACCTAGAAAAATGATTAATTGGAATGCCCTTTAGAAGATTTCGAATTCTTTTGAGTAAGAGGAATAGCCAAGGCAATCATACAATAACATCTTCCTGCAATTAAACTGATCACATTTACTAATTGAACTGATCACATTTACAGTTAAATTGATTACATTTACAAGAACACTATGATAGTAAATGGTTTGCAAGCGTTTTGCTAAAGAAAAGATAGCAGATGGAGTAAGGGCAGTAGGGGAGGAAATACATCCTTTCCTCACCAGTTTAAAATAATCAGCATGCTCTTTATTCTCAGGTAGGGTGGTTTAAAAAAAAAAAAAAAAAGAATGTGGGTGGTTGTGTTATTTAGAATTCTCTTGCCTGCAAACCAGCAAGTAGAAACCAGCCCTGGCCAGCACTAAGAAGAGAGCTGGAGACAGAGATGGGGGTAGGGAGAGGGAGGAAAGGAGAAAGGGAGAGAAAGAGAGAGGGAAAACTTGAGAGAGTTTATTATAAAGAGGTGGGGATGCCTGCCAGTGAACTGGAGCTAGGTTGCCTGCAGCATCCTAATGAAACAAGGGAAATATTTTGCACCATTTTTCTCTACTCGCTGACCAACTTTCTCTGTTTCCCAAGCCACATGGCAGAAAACCTGGCTCCCAAAACATTCCAAATTTTTATTAGCCTAGAGGTCCATCCACCTGGTGAAAGAATTTTCTGATTCCCAAGGATTGGGATTGGCCAAGTTTTGGACAGCTGTCCACAGCAGAACCAATCTGTCAATGATAATTTAGATAGACTTCAGGGTAAGAAAAGCAGGAAAGAGTTGCCTCAAGAAGAGAAATTTGGGAAATCAAATCGGGTTTCACTAGTGGGGGAGGGTATAGCTCAGTGGTAGAATGCATGGTTAGCACGCACACGGTCCTGGGTTCAATCTCCAGGACCCCCATTAAATAAATAAATCTAATTATCTCCCCGCTCCAAAAAAAAAAGTTTTCACTACAGTGATCTTTATGGTCTCCTCTATCTAAACAGGATTGTTTCTGTTTGAAATTTCTGCAGTTCCCTACCCTTACTGCCACTAGCCATAATAAAAGAAATAAACCCACCGCCTTGTTTGAAAATGAATTACAGTCATCACTTCTAACCTCCAATGTCTATTTCCAACTTGAAGAAAGAGGTGGCACTTAACCCTACATGGTAGAAAACTGTGGAGTCTATTCAGCCTAGCCTTTCAGTGAGCTGCAGTGAAGACTGACTCAGGAGAAGATAAGGAAGCCTCTGTTCCTGGCACACTCTCAGATATCCACGAGAGCTTTCCACCTCAGCATTTAAATAATGAAGAGCTGCTGGGAGTTGAAACCAAGTGCTTCTGTTACCCGGCTATAGCTTGAAAGGAAACAAAACAAAACCCTCTTAAGATGTTGCAGAAAGCAGTTATTTCTGGGATTCTGATAATAATACTTGAAAATAGGATCTGTGAATGGCATTTTGCCTTCAAAAGGGTTTAAAAAGCATTATATGAAAAACAAATGGCCAATAAAAAATTTATATGTACAGCCTCACTAGTGAAAAAAAAAAAAGAAAAGGAAAGCAGAAACCATTGTTTTGGTCAGCAATTTGCCAATGAATTTAAGAAAATGATCACTGTTCATTTACTGATGGAGGTGTGATAAAACAGACACCATCAGGATCTGACGATGGGATGAAAATTGGCAGACTTTCTAGAGGTAAATCTGGTTGTCTGTATTAAGGGAATTTTTAGAAGATTTTTTGGGGTAATTAGGTTTATTTATTTATGTATTTATTTATTTTATTATAATCTTTTTTCTAGTTTTTTGGGGGAGAGGAGGTAATTAGGTTTATTTTTTAATTTATTTTTAGAGGGTACTGGGACCAGGACCTCAGGCAAGCTAAGCACACACTCTACCACTGAGCTCTACCCTACCCCTTGTTTGTTTTATTTCTCCCCCTTTCAAGTTTTTTTTTTTTAAGGTTTTTTTTAAAGGAATTTCACCCCAACACACACACAAATACATGCATTCAAATGTGTTCAGTGTGACATTTTTTGAATAATAAATGTCAAAGAGAAAGAAAAAAAGTTAAAATATCAAGTATGAGATTAAATGACTAAGTAAACTAAGGCTTACCAACACAATAGACTATTATGCAAGTGCTTTAACTGACGCACAGATATTAATCTCTCTCCATATTTAGAGAAAATTGATAATTCTCAGATGTTCAATAGTGCATTGAACTACTAACACATGATGTTGAACAAATGATAAATGTACTATTTGATAAATGCAGTAAAGAATGTCCATAGGTTAGAGTCTGGACAAAAACTATAATATAATGTCAAGTGAAAAAACTAGGATTCAGTTTCTTACATTCATACACACATGTATACAGAAAACAAAAGCAAGGAATTGCTCCACCATTTTAATAATGGCTATCTCCCAAAGTCAAGTATGAATTTTACTTTTAAAGTTCATTCTTTATATTTTATGGATTTTCTAATTTTGTATATAGCTCATATGTATTAGTTTTATAATAAATATATTAAAATTGAAATGCTGTTCAGCTGCTTTCTAAGGGTTCTCTTTTTTTTTTAAATTTTTTATTGACGTGTAGTTGATTTACAGTGTTAGTTTCTGGTGTACAGCAAAGTGATTCAGTTTTACATATACATGCATATATATTTTTTCTTTTCAGATTCTTTTCCATTGTATGTTATTACAAGAAATTGAATATAGTTCCCTGTGCTATACAGTAGTACAGATCCTCTTTGATAGCACTATTGATGGTATCTTCTAGAACGTATCAAAGGCTGTCTTCTCTGCCTGACTGTTGAGTTCTAAGTTTTCCCCACTTCTGCCTTTCCTTACCCCATTCCCTCAGAACCACAGTGCCCTAGTGCCTCAGATGCCATCCAACCCTGTGCCCCACACCCACGTTTCTGTCCTTATGCACTAAGTATTAATAATACTGAAGTGGCAAGGAAGGGGACAGGGCACAACCATTGAAGGAATGACACATCCATTGAGGACAGGACACACTGGTTAGAACCAAGATGGCAGAAGATTTGACTTCCTGTAGTCCTTGAGCCACATGGCACAGCCACAGGGCCATGACAGTGCCTAGGCTGGTCATAAAGGATCAAAAAGTGGGAGAGGGCATTTCCTGGAAATCCTCTCCCCTTCCCCAAAGTAGTTGGAATAATCCTGCTCATTAGCATATGAAATTACTGAGCCCACAAAACCTAACAACTGTGCACCTCGTGGTCACTCTCACTCTGTCGCTCTCTCTTGCCTTCTGAGACAGCCTGCACTCTATGGAGTATGTATCTGCTTTTACTTTAAACTAAACATCCCACAGCTCTCGGCTTCTCTCCCTCTCACCTTTCTGAGATGGCTCACATTCTGCCTATGGAGCGTGTATCTCCTAAGCCGCTCTCCCTTCTGAGAGAGACAGACCCCACTCTGTCTGTGGAGTGTGCATCTCTAAATAAACCTGCTTTCACTTTACCACGCCTTGCTCTTGAATTCTTTCCTGGGCGAAACAAGAACCTATTTTCCCCCAACAATACTGGCTATTTATTAAGCACTTACCAAATGGCAGGCACTTGCTTTTACAAGGCATTATCTCATGTAACTCTTACAATAACACTATGAGACAGCTAATTTAGAGGGGAAATTACAGCTCCAAAAAGTTAAGCAACTTCCCTAAGCTCACACACAGCTAGAGGGTGTTGGGACCAGATTTCAAACCCAGGTCTGTTTTGACTCAAAGGCAACGTGTCACTAGAAATGATCTGGTCTGTCCCCAACAGCTGACCACTTCCTGCAGACCCCTCATAAGACCCTTCTCCCTCACCTCGCTGCCCCCAACTCCAACCTTACACTTACGTGTCATGTGACCAGCATTGCCAATCTTGGACCTGATTAGTAATTACCAATCCCCCTTTAAAGCCATACTTGAACCCTGAATTTTTCTTTGCCCCAGATTTTTCCCATCAGACTTTTGGGGACCACCATGTTTCCTACCTTTCCCTCACTTTACTTCGTCTGTTTCTTCTTAAAACTTGTTTTTTGCACCTAACATGGTGCTATGCATTTAATTTGAGGTTTCTTCAATTAAATTCAATCTTTTTTTCCTACCAATTGTCATGACATTATTATGTTACTGTCTTGCTGGGTTACAGTTTTCCTATGGCTTTACTAACTATCTTTCCTCCCAGCAACTTGGCATTTATCCCCACTAAAATCTCATCACCAGTGATTTCCTGATTACTGAATAATTGAAATCTTTTTTTTTTTTTTTTTTTTTTGGCATATTCTCCTCGTTTTTGGTCTGCTGGCTCATTTAACAGCACTTCTGTCTCAGTTTACCTCAGCCTGAGATTTGGGCTACTTTGTTCTCTTCTTTCCTTCTCCTGTTCTCTCCTTCTCTCTCCTTCACTAACCTTTCTCCTATTCTTTCGTTGTGAGCTGTCTCTCAAACTTGATCCTCGGCTTTGTCTTTTCTCCCTTTTATAATCATCTTTAGAATGAAGTAATTCCAACACCCTGCCTTTCTCCAATAGCCTCTTCACAGCCAGAATGAGTGCTTTTCAGCCTAGGACTTGCCTCCATTTAATAAATGGGGTGGGTCAGCTTAGTGGTCAAGCGTGGTCAAGCATACTTAGCATGGGCAAGGTCCTGGGTTCAATCCCCAGTACCTCCAAAAAATTTTTTTTAAAAAAAGAAGTTAGCAAAAGCAAAAAGGATGTCTGCTATGAATCCAAAGTTTACCAGGCATGTTCCATTAGGCAGTATTCCACAGACTTGCAGATCTTGTCGGGTAGACAAATGACTCCTATTTCTTCCTTCTACTTTGGTTAATGCTCTGTTGCTAAAACCTTCCCTACCTGCTCCATCTCTCCTGCTGGTCGGAGAGCCCTCTCTGGCTGCTACTAGGTGGACCTCTCCAGTGTTTCTCAGGCCTGGGCAATTCTCTAGGTTCCCAATTGTCATGACCACCTAACTAAATAAATGGCTTTCATATATAAAGAACTAGCACCCACTTTTCACTTTTCTCCAAATTTATACTACTAACTCCTTATAAGAGATTTTCACTTGATTATTGACACCTAAGACCTTACATGCCAGTAATTGGCTGAGTCATTTTTACCCATGTTGTCAACATCTCCACTGGTTCCTAGCATCACTGCCAGCCCGGCATACTTAGTATCAAATCTTGGACTTTATCTTTTGACCCCTTCTTCATTCTTCATTCACGGTCCAAATGGCTCTTCTTTCCAGGGTCTCAAAAACTTTCTGTGCTTTATATTTCTGATTCTCATCATCTTTTGTTGTATCGCCCCACCCTCCTTGTTTCTAATACACCACTCTTCCATTTCCTCTTAGGCTGAATTCTTCAAATAATTTCCCTTAAACACAGTTTTCATCATGGCATTTCCCCTTTCAAAGTTCTGCAGTGGCATTTGGAAAAGCCTAATCATGACAAATAAAAAACTCTCCAGCGAAATCAACACTGCTCATTCACTCCTCTCTACATCGGTTCCCCAAGCTTATTTTATATCACGTTCTGCTCCAGTTCTTTAGCTCCATCCCAAACTATCTGAGTTCCTTCTTTTGTACTAATTCATAAGTCTGGCTCCAGGAAAGGTCAAATACATTAATTATCTCCATCTGAGAGGTCACTGTGGCGAACACTGGAGTCAGCAGTCAGAGATTTGCATCCCAGCTCTGCCATTCACTCATGTGACCTTGTTGAAGCAACTCCCTTCATCTGTTTCCCACTTATAAAATAAGATCAAAAGGACCAGCCCTGCATTTGCTGTGAGAACCCCTGAGTTAATGTATGAGAAAGTGTTTTATCAACCTCCAGGCAATGTAGGAGAACAAGGGAGCCCAGTGAAAGGGACGGCTAAATTTCCAGGAAGCTGCTGCCATCCCCTCTTTGATGTGATCTGATTTTGACCGGAGAAGCATGTATCAAATAATTTTTTGTAAATTTAAAAGTGTTAATTTAAAAAACCCAAATTCCTGGGAGGAGGGTATAACTCAGTGGTGGAGCACATGCTTAGCATGAGTGAGGTCCTGGGTTCAATCCCTAGTACCTCTATTCAAAAAAAAAAAAAAAAATCACCAAAAAACTCCTTAATAAAAACACCTGACTTGCAGATGTCACTGTGCTTGGTTCCTGCCTTTTAGCTGAGAATCTGTTTTCTGCTCAGCATCTTGGTTCAGCATGACAAGCAAATTTTTGGCTCCTTAAAAGCTGGCAAGCCATACTCTTGTCCCTGAAGATATTTAAATCTTTCTTGGCACATGATGGTTTCCTCTTGAGTGTTAAAATGAAATGATGCCTTCCAGACTTTCTGAAATAGACCTGTAAGAAAGATGTGTGATGCTCTCATTTTGACAAAATGATCTTCATAAATCACAGATGTAATGGGCTGTGGTCAAGTCAACAGCCCTGCAGGATCTCTCAGATCTCCTGCTTTGCTTTTCGATTCCAATTATTTAGATAATCTTTCTACCCCTCACTTCCTTCTCTTTCTTAGTGTTAATTAACCAAGGCTGTTTCCCTGATGTTTTTTCTCTGTTATTTTCCCAGGGACTTGCATTTTTTTCCTGGTAGTTCTGACAGACCATCTGTCAAAATTTTGCTGGTTTCACAGCAGTTTCATGCTTTTGTTTTTTTCCCTCTCTCTCTTTTTAAAACTGCTCAAATTATACACAAGTAAATTCTCATTGCAAAAGGTTCAAACAATACAGAAGTTCGTAGAGTAGTATTTTGGGTTTTTAGTCCCCTGCTCCCCTTCCTAGTTCCCTCTATAGAGGTAACTGCCACTGTTACAGTTTGGTGGGTATCTGTCTTAGTTGGGGGTCCCCAGAGAAACAGAACCCACAGGAAATACATAGACAGAGCTAGAGATATAGATAGAAGAGATTTATTATAGGAATTGGTTCCTGTGGTTATGGATGCCAAGGTGTCCCACAATCTGCCATCTGCAAGCTGGAGAACAGGAAAGCTGGTGCTGCCCTTCAGTCCAAGTCTGAAGGCCTGAGAATGGGGGTCTCAGGGATGATGGTGTAAGTTCCAGTCTGAGTCCAGAAGTCCAAGAACCAGGAGCACTGAGGTCTGTGGACAGGAGAAGGTGGATGTCTTAGCTTGAACAGAGAGATCAAATTCACCCTCCCCTCACCTTGTTGTTCTAGTCATCCCACAATGGGTTGGATGATGCCCACTCACCTTCCTGAGGGCGATCTTCTTCACTCTATCCACTGATTCGAATGCTAATCTCTTCCAGAGACACCCTGACAGCCACACCTAGAAATAGTGTTTTACCAGCTACCTGGTCATCCCTTAGCCTGGTCAAGTTGACACATAACATTCACCATCAGTGTCCTTCACTTCTCTTTGTATATATGTAGGCCATGGACATACACATCATCTGCACAATAGATCTATGATACACTTCTTTTTTAATTTTTTTTCTAGTTGAGGTAGAGTTGATGTACAAGATTATATAAGTTTCAGGTGTACAAAAGGGTGAGTCACAATTTTTAAGAAGTATTTATCTTATTTATTTTTTTGTTTTTGGGGGTAGGTAATTAGGTTTATTTATTTACTTGTTTATTTTAATGGAGGTACTGGGGATTGAACCCAGGACCTCATGCATGCTAAGCACGTGCTCTACCACTGAGCTTTACCCTCCCCCGCCCGTGATTCACAATTTTTAAAGGTTATATTCCACTTATAATTATTGTAAAACATTGTCTACATTCCCTGTGCTGTGCACTATATCCTTGTGAGCTTATTTATTTTATACACAGTAGTTTGTACTTCTTAATCCCCTACTCCTACCTTGCCCACCCTCCTTTCCTCTTCCCGCTTGTAACCACTGGTTTGTTCTCTATATCTGTGTATGTTTCTTTTTTTTTATTATATTCACTAGTTTGTTTTATTTTTTAGATTCCACATATAAATGATATCATACAGTATTTGTCTTTCTGTATCTGACTTATTCACTTAGCATAATGCTATCTGAGTCCATCCATGTTGTTGCAAGTGGCAAAATTTCATTCTTTTCAATGACTGAGTAGTAGTCTGCTGTATATTCATACATACCACATCTTCTTTATCCATTCGTCTGGTGATGGACTCTTAGGTTGCTTCCATTTCCCGGCAATTGTAAATGTCTATTCAGGTTTTATGCCTATTTTTGATTGATTTTTTTTAATATTGAGTTGTATGACCTGTTTATATATTTTGGATATTAACCCCTTATAAGTCATATCATTTGTAAATGTTTTCTCTCATTCAGTAGGTTGTCTTTTCATTTTGTTGATGGTTTCCTTTGCTGTGCGAAACTTTTTAGGTTTAATTGGGTTCCATTTGTTTATTTTTGCTTTGGTTTCCTTTGCTTTAGAAGACAGATCCAAAAAGCATTGCTATGATTTATGTCAAAGATTGTTCTACCTATATTCTCTTCTAGGAGTTTTATTGTGTCATGTCTTATATTTAGGTCTTAATCCAATTAGAGTTTATTTTTGTATATGGTATGAGAAAATGTTCTAATTTCACTGTTTTACAGGTGGCTGTCCAATTTTCTGAGCACCACTTACTGAAGAGACTGTCTTTTCTTCGTTGTATATTCTTGCCTCCCTTGTCATGGATTAACTGACCATAAGAACATGGGTTTATTTTTGGGCTCTTTACTCTATTCCATTGACCCATGTGTCTGTTTTAACGATGCACTTCTTTTTAAAGTTAATAATCTTACAGAACATTTTGTGTCAGTACACATGTGTTTACCTCATTCTTTGATAACTATACAGTGTTCTATTCATGAATATGTCATCATTCCTTTATCACCCGCCTATTGTTGAATGTTTTTTAACGTGGGAAACTGTTTCAGTAAAATACCCTTGAACCTAGGTACATATAAGCATGTATCTGTAGCATAAATACCTAGAAGAATTGCTAAGTTAGATGGATTCATTAGAATATAACTTGATACACGGAGGGATATATATACACATACATATATGTATATACATACACATTTGTACATATAGTGAGCACTCAAAAATATTTATTAAATTGAATTGAAATAGTATCTGCATTTTTAATGTAAGACCCACTATAATAAGAAATTACAGGAGGAAAACATGTTTAACATCATAAATTATGAAAAAGCATTTGATAAAATGTAACACACACTCCCAATTTCATAGCGAGAAATAAAACAAAAACCTTAATACACTGGGACTAAAAGGAAACTTCTTGGTTTGATAAAGAGCATACATGGGAAAGCCATAGGCAACACCACATTTAGTGATGAAACAGTAGAAGTAGTCCTGTTAAAGTTAGGGAACAAGGTGGGCCCTGATAATAACTAGTACTCTTCAACATTTTGCTGGCTATTCTAGCCAGTTCAATAAGACAAAAAGAATAAGGTAAGTAAGATTATTGGACAGGCAGAGACAAATCTGTCACTATTTGTCAGTAATATCATTATCTCCCTAAACAATCCAAGAGAATCTATTAGAGCCAATTAGATTTTTTTAATTGATTTATAATCATTTTACAATGTTGTGTCAAATTCCAGTATAGAGCACAATTTTTCAGTTATACGTGAACATATATGTATGTATATATTCATTGTCACATTTTTTTCTCTGTGAGTTATCATAACATTTTGTGTATATTTCCCTGTGCTATACAGTGTAATCTTGTTTATCTATTCTACAATTTTGAAATCCCGTCTATCCCTTCCCACCCTCTGCCCCCTTGGCAACCACAAGTTTGTATTCTATGCCTATGAGTCTATTTCTGTTTTGTATTTATGCTTTGTTTTTCTGTTTTTGTTTTTGTTTTAGATTACACATATGAGCGATCTCATATGGTATTTTTCTTTCTCTTTCTAGCTTACTTCACTTAGAATGACATTCTCCAGGAGCATCCATGTTGCTGCAAATGGTGTTATGTTGTCGGTTTTTATGGCTGAGTAGAGCCAATTAGATTTAGTAAGGTCATCAAATACAAGGACAAATACAAAAATCAGCGTTGGTGTATAAACGACTTTGTTTTATCCATCATTAATAAACAATTTAAAATGTAAGACTGAAAGGCTCCCAGACATCTCTAGTGACTACTTGATCCCTGGCACCACTTCCCATGGTCACAATCAGTGACCACCATCAAGATATTAATCTCAAAAATATCCCCACTTCTGAAATTTCATTTTCAAATACTCTACTACTTCCTTTTAGCTCAGTTACTCAAGTAACCCCCACTCTTCAACCTCTTGGAGACATCCAGTCCCTGGGCCATACCACAAGCTCAGGTTCCTCTCATCTTAGCTCCCTCCTGGCTTGTCTAGATTCCGTGGTCTTACCTCCCTTCCCCCTCCCAACCCTTGACCTCCCCTGGGTTGGTGGGGGGGGCGGTGGTAAGGGGGTGGGTGGTGTTAGGGAATCATTCTGGTTTAAAACTTTCTAAGAATTTGACATTTTAGGGGTCATCACATAATTAAGACATACTGTTTGGTATGAAAGTATACAGTATGGCACGTTAAAGTGAATGTAAAATAGAAGAACTCTATCTAAAGTGGAAACATAAGCCCCCTTAACAGAGCAGGACAAAAGGGACTCAAGCAGAGATAAACTGAAAACAACAAGAACTCACCGTTTGTTCCTTACGAGAGATTATTGCTGGTAGCGCAGTAACTGGAGAAGTGCCTTCTCTGATGGCAGCCTCCTCCCCTCCAGCAGTGGGTAAACACTATGTTCTGGTGCTCCATTTTGTTTTTTCTTTTTTCTCCAATATTGTTCCCAGGTAAAAAGAACCATAGCTTTTCAAAATGTTTGATTCTGTGTCTTGAAGCAGGAAAAATCAAGACAAGCCTGGAACTTTGTGTTTTTTCTTCTTTTGTCCAGAAAGCAAAGATATTTGCATTCAGCACCTGGCTGTTGAATACATAGAGGCTAGCCGGAAGAGAGGTAAGCACTAAGCACCATCAGTTTCCCTGCGTCCTAATTACCATGTTGTTCCCCAAGTGTTTGAATTCTTACAATTATTTTAAATTGGTTTTTGATCATCAGCCCAGGCATTCTGGAATTGCTTCCAACATATGCAGGTCCAGAAGAGATTTCCTCAGGAACAAAACCACAAACCTTGCAAAGGCAGCCAGTATGATGAGTGGAATCGACACCTAATTAAAGACAGTAATAGCACATAAAATTATTGGTTCCCCAAGTTATTTCTTTTCAAACAATCTTTCTGTAACTTTCTCCTTTTAAACTGATTTTTATTTATATACATGTTACTGTTTGCATATTCATCTATATTACAATGGTTTTAGGGCTGAATTCCAATTTCATAAGCCAAGTTTGGTAGAAGGACCTTGACTCTCTGTTGATAGTTAAAAAAACCAAGGTAACACATAGCTACGAGGTCATTGCAATGCAGTCATTTTTCTAGTATTGTCTACAAAGAGTGCTGAGGACTGAACAACCCAAGTTATGTGAGTTTTTTAAACCTCCACATTAAAACTACAAATGTGAGCTTCATTTCTTAAAGGGATGAAAATGTACAAAGATACATGTAAAAAGAGAGAATATGCTATGGAAAGAGGGACAATGCTACATAGAGTGAACTACATTGAAAACTAGCTAAGACATTTCATATATATATATATATTTTTTAGTTAAAATTAATTTATTGATAAGCCAACATTTGACCCTAACCCTAGTACACCAAACCCGAAGTAGCACATATTCAGAAAGCTAAGACACGATTAAACTGAGAAAAATATATTAGAGAATGGAAAAGTAAATCTAAATTAAAAGATAAGGAGAAAAAAATTTAAATATACTGTAAATCCAAAATAGATCTTTTTTGCAGGAGAGGGTATAGCTCAGTGGCTGAGTGCATGCCTAGCATGCACGAGGTCCTGGTTCAATCCCCAGTGCCTCCATTTAAATAAATAAATAAACATAATAACCGCCCTTCCCCAAAACCAAAAAACAAACAAAATAGTTCCTCTTTTACAGGGAGATAAAATTTAGCAATTATGTCAAATAAATAAATTCAGGAATTGGTGGTAGAACAAGTTAAATGATTGGGAGTGAAACTGACAGTATTTATACATGAGTAGTATTTCAGAAATAAACGCACTTAACTATAGAGGAAAAACAGTGAGAAAGCAAAACTACAAGCCGAGGAGGCACTCAGCATTGTTCTAAGCCCGCATAGAACCACGTTCTTCGAGCCCCTCGGGAGCTGGTCTGCACAGCCCATGGGCTGACTATGGGGGCCAGGTACGGAGAGGAGCGGTGGTACTTCATAACTACCAGAGGTAAAAGCCGCAGAAAGAAAGAAAAGAGAGTACCTAGCCTTAACATGTGAACATGATCAAAATCGGAACAGGAGAATGCTTGCTTTGAAGTCTGCCTTCAGCATCTGGACACCTCCATTCGTCAGTGCCACATGAAGGCAGTGGTCCACCGCAACGTTCTCCGAATACAAGACCCGGTTCAATTTGATTCAGTCTTTCCCATGTAATTCTAACCGTTCATTTTTATAACTAGGATCGCACGCATATTATCTCATGAATATTAAATACCTAAAAAAAGTAATTTTTTATAAACACTTGGTGGATAAAATACATATTTAAAATCAATCAGTGTATAGTATATGTAAAATAAACAATAAGGACCTACTGTATAGCACAGGGAACTATATTCAATTTCTTATAATAAGCTATAATGGAAAAGAACCTGAAAAAATACATGCATGTACGAATATGTATAACTGAATCGCTCTGCTGTACACCTGAAACTAACATTGTAAATCAACTACACTTCAATAAAAAATTAAATTTAAAAATAAGAAAAAAAAAAGAAAATCAATCAGTGTAATTAGTAACTATTTTGTATTTTAGAAAACAGTATTTTGGCGGGCTTGGTTTACGTGAACAATGTTCTGAGCCGCCACTCTGCCTGCGCAGGTGGTCGGAGGCTGATTACTGGAAGCGCAGGTGAAAGTAGACTTCATCACAAATAGGAGGCTCTGTTCTCATTTGAAGGAGTACAAGCCAAACATCATTGCTCCAATTCACTGATCTCTGCCTGTATTTCTTGCATTAAAAAATAAGTAACAGAAGGCAATTAAGCACATGAACAGACTGAATAAAACTGTTGGGTGTTAACCCTGAAAGAGAACACACCTAAATGTCATTCTCGTGATTGTGCAATTTCGTAACACGTCTGCTCTCAAAAGGCGTTGCAGAAAAATCAGCTTAATTTCAGAAACATACATGTTATCTATGAACATGTAAATTTCAACAATACAGTCTCGAAGTTGAGGCACCTTTTCATTCTCTCCTTCTCCTAATGAGGGTATGCTATACTTTTCTATCATGCTTGGTTGCTGTTCACTGAATAAACTCAACAGAAATTTGGCTACTTTTTTAACTGAGATAATACTGATTTATAGCATTATATACGTTTCACATGTACAACATTATATTTCTACTTCTGTACACCCTACAGAGTGCTCACCACCGAAAAATGTAGCTTCTATGAGTCACTGTACAGTTAATCCACTTCACCCACTTCACCCTCTCCTTCCCCTCTGGAAACCACTACTCTGTTCTCTGTACCTACGTGTTTGTATTAGTTTGGTTTGTTCTAGTTTGGTTTGTTCATTTATTTTGTTTTTGTTTGTTCATTTATTAGTTTTTTAGATTCCACATATAAATGAGATGATACCGTATTTATCTTTCTCTGTCTGACTTTTTTCACTTGGCACAGTGTCCTCAAGGTTCATCCATGTTGTCACAAATAGAAGGATTTCATCTTTTTATGGCTGAATAATATTTTAGTGTGTGTATGTAATGTATGTATAATATATATATTATATATATACACATACATATATACCACATCTTTATTGAGATTTTACTATATTTAATTTTTTAAACATTTTTTACTGATTTATAATCATTTTACAATGTTGTGTCAAATTCCAGTGTAGAGCACAATTTTTCAGTTGAACATACATATATTCACTGTCACATTTTTTTCTCTGTGAGCTACGATAAGATCTTGTATATATTTCCCTGTGCTATACAGTATAATCTTGTTTATCTATTCTACAATTTTGAAATCTCAGTCTATCTCTTCCCACCTCCTGCCCCCTTGGCAACCACAAGTTTGTATTCTATGTCTGTGAGTCTATTTCTGTTTTGTATTTATGCTTTGTTTGTTTGTTTGTTTGTTTTAGATTCCACATATAAGCGATCTCATATGGTATTTTTCTTTCTCTTTCTGGTTTACTTCACTTAAAATGACATTCTCCAGGAGCATCCATGTTGCTGCAAATGGTGTTATGTTGTCATTTTTTACGGCTGAGTGGTATTCCATTGTATAAATATACCACATCTTCTTTATCCAGTCACCTGTTGATGGACATTTAGGCTGTTTCATGTCTTGGCTATTGTAAATAATGCTGCTATGAACATTGGGGTGCAGGTGTCATCCTGAAGTAGAGTTCCTTCTGGATATGTGCCCAGGAGCGGGATTCCTGGGTCATATGGTAAGTCTATTCCTAGTCTTTTGAGGAATCTCCATACTATTTTCCATAATGGCTGCACCAAACTGCATTCCCACCGGCAGTGAAGGAGGCTTCCCTTTTCTCCACAGCCTCTCCAGCATTTGTCATTTGTGGATTTTTGAATGATGGCCATTCTGACTGGTGTGAGGTTATACCTCACTGTAGTTACTATATTTAATTATTACATAAACAATTCACCTGGCTTTAAAAGCCAGGAAAACCAGAGTTGTAGGCCTGAGTCATATAATCACATATATTTCAACAACAAAGTTGAATGAAAATTAAGAGGCTTGGGACCTTAAAGGCTTGGAGGGACAGAAACCAAGTGCAAGTATGGTTGGGAGACTGAGCAGAGGCTGGAGAACTGTGCTTTGCAACATGCCCAGTCTAGTGTGTTTTTTGCACAGTCATTTCCAGACCCGCTTAGACTCCTACATTTTATCTCACAGTGTGAGCTTGGTGACTGTCTCATTTTTTTTTGTATGTCTGTAAAACGGGACTAGAGGAATCTATGTATACCCCTCTCCCAACGCTTATGAAAAAGACTGGCAAACATGTGGTACACACTTCAATTTTAAATGTCATAAACAGGCAAGTCTACGATTTTACTTGTTGTTTTTCTTATCCAACCATGATTTTGGTTTTTTGGAACAAACCAGAATATGCCTACATCTGCACACTACTGGTCTGTTTCATGTGGGTTTCCTGTTTTATTGAATCGGTATTTTGTCAACACACCAGTAAAGATCTTAAAACACATATATTTTACTTGAATCCTTTGTAGAATAACCATGTGCTTTAATGTGATTATAAACATTGGAATAAATCTAGCCTCAAAAAAATAGAGGATTCTCTATATGCTTATGGTATTTCTCTTTCCAGACATTTTCTGTTTGGAAATAGATATTGTCTGAAGACAACATATAGAGACATTAAGAAGTAAGGATAGTAAGGGGATAATAAGGTATTCTATATTTGGAAAAATTACTTTTTTAAGATAGAATTTTGAAAGAGTGTATTGTTTCAGAGAAGAACTAAGACTATCTAGAATTTGAGGAGCTGCTCTGAATCCAGAACTATTTCATTTGCCACGTTGATGTGATTTCTCTTTTTCCCCTGGGCTAGTTTCATCCCAATTCTTTACTTTTTCTTTTCAATAAAAGTAGTTGTTCTTCTTCAGGCACAAAAACAGTCTGTTATTTTGATAGATACTTGGTTTATAGGGATAATAATTTCCAAAACTTTATTATGATTTTTTGATGGAGGAGTAGGAAGGTTCCCCACATATATGATAGTCACAAATATTTCTAATGAGCAAATTAAATATTTTTTACAAGGTAAAATGTTTGACTTGACATTTCTACTTCCTGGCCAGTAAAAGCATATGGAGAATTTAGGCACTTATAGTTAGTGATAATTAGCATATTTACAGTATATTTAAATATATTCAAATATATAATATATTAAATATATTTAATCATACCATTCAACACTCCAATTTTACAAATCTTTACCTACCATTTTCATCACCATCAGCCCAACCATGCTGTTCAAGGCAGACCTAGAACCAATGGAAAATCAAATTTGGCCACTCTAAGATTCTTTAAAAGTAATAGATTCTGTATTTCTAAATATCTAAACTGCGTGTTTTGGTTTTCTTAATGACCTTATGATCATGAAATCCACATCTTTTTACTACAGCCCATTGAGAGCAGTTTGTTAGAGGTGCTTATAGTTCTTCTAACGGTTTAAAATGAGATTAAACACCTGTGACTCTATTAATGCCACTGCGTCCTCCTTTTTCTCTCCAAGATCATCACTGTACCCCATTTCATACTTGCTTAACATTTACAATATGCCAAGAACTATACAAAAGACAAAATTTCATCCCTTGGGACTGGAACTTAAAAGAATCCCATTTCTTTTATCTTATTGTGGGAGTCTGGGGGAGTATTCTCCCTAACAAGCGTATATGTATTCGTGGGAAATCTAGCAATTGGTGTCCATTCAAGCTTGGAAAATTTTATGAGTATATTCGACAAGCTAATTGTGAAAGGGTTGGTGAGGGAGAGCTGTTCTCCCAGTGTCTGGAGAGCTGGAATTGAATCTGGTAAGACTGGCAAAAATGAGACCAGGGAAGGTGAAAAGGGCCATGGAAGGAGGGAAAAGGATAAAAACTGATGTCCACCAGTGAGAACAGAGAAGCCACCCTTCATAGCTGGGAGCGGGTCTGACCCTTCCATCAGCCTCAGGAGGACACCCTCGCACCTGGCCCTGCTGTTGACTACACGCCTGTGCCTGGAGCACCAGCCTTGGGCGAGCTCACTGCGTGTCCCTGATGAAGGGAAACAGAAATAAGACCATTGTGTAATTATGTCTGAGCTCAGCCATAAACAAGGTCACTATGGAGTTGTAAACATGGTAAACGCCCTCTCTCCCAGCAGAGTAATTGCTGGTTCTTTACTGATTGCAGCTTTAGCCCCGCTTCAATTCTCCTGCCTTCTACGTAAAAGTGATTATGACATCCAGTCATAGAATTGCTCTTGCTTTCCCAAACACCCAATCCATGGCAAATGCCTGCTTAAAAAAATGTTTTTATTGAAGTACAGTTGATTTACAATGTGTTAGTTTTAGGCGTACAGCAAAATGAATGAGTTATATACATATATATGTAGTCATATATATAAGAATATATGTGTATATATATCCTTTTCCGTTATTGCAGGATATTAAGTTTAGTTCCCTGTGCTATACAATAGGACCTTGTTGTTTATGTAATTTATATATAGTATTGTGGATCTGCTAATCCCAAACTCCTAATTTATCCCTCCCCATCATGCCTACTTTTTGAGCCTTCCCCCAAACGTGTAACACAAGCCAAATTCTCATAGAAAGTTCTTTCTAACTCTTTTTCACTGGGAGGCCCTATACTTCCCCCATAGTGTGTGGTCTCCTTGATTGCAGTGAACTCAGCCAACAATCTCAAATGTGTTTGACTGCAGGTGTATTACTGATGGGTTTTGGCAGCAGTGTATAAACAAGAGGCAGGCCCAGATTGAGAATTTCTATAGATTTTCTTTTCAAAATGTGTCAGAATCACCTGAGCCTGCTTCTAAAGATGAAGCTTCCTGGGCTCAATCCTAGATCACCTGAGCCCCAGCTAAGGCCCAGCACCTGCATTTTCACAAGCTTCCTGGGTGACTCCCCAGGTATATGAAAGCCTGGAAATAATTGCTTGATATGTTTCCCCATGTGCTGAGGACTTTTCCATCCAAGTAAAGCCAGCAGGGCACTGTGCACCTCACCCACACACGTACCTCTCCTTGGGAGGTCACTTCCAAAACCTTGCAAGCTTAAAAGCACAGTTTTGTAAATAGAGCTGATCCTCATTGTATTGCAAGCGCTCAAGGCCTGGCAGGTTCACGCGGGACTCGGGCAGACTTAAGAGCACTCTCAGCCGTGGGTATCTCTGACATGCCTTTATTGCGAAGGAGTACACAGGCTTCAATGGTGGTGGTGGAAAGTCCCACCTGCCTTGTATATCAAAGCAAACAGAGCCGGCATCTAGCCAGCTATGACCTGTGGGCTAACCAGGGCACGTGTGCAGCGCAAGTCATCATTACATAACGGTACGTGGGTCCCGCGCATGCGGGGTAATACTGCTGAGTCACTGGGTACGCGTCGTCCGGCGGGGGAGCCTGAGTAACTCCATTTTCCCTACACACGTTATTTGCAGATTCTCCATTTGCGAATTCACCTACTTGCTAAAATTTGTTTGGAACCCCCACATCCATACTTGTGGCCCTTTGAGGTCATTTGCGGACGTGTGCAGAACCTCGAAAATCTGCATGCCGGATGCGCACAGTTTTAGCTGAGGTGGAAGCAGGCGCCCCCGCCTTGTTTCAGTTCTCCTGGGGAGAGGACTGGAGCGCGGAGGGGGAAGGGCGGGCGGTGCACGAGGCTTCCGCTGTGGGGCCAGTCGGAGGGAGCTTGAGTCCAGGTCTAGCATCTGTGAATGAGGCAGCCTCAGGCAAGACACCTAATATTCCTTGAACCTCCAGGTCTCTGTCTCTGTCTCTCTCTCTCTCGATTTCTTTTTACTGTGGTAAATTATATATAACATAAAATGTACCATTTAAACCATTTTTAAGTATACAATTCTATTGTATTCACTACATTCAGAACATTCTGCAGCCATGATTGTCATCCATTTCCAGACCTTTCCCATCACCCTAAACAGAAGCTCTGTCTCCGTGAAACAATAATGTCCCATCTCCCCTGGTGACTTCTATTGGACTTTCTGTCTCTAAGAATTTGTTTATTCTAGGAACCTTATATAAGTAAAATTATGAAGCAGGTGTCCTTTGTGTCTGGCTTATTTCACTTAGCATGGTATTTTCAGATTTCATCTGCATTGTCATATCAGAATTTCATTCTTCATCACAGATGAATAATATTCCATTGTATGTATGCACCACATTTTGTGCATCCATTCACAGGGACATCTAAGTTGTTTCCCCTTTTGCCTATTGTGAATAACACTACCATGAGCATCCACGTACAAGTGTATGTTTGAGTTCCTGTTTTCAGTTCTTTGTGATATACACCTAGAAGTGGAATTTCTGGGCCATGTCACACTTCCCTGTTTAACTTTTTGAGGAACTGCCAAACTCTTTGCCACAGCAGCTGCATCATTTTACATTCCCACCAGCAAGGCACAAGGTTTCTATTTTCTCCACATCCTGACCAACATTTATCTTCCTCTTAAAAAAAAAAGCCATCCTTATAGGGTTGAAGTGGTAGTTTTCTTTTTTGTAAAATAAAGAAAATAGAATCTACCAGGGTTAGTTTTTTTCAGATGTGAAGATTATAATTGGTGTGAGATATATATATATATAAATTTGCTTCCATGCCTTCTCAAGGCATATTACCCTCTTAGCCTTGTGATAAATTCACCAACCCAGAAGCTCTCTGAGTCTCGTTCAAAAATTTTATAGAGTTTAATCCCTAATACCTCCTCCCTCCCCCTAGGTCAGTGGGTGGGTCTGAGAGCCCCCACACTTTAATCACTTGGTCTTCTGGTGACCAGACCCATCTTGAGGCTACTTAGGGTCCCCATCCTAAGTCACTTTGTAACCGAGCAGGACCTGCCTGGAACAGACCTCCCCCACCCCACCATGTCCTCCACCTGCCTCTTGTCTGTAGAAAAACTTTAGTCTCCTAGGCTTCCCCAAGTTCCAAAGAGTACGTTTAATCAGAGAAGTGAGAAAATACAGAAACAAAGGAAAACAGTCAAGCAAGACAAAATAATACTAGTTTAGCCATTAAAATAAGTCAAAGATCTTTAGTTCCTCCTCCAGGGCTGTAGATACTATCCTGAGCCATGTCCTTTGAGCTGTTTTGCAGAGACTGAAACCCCCACCAGGTGGAAGAAGTTAACTGCATGCAGCCCACAAGCACATAGACCCCAGGCTGGTTGGAACTGGAAGGTTGATGATGTTGACTCCTGATGACCTTACCACCCACCAATCAGAAGACTGTCCACGAGCTGATCACATACCCCACAGCCCCCTCCCTCACCCTGCCTTTAAAAACCTTTCTCTGAAAACCACTGGGGAGTTAGGGCCTTTTAAGCACTAGCTTCCCTGTTCTCCTTGCTTGGCACCTGTAATAAATTCTGTACTTTCCTTCAGTACAACCTGGTGTCAGTAGATTGGCTTTACTGCACGCTGGCAAGCAGATCCAAGTTTGCTTCGATAATAATGTCATAGCACGAACTCAGGTGTGCTCCAGAAGGACTCCTAATGAATTCCTAAAGACTCTCTCATCACTCAGGAAATTCTAAGGGTTCAAGACCTCTGTGCCCAGAACCAGACATAAAAGATGTAATATTTCTTGTACCACAACCTCAAAACTCATCCATTTACATGCTGGTGAACATTTGGGATGTATCCAGTTTTTCACCATTACAAGCAATGTTGTAATTAATATCCTTGAACACATCTTCTGATGCATGTGTGCAAGAATTTCTCTAGGACATTCTCTCTAGAGATGAAACTGAAGAGTCATATAGATTATGCATATTTTCAACTTTACTAAGAACTTGGCAAATTATTCTCAACTTGGTAATTGTATTTATTTGCACCCCTACCAAATGTTTGGGATTTCCAATTTTCTCTCACCCTCAAATCCTTCTTTCATGCCTCAGTGTGCACAAAACAATGTAGGAAGGAAGGAAAACAGCATTTATTGAATGGCCTACTCTGCACACTAAATATGCATTGTTGGGGTTCAGGACACACTACCCCCAAATATGGCACTTTGGTAAATTAAATATCTTAAGCTCAAAGAGCTTGCGAAAATGGTAGAAGCAGGAAAGTCACTCTGAACCACTCCCTGCCTTCTGTCTTGAAAGAAAATAAATCTCCCATGTGAGATGTACCCTCCCTGTACCAGGAGGGTGGAAGGCATCCTCACCACCAGAGACAGGGAATTTGGGGCTGGGAAGGCTGTGTAGATGAACTTGTCTGTTACTTCTTCCCCATTTTGCTATCCTAGGCCAAACTCCTTTTTCTTGTCAATTTTTAAAAAATAAATTTAGTTTTTCTTCGTCTAAAATATGTAAGAGCTTCCTGCTTTGTTCACTTCTATGAGTCTCATATCTTTGTGGAACTGATGTATCTACTATGTAATTAAATATGTCTTTCTCCACTTAAAAAAATTTTTATTTGTCTTTTTTTTTTTTTAATGGAGGTGCGTGCTAAGCATATGCTCTGCCACTGAGCTACTTCCCACCCCTCTGTTTTTCTCCTGTTAATCTGCCTTTTTACTTACAGAGGGGTCTCAGCCAAGAACCTAGAAGGGTAGAAGGAATATTCTTTTTCCTCTCCTACAGTATTCACTGTTTTCATATGTGCTATTTCATTTGACCCTTCCTTGTTTTATTTATTCCTCTTTATCATCATTTCCACACCTATTCTCCACCCCCTCCTCACAAACACATCTCTTTCTAATGGGCTTAAAGTATATCCTTATGTTTGCATGAACTTGTGTTTTGCATGCATGCATTTTTTTAATTGAAGTATAGTCAGTTTATAATGTGTCAATTTCTGGTGTATAGCACAATGAATGTTTCAGTCATACACATACACACATATATTCATTTTCATATTCTTTTTCATTATAGGTTACTGCAAGACATTGTTTATAGTTCCCTCTACTATACAAAAGAAAATTTTTGTTTATCTATTTTATATGTAGTAGTTAGTATCTGCAAATCTCAAACTCCCAGTTTATCCCTTCCCACCCCCTTGTTCCCCAGTAACTGTAAGATTATTTACTTTCTGTGAGTCTGTCTCTGTTTTGTAGATAAGTTCATTAGCTGCTTCTTCTCCTTCTCCTCCTTCTCCTCCTCCTTCACCTCCTCCTCGTCCTTCTTCTTCTTCTAAGATTCCACAGATGAGTGATATCATATGGTATTTTTCTTTCTCTTTCTGGCTTACTTCACTTAGAATGATGATCTCCAGGTTCATCCTTTTTGCTGCAAATGGCATTATTTTATTCTTTTTTATGGCTTAGTAGTATTCCATTGTAGAAATATACAATAGCTTCTTTATCCAGTCATCTGTTGATGGACATTTAGGTTATTTCCATGTCTTGGCTATGGCATATAATGCATGCATGTATTTTTTAATTTATATAACAGTATGTATACTATATCTCATTCTTTTTCTTGCTCTTTATAGTCAGCAGTGGTTGTTGGGATAATCCCTATTGCTTTTGTATCTCTGGTCTCTTCCTTCTCACTGCTTCACTTCATTGAAGGATCATAAAGATTGTGCCCATTTCCAACTTTACTAAGAATGTGGCAAATTATCCTCCAGCATGGTGGTTGTATTTATTTGCATTACTTCACTTCTAACTTACTTCTACTTCAAGTTATGCATCCACCTCAGTTTGCTGAAATCTTCCCCCAGTGACAGATACTCACACGGCTTTCCAACAACCTCTACTGCCATCAGTTCTGCAATGAAAGTAGTTATATATGCTCCCTCGGAGACCCACATGAGAGCGTCTCTTGGGGTATATACTCCAAGAGGACGGAGACTGCTGGGCCACCAATTACACATGTACTAATCTAACTAAGCACTGCTAGATTGCTCTTCAGAATGTGTACGAACCTACCTCCCATCTACAGTGTGTAGTGAGTGCTTCATTAGCCCTCCAGCCTCTTCAGATCACCATCCCCAGATCACTAGCAAGAAAGGAAACAGAATTTCTGTCTTGCTTTTTTATTTTCTTAACTCTGTTTTTTAATCATCAAAATTTTAAATTATGATTAAATATAGTTTATCAGTTTTTTTTCTTTAATGGCTTGTGCTTTGACCTTGCCTAACCCAAGATCACAAAGATTTTCTCTTATTTTCTTCCAGAAATTTTAGCCTTTACATTAATTCAGGTTAACATTTGTTTGTGTGTATATGGTTCATTTTTTTCCCCCATACAGAAGGCCAATTGTTCCAGGAATGCTTGTGGAAAAGATAATTCTTTCTCAGTTAATTGGCCTTGACAACTTTGTTGATAGTCACTTGGTCATATATGTGTGGTCTATTTCTAGACTTTCTATTCTATTCCATTAATTCATATCTATGTCTCTCCTTATTCCCATACCAAACTCTCTTGATTACTCTAGCATTATAGTAAGTCTTAAAATCAGGTAGTGTAAATCCTTGCCTTTGTTCTTGAAGCCATTAAGCTTTTTTATTTGTTTCCTTTCTCATTAAATATATATGTATATTTATTTTTAATTGAAGTATAGTCAATTTACAATGTTGTTTTAGTTTCTGGTGTACAACATAGTGATTCAGTTATTCATTTCATTATGATTATTACAAGGTATTGAATATAGTTCCCTGTGCTATACAGTAGGATCTTGTTGTTTATCTGTTTTATAAATAGTAGTTGGTATCTGCAAATCCCTAACTCCCAATTTATCCCTTCCCACCTGGTAACCATAAATTTGTTTTCTATGTCTGTAAGTCTGCTTTTGTTTTGTAAATTAGTTCATTTTTTTACATTCTACATATAAGTGATAACATATGGCATTTTTGCTTCTCTGTCTGACTTACTTCCCTTAGTATGGTAATCTCTAGGTCCATCCATGTTGCTGCAAATGGCATTGTTTCATTCTTCTTTATGGCTGAGTAGTATTCCATTCCTTCTATATCTTCTTTATCCATTCATCTGTTGATGGACATATAGGTTGCATCCATGTCTTGGCTATTGTAAATAGTGCTGCTATGGACATTGGGGTGCATGTATCTTTTTAAGTTAGAGTTTCCTCCAGCTATATGCCCAGGAGTGGGATTTCTGGATCATATGGCAATTATATTTTTTAGTTTTTTAAGGAATCTCTGTATGGTTTTCCATAACGACTACACCAAACTACATTCCCACCAGCAGTGTAGGAGGGTTCCCTTTTCTCCACACCCTCTCCAATATTTATTGAAATCATTATGCTTTTATAAGTAAAAACTGATTACTAGGTAATCTGTGAAGCAGGCCCTCTTCCCTTTCTATGAGCCTCAAAACATCTCCATGCTTCTCCCTGTCACTGAGCCTCACTGGGTTCAGGGGGATTAGGTAGGACTGAGGGGAGGGATGATGGAGCTGATGCTGTTGGCTGACCCAGTTTGAACCACAGCCCTGATCTTCCCAGCCAACCTCCTCCAGGCAGGGTGTCCATAGGACCCACTTCTGGCTAATGGGATATGATATTTCAGCATCACATCTGTTAAATATTGCCCTTATGGGAAAATCTTGGCAAGAAAGTGGTAATAGATCAGTCCAGACATCTTCATCCTTGGTGAATATTTATATTTTATAACATTTTCCCCCTCTTGGAGACTTGTTATCACAATAAATGCTCCAGCTATCCTTTATTAGATTCATTACCAGGAATCCTATCTCTCTTTTATGTTTAAATAATTGATTCCAGGTATATTGGTCAAGGACAGGTTGAGCCCTACATGATTATTATTATACCACGACTATGACTAGTAGTGGACGTATTAGTAGTATAGTACGGACTGTTTATAAAAAAACAAACACTTTCCGTGTGTGTGTGTGTGTGTGTGTGTGTGTGTTTCAAAGCAGACCTGTAAGGCAGGTACCCAGCCCTAACAACTATTAGGTAATATGACCCTTCATAATGGTATTTCAAAAATTAAATCCAAGTTTCTCAAAGACGTATGGCTGAATCTACACTGATTGCAGGTGAGGGCAAACACAGAGGTAGAATTTTTCCTGTGTGAGAAGTGAAATCAGCACAACTGCACCCTACAGTGCTATAATTTCCAAATTAGTCTGTGTTCATGAGCATACCCTACTAAATTCAGAGTTAAGTATTAAACACAGGCTTGATTACATTTCCCTAAACGTTCCCTAGACTCTGACTGTGTAAAGTAACAGGACCCTTTAGACAACAGTAACAGCAGAAGGATAACCTGGGTCTTGACTGGTGACTCTCATGAGTTGATGTGGTCTGCCAGGGCTTGTGGGGAGGACCAGATGCCTCAGGACGGTTCTGAGGTCGGACGGCAGGGACTGTAGCCTTCCCAGGAACGGCATGGAGCCCGGCAAACACGTCTGATGGTCCCACCCCCCTTTTACCTTTTGTACGTCCTTCCCACCCCTCCATCTGCTAACCTACCCACATTCAGCAGACTTGTCATTACCTTTGTCATAATAGCAGTAAGACACAGAAAGCCAGCTGGATTTGTGCAGATGTGGGATTTTTTTTTGTATATACATATTTTAATTGAAGTATAGTCAGTTTACAATGTTGTGTCAATTTCTGGTGTACAGCACAATGCTTCACTCATACACGAACATACATTCGTTTCCATATTCTTCTTCACAAGTTACACCATTGAATACAGTTCCCTATGCTATACAGTATAAACTTGTTGTTTATCTGTTTTATACATATATTAGTATCTGCAAATCTTGAATTCCTAATTTATCCCTTCCCACCCTCTTCCCCCTGCAAATGTGTTTTAAGTTTATATCTCCTAAAATAAAAAGCCCTTTGTTAGCACAGTTTTATAGATCAGGAAAATTAAACTATTGTTCAGTCTATGGTTGGTGATTGGGAACCTCATACGTGTCTCAGTCTGCGTTTGTCAAGACATTTCATGTGTTTTTTGTTCCTCTTTCAGTTTTTAACAGGGATCTTCAAAATTCCTAGGCTAGCCTTTGGAAAGAGGGAAAAAATGGAGTAAATATGGAGTAAAACATGGACTAAAAAACTTCCTGTCTGTGGTATCATTTCAATACATTTCCCTCATGTAATTCTTTTTTTTTAAATAATAGCTTTATTGAGATGTAATTTACATACAATGAAATTCAGTCTTTCAAAGTGTACCATCAGTTATCTTTAGTATATTCAGAGTTGTGCAACTGTCACCGCTATTTAATGTCAGAACATTTCATCACCCTAAAAAGAAACCTTGTTAATGGAATATAATCTGCAAAAACAAAAAGAAACCAAAAAAAAAAAAAAGAAAACCAAAAAACCCTGAATCACTATGGTATATACCTAAAACCAATACAATATTGTAAATCAACTAAACTTCAATAAAAATTATTTGACTAAAAAAAAAAAAGAAACCTTGTGCCAATAGTCATTCCCCATTCCCCTCTCCCACTAGTCCCTGTCAACCACTAATCTACCTTATGTTTCTACAGAATTTCCTATTCTGAACATTTCATATAAATGGAATCATACAATCATACAATGGCTTTTTGTGACTGGATTCTTTCATTTATAACAATATATTTAAGATTTTCATCCATGTTGTCACATGTATTATTACTTCATTCCTTTTCATTGCTGAATAATATGTCATTGTATGGATACCACATTTTGTTTATCAAGTCATCAGTTGGTGAACATTTAGGTTGTCTCCTGTTTTGGGCTATTATAATAATGCTATGAACATTTGTGTACACGTTTTTGTGTGGCCATATCTTGAATTCTCTTTGGTATATACCTGTGACTTCAAAATTTTAATGTAATTAAACTATTGTTTAAGAAGATGTGATAGTAGTTTCATTTTATAACAGTGCAATATTTTTAATGAATTGACTTTGAATTTACTACTCGAAGTAGGACCAAAACAATGATGGGACTGTTAAGATGTATTGCTTACAATCACATTGTAAAAGCAAAAATATCTTGAACAGAATCCAAGAGTATATTAAAAGACTGACACTGCATGACCAAGAAAGACTGATTCCAAGAAATGCAAATGCAGCTTATAGCTTTTTAAAAGACTATTAATATAATTCACCATATATATATTAATAAGTCAAAGGAGAGAAACCATACGATTATCTTGATTGATGCCAAAAATGCATTTAATAAAATTTAACATCCATTTCCAATGAAATACTTATTAAGTAGAATTAGATGAATATTTTCTCAACTTATTAAATCAGGAATAAAAGAGAGGTGCTGTTGATGTATCAAGCCAAGGAATCAAACAAGAGTTGGAATAGAAGCAGCAAAACTATCATTTTTGCAATAGATTTTAAATTATATATACAAAATTAATAGTTGCTTTATACTTTAAAAATACTTAGTTAGAAAATATATTGGCAGACAACACATCAATTTTGATAACAACAAAAATGTAAAGTACATTCTTATAAAACCTTAACAAGAAGTGCTATATGAAGAAAATGATCAGACTTTATTGACTCCAAATACTGATGTTTTAATCACTATGATGGATGTATCCATACATACTAACTTATATGATAAAGTTAGCATTTCAGAAAAAGTGGTAAAATAGAAGACCACTCAGTATGGTTTGGGACAGCAGATCAGCCATCTGGAAAAAACAAAACAGACCGAGATTTCAACTCCTTATGCACAAATACCTTCCAGATGGATCACAGATAGAAGTGTGACAGACGGACTGTTGGAAGTATCAGAAGGAAAATGGATAACTCTTTCTCCCTTCAGAACATGGCAGGCCCTTTTAAAACTATGTCATAAAAAAATCAGAAACCAAAAAAGGCTAAAATTAATAACTTTGACTTTTTAAAGTTTTGTGTTGCATATAGCCCAACAAAAAGCAAACTGATAACTTATGCTATAAAGAAGAGAGAAAGACAGATGACAAATTGGGAAAATGTTTTGCAACATGATGCAAAACAAAAGGCTAAAAGTAAAAAAAATTTATATATGATACATATGTAGGGGGAAAAACCAAAAGAAAGATGACAAAAGAAATGAATGGGAAATTTACAAAATGAAGAAATCTAAATGACCAATAACCATATGAGATGTTTAACCTTATTAGGATCAAACTCTAGCCAAATAAAATATCAATGAAATTTCAGTTTTTGGTCTAATTGACAATTATTACAAGGTTAATAACATTCAGAGGTGGAGATGATTTCAGGAAAGGGATACTTTTATGTCTTACTGGTGGGGATTTCTAGAGGATAGTTTGGCAATATGTCTAAAAGTCTCAAAAGAAATAAATGAATACGTGAGAACAAATATCACAGGAAGGATACACATTGTGGCTTTGTTTAAAATAGTAGAAATTCAACAGATGACTAGATAAAGAAGATGTGGTATGGAATGGAATACTCCTCAGCCATAAGAAAGAATAAAATAATGCCATCTGCAGCAACATGGATGGACACAGAGATCATCACTCTAAGTGAAGTAAGCTAGAAAGAGAAAGAAAAATACCATATGATATCACTTATATGCGGAATCAAAAAAAAAAAAAAAAAGACACGGACTTGTTTATAAAACAGAAACAGACTCACAGACGTAAAAAACAAACTTATGGTTTCCGGAGGGGAAAGGGGGTGGGAACGGATAAACTGGGAGTTTGAGATTTGCAGATACTAACTACTGTATATAAAATAGATAAACAACAAGTTTATACTATATAGCACAGGAAATTGTATTCCATATCTTGGAGTAACCTATAATGAAAAAGAGTATGAAAAGGAATGTATGTATGTGTATGTATGACTGAAACATTATGCTGTACACCAGAAATTGATGCAACATTGTAAACTGACTATACTTTAACTAAAAAAATAAAATAAAACCAAAAAATAGCAGAAATTCAGAAACAGCCTAGATAATCAAGTAAATTATGGTATACCGATTCAGAAGAATCCACTGCCGCCTGTAAGACAAGAAAGAAGTTCTGTAACGATGGGTATGGAAGGGTGTCTAGGACAGATAACTGGAAAGAAGCATGTTTCAGAATAGTGTGCACTGTGTGATGTCATTTATGTAAGATTGTACGTGTCTACAAACGTGTAGATATGCACAGAGAAACATGTGGAGGGTGTTCACCACACTGTCAGATGCTTTCTCTGGGAGTCTGGATATATTTTTACTTTCTTCTTTGTAATCTTCAGTTATGTTAGAATTTTGTTCATATCGAGCATGCACTGTATTTTAAAAACAGTAAGCTAGTTTTCATGTATTGACCCTAAGTGTAGCTCCTCTCAGCATGACAATGCATGTGTTAGCAGTCTGGCACAGGGAGCAGCGATCGTGTCAAGGGCATTTCTCCCTTGAAACACCCTCAGTCTAAAGAGAAATGTGAAAAAGCTTGGAAGGTAGAGGAGATACTGGGGGGGATCAAGTACTTTGGAAACGAGGTGGTCCGTATGGAGTCCGATAACTCCATACGCCCCTCAGTGTGACCTTCCAGAGTTCACCCCGCATCCCTTTAAAACAGTCTGCCACCAAAATATCACATTTATACTCAAAAGTGACATTCAATGGTCAAATTAAATCTCTTGAATTTGCATGTATTCTTGGGGTGTACTATCTAAAAACAATGTATCGCAAGGTCAGGAAAACCCTCACTGACTCTTAGGAAGGAAACTGACATTGGCAGTTAGAGGTCAAAACACAGCATCAGGGCAAGGCCAAATACACTGTTCACCATCGCGGAAACAAAGGCTGGTGATGGAGCTATCAAATGTATTTCAAGAGGGTATTATGTTCCAAAGGAAATGGGATAGATTTAGATATTGATTTAGAAATAGATTTGGTCTTCCTCTCTCTGACCTGAAGCTTTTCTGAACACCTGCAACTATTAGGCAAGATCTCCATAATGTTAGAAGAAATAAATGTGTGCTGTATATTTCTTATAAATTTTCATGCATACTGATTTATGAGTGTATATATATATAAATTATGCCAGCAGGAATCCTCCAAAGAAAATATCTTAAATAGGTTTCCTTGACACCATGTAGGTGCATCAAATTTTATATTCAATTACAATCTTGAGAAGTTTTAGGTCCTGCTGTCTTGAATCCTATTTCCAATTGCAGCACTGTTTCACTGTTCAGTTTGGACAAGCTCCTTTATTTCTTAGATTTGGTCAGCCCAATTTTAAGGGAAATTATAAGAAAAGAAAGTGAGAGCCATACTCCACAGGGGGGCAGTAAGGGTTAATGAGATTATAAGATAACCTTTTTTTTTTTTAGGAAAAAAAGGGGAAAATGCTATGTGTTTGCTTTATGCATGCTGATAACTAAAAGGAAAAATACAGTCCCACAAATAAAAAGCATGTGTAAATTTTAATATTTTCACTGTTTTGAATTCATAGACAAATTTGACCTCTATGCCTTGCGAAAGAAGGTTAAAAAAACGACAAATAATCCTCAGCTTTAGCAACACCGGAGTCCCCAAGGTCAGAGAAATGCTAACAGAAGGCAAGCTTACCACATTGTTCCCATGTCACTCAGCCTTATCCATTAGTCACTAACTTCTGGCTCAGAAATTTTTTTCAGGAATGTGCATAAGCCAGTTTAGTATAAAAACTGAAGTGCAGAACCACATATTTTGGAAAAGGGATTGAAAATAGAAAACTCGTTTAGACTAATCAAACAGCTCTCTAAATTCCGTTTAGCACGATTGGAAACACAAGGATTACCGTAGCCTGCTGGTTTTTGTTAGCTGCAAAATCTCAAGTCACTACTGTACGGTTCTAGTACCAACTGTAGAACCTCTTAGAAAGCTGAACAGCTTCCCCAGGGACCAATTAAGTGCCTATTTTATGGCCCAAGCTCTTGGTTTATTGCAATTCGGGATAACTACAACAACTAGTCTTTAGAATCCCTTTTTCAGTCTTGGCCGACTTACTAACCAAGCTCCAGGGAGCAGTGCAGGTGGACCAGTGATTCTCAGAGAGGCCATGTGGGAGGGTAGATGGTCAACCTCCTCACTCAGGACTAGCTGAGACTCTCCAGGTGTATGTAAGTGGGGAAGAATTCAATTATAATTTCATATTTGGGGGGAAATACTCTGACTTTTGTAATAAAACTACAGAAGGTAAAACTCTGGAAAAATTAGGTGTATAGGTTAAAGAAGCTTGAGAAGCAGTAATAAATACTGAAAATTATTATAAAAGAAGGAGGGTTAAAAAGAGCTTGTCATTTGGCTGGGATCTTAAGAACATTTTCTTGGTAAAAGAGGTGACAGAGGGACAGGGGGGATCTTGCCAGTACCCGGTGTTCCAGTTTCCTCCCCTCCCACGCCTGTCTGTTCCTCAGCAAGCTGTGAATTTGGAAGGCGGGCTCTGTGACTTGATTAGCTTCATGAAAGGCAGAGTTCAGTTGAAATCGTGGGCAATGCCTTTGAGAAACGAGACAGAGAAATGTAACTCTTGCCAAGTGGCAGTTCCGAAAGGTTAAGGGTTTTGCTTGGGCCTGAAGGTGATTGGGGAAGTAAAGAGAGCAAAAAAAGGAGGAGGTGGGGAGAGAGACAGAGAGAGAGAGAAACCCGTACACAAGCTCTAGAAGATGGGGGAGAGAAAATTAAGAAACGTTTTCTAGTAACTAGTATATATGAAATAGATAAACAACAATTTCTTCTGTAGAGCACAGGGAAACTATATTCAATATCATGTAGTAACATATAATGAAAAAGAATATGAAAATGAATATATGTATGTATATGTATCACTGAAACATTATACTGTACACCAGAAATTGATAGAGCATTGTAAACTGACTATATTTTCATTAAAAAAAAAAAGAAAAATGTACTTGAATTTTAAGTTTATGGAGAACAGGACCTCTAAGAATAAATCACCATACAATTAAGTGTATAGTAATAAATAAAAAATGCTGTTCACTACAATGTACAAGGAGTCAGTATTTTAAGGTAGCAAGTCTATTGCCCCCAAAACTAGAATTACAAATAGAAATCAAATATGTGTATTATTTGGGGGCAAATAGCAGAGCAGGAACACACATTTATTTGCTGCACAGTAACTACTCTGAACTGTTAGAGAAATACTTTCCCTGGAGAACAAACAGGACACTTCACCTCTATCCCATGGATGAAGGTTTATTTTATCAGTCATTTCTGGAAGAAGAACCCTTGTATCTTCTTGGGGTTTTCATGACCTTTCTTTGTAGCAAGTGTGGTTCACTTGGTCACTAGGCAAGGATGTCTGTCCAGGTTGACTTATCTGGATTAAAATAAGCTTAGTTCAAAGTCATCAGTTGGTGGATAAAGTTCTTTATCACGATTACTCTGAATAAATGTCTGGAAATTCAAGTGAATCAAGGTCTGATTTTATGAAGTTCTTCTCAGGATCTACAAGTTTGTATTTTAAAGGTCCCCTGGAATATGGGCTAATTCCTACAAACCTTTCAAGGAGAGAAAGTTTGGACCTTTTTAACAGACTGATCAAAAAATTATTCTTAATTTGTTATCATTTACATGCAAATAAATGCTGCCACAGAATTTCCAGAGTGAGGAAGGCTAATAGTTCCCTCTGGATTTTTTTTTTAATTAATGATTTACTTAGCAAGCACTTTCTTCAGAAAAAGTACAAAGGTCATGATCCTGCCACACTAGAATTATCCTAACCTTCTTGAATGAGATTGATTTAATGAGCTATTACTGGTGTCCTTATTATCACTTTTCTCACACAAGAATGGTAACTGTGTCATGTGAGGAAAAGAGTCCAGATGGCAGTTCCTTAGTGTTTGATTTTAGCTTTCCTAGAACATTCCTTACAATATTAAACAAGATTTGGGAAACTTTTGTGGGTTTCTTTAGCTAATAAGTACTTATCTGGATCTTTTTCCACAGAAGCAATGTGTTGGGAAATGGTGTAGACAAAGATAAGGATTCAGAACATTCTTTGAAAGTGACTGTGAGAAGGAAGAAGACTCTAGAAGGTGGGAGGGGACAGGACCAGGGGCAGCTCCCCCAGAAGCCTGCAAGCTGAGAGTCAGTGTCACGGGGCCCTGACAGTGGCTCGTGTCTGCACCATCCTTGTGGCAGTGCTGACAAATAGATTTACGTAAGCTGTGGTGATTTCACTAGTAACTTAAAGAGGATAAAGGGAGGAAATGGAGGAAGGCAAAAAGTGGTATGAAAGGGAAGGTGAGTGGGAAGGAACTTGATCAAGATCCAGGCAAATATTAGCCAAAGTTCAACTGGACTCTAAATGGCATGCTGGGGGAAGAGCGGAGCTGGGGGAAGCTTCCAGACCCTCCAAGCCTCTTTTTTAGAGAGGAAGATACTGAATGAATCTCAGGAAGACGGAGTCACAAGCTCACAACACAGAGAAGCAGATCCTTATCTCTCTATCCACATTTCTGCCATGGAAACCCTACCCATCTTTCAAGGCTCGATTCAAAAGCCATTCCTCTTGTTACCCCTTCCTAGTTTTTCTTAACTTAAATTTGTCCCTTTCACCTCTGAATTTCCACAGATTCCTGAATTCTGTCTGAATTTAAAAGAGCAACAGTTATTTTGTTTTACTTATTTTTTATTGAAGTATAGTCAGTTCACAACATTGTGTCAATATCTGATGTACAGCATAATAGTTCAGTCAAACATGTACACACATATATTCATTTTCATATTGTTTTTCATTGTAGATTACTACAAAATATTGAATATGATTCCCTGTGCTATATAGAAGAAATGCCTTTTTTATATAGTTTTATATATTTTACAATATCTGCAAATCTTGAATTTTCAATTTATCCCTTCCCACCCTCTCTCCCCTCTCATCACCGTAAGTTTGTTTATTATGTCTGTGAGTCTGTTTCTGTTTTATAGATAAGTTCATCAATTTATAGATAAGTTCTTTTTTCTTTTTCTTTAGATTTCACATATGAGTGATATCATATGGTATTTTTCTTTCTCTTTCTGGCTTAACTTAGAAAGACGATCTCCAGGTCCATCCATGTTGCTGCAAATGACATTACTTTATTCTTTTTTCATGGCTGAGTAGTATTCCACTTAAAAATATACCACAGCTTTTTTATCCAGTCTTTTGTTGATGTACATTTAGGCTGTTTCCATGAAAGAGCAACAGTTTTGTGTTGTTCTGTGGTGCTTGTCCTGGTGTGCTAACCTTTCTGTCCTGGGTTGCTTCTCAGCCGAGGCCTGCTGGTGCTGGAGGAGAGAGGTGCACTTCTCCTTTAAGACAGATTGGACTGCACAAGAAGATGGTTGTGCAGGCTGAGAAGGCTGTTCTATGTTGAGGGTTGCCTTGCTGGAAGGGAAAGAACAGGAAAATAATGAAATGTGCCTTGGCCTCATCCCTTCTTCTTTCTTTTCAATAAATAACCTTCATAAAGTCTACCTGTTTTATGTCTCCCTGTTCCTATGAATCCAGGCTCTAGCTTGTTTAAGGTTTCCCCTCAAGCATTCTATTAGCTCTATGTTATGATTCAAAAAGAAAAAAAAAATTCCAGGACCTGTGCGAGCCATCTTTTCTCTGGTTCCCCTCTAAGTGCCAGGCAGTCATGGACACAGTGTGACTTTGCTGGTGTCACAGAGCCACGGCAGTCATGTGGAGTGACTGACAGAGAATTTAAAAGTGGGAAAGAAGCCACTCTAACTTTTGCTATTATTATGCTAAGAGAGAGCTCATTATGAAATCATGTTAAAAAGAGAAGATGGTTTATACCCAAAGGAGGAATTAACAGCTCAAAGAAAGAGATGTCTTCTCTTGTCAGTGAGCTTCTGTGAATTTAGAAACCCTGGCGAGTGAGTCACTGAAAACTTCCCAAGAGACAGCATTATTAATCTGTCTTTTCTTCTCCTCTTGAGAAATCAGAGGTAAGAGATTTGCATTTAAAAAAAAAAATTCCACCACCCATCAAATGTCTGAAGGAACTAGTGGCAGAACAGGGATAGACCAAAACAAAATAAAACAAAGAGGCAGTGTTTGGCCCACTGGTGAATTCCCTGCTCACTCAGCAGCCCAGAGCAGGTGCTCAGTAGATGTCTGGTTTGTTAAAAAGTTTGAGGCCTGCTTGGTCTGGAAAAGGCCAGCACGTGCCTGTGTTTACTCCCACAGGGAACGTTTCTGAGTCTCTGCTAAACTTTTCTGCCCTGTGCACCTCACTGCGTTAGTTACAGGAAAGCAGATGCCCTCAGTCTTTTGTATTATCTGTTCTCAGTCTGGGTCTTACAGTAATTTCTTTCCCCCCTTTTTTTTTCTGCTGAGTGAAAAAGTGATGACTTTTCTGATAAATGATGTATGTCTCCATTGCCACTAAAGATGCCAAATCAAAAGGCCACCAAAGCCCCTGTTTTTCATGCTTAGAGACTATTATTGGTTGAAATGTGGTCTTAGAATTTAACAGTTTCATTCCCAAATTTGGGGGCCCAGGGTGTCAGGGGAGTGCCTCCTGGTCCCCCTCCTGGCCCCCCATGTGGCCCCCTCTGCATTTTACACCAACAGAACCAGACAGCTCTGTCTAGACAGCTTATTACTTTTTTTTTTAAAGACTTCATGATCATAAAATCCATATATTTTATTGTTCAAAGTGATGGTAGAGAACTGTATGGAGTAGAAGAAAGAGCTGCAACCCTTTGGCAATCTCTCAGCAATCCATTCACCTAAGGTCACAGCAGACATGTCTCCATTTTGAGAGATTCAGACAGATTATGTCACAGCCTGTGTTTGGAGGAAGAAAAATCTTGCATTCAAACTAATTCCTTCTACAAGCCTTCCAATTATGCATCTTATAGCTTTGGTAAAACCCTGGTCAGGTTCTCCTGAGGATTTTTAAATGGTGATGCCTGGCACACCCCCGCGTCGGGTACAGACCGCCCGTGTACCCCCTGTACTCTCCCGGCCTCCTCCTGGATTCCTGGGAGCGGGTGTGTGACGTGGGCGTGCTTCGTGTACTTGACATCTATAAATACTCTCAGCTGCTCAGAGCTGCTCTCTGGTGTTTCGGCACACTCACTGTTCCCGGTTTTTACAGACCCCCGCACCCTCACAAAAGAGGCGTAAAACAGAATTTTATTTCTGCTGAGATGCCTGTGATTCCAGGTAAACTGCTACAAAACTAGATACGGTTTTTCAAGCGTGCCCAGTTTGTCCGCGGCGACGTGGATGCTCCGCTTTCGCTCCGCCCTCGGCGTCTTCTCCGGAGCTGACTCCCAGTGCCGACTGATTTACGCTTCCACCTGCCTCTACAGTTCGGTTCAGGGTTGGTTTTTCTCCCAGCCTGGGACTCGGACTCCATTTCTGGGCTAAAGCTTTATTCTCTCCTTTTCCCACAAGTCCTCCACCCACCGCTGCCTCTACCTGCCCTCAGTCTGCAGGCACCTGGGCAGCGTTCCAGTACCCAGAACCCCCCCCCCCCCGCCACACACACACACACACACACACACACACTCCCGTCTGCAGTCACTGCACGGCTTCCCCTCAGTCTCTGGTGCCGGGCTGGGTCCGGACCTTGACCTTGCCTCTGCTGGGTAGTGATTACTACACTGTGTACCTGTGTGGATTGCAGTTTCCTCATCTGGAAAATGGGGATGTTAACAGGGTTAACAGGCTACCTCACAGGGTTTGTGCAAAGACGGTAGGTTGCTGAAGTAATGGCAAACCCAATGAGTGATGCCTCCCTGAACCCATGACCTCAGGAAATCCTCTCCCACAATGAGTTTCGGTTTGACCACTTAGCCTGCTTTGGCCAGTGAAGGAAGCAGTCTTGCTAACACTTGCACAGTGAGTTTTTGCCCTCCCTCCTTTGCTGCTTTTTGGAACCCAGTCACCACCTGAAGAAGCCTGGGTTGACCTGCTGGATGATGAGGGACATCTGTCCAGCTGACCCCACTCCCCCTACCCCTTCAATCAACAGCTAGATATGTAAATGAGGCCTTTTGGGACTAGCCAGCTCCCCTAACTTGCCAAGTGAGTGCAAACACACAAAAGATTCCAGCTGACACAAGACAGAGCAGAGACGAACTTTACCAACTGAATCCAAATTGTCAACCTACACTGTCTTGAGCAGTAAGTGGTGACTGAGTCATTAGATTTTGGAGTGGTTTGTTTTGTAGCAATAGACAAAGTCGACTGAGTTTTTCTATGGTATGTGAAAGGTATTTAGAAAAGTGTCTGGCAGGAGGTATGTGCCTGTGTCTGTAGTTAATTATTACTCTGTATCAATGGTTCAAGCCGTACTGGTGGTCTGGGAGACTTGTGAACATGCTGATCCTTCTTACGCTCCTGTGCCTTTGCACGTGACTAGAACCTTCATGGCTGCATTCACTGCCTACTTCCTACTTGTCCCTCGAGCAGGGGGATATTAAAAATATTTCAGAACTGGTATGGCATAGGCAGCAGGCAGTCAAATGTGAACCACCTGCATGTCAAGTCTGTCTTTGAGACTCAGTCCAAGCATTCTGCTGCTTGGATTGTTAGAACACCTCATCGGATTTCCCTGCTTCTGCCCTTATATCCTCCATCCCATAGTCTGTTTTCAGCATAGTCATCTTTTCAAATGTAAATGATCCTTTATTTTTTTATTTATTTAAAACTCTTGCATTTTATTTTATTTTTTAACATTTTTTATTGAGTTACTGTCATTTTACAATGTTGTGTCAAATTCCAGTTTAGAGCACAATTTTTCAGTTATACGTGAACATACATATATTCATTGTCACATTTCTTTTCTTGCTGTGAGCTACCACAAGATCTTGCATATATTTCCCTGTGCTATACAGTATAATCTTGTTTATCTGTTCTACATTTTGAAATCCCAGTCTGTCCCTTCCCACTCCCCGTCCCCTTGGCAACCACAAGTTTGTATTCTATGTCTATGAGTCTGTTTCTGTTTTGTATTTATGGTTTTTTTTTTTTTAGATTCCACATATAAGCGATCTCATATGGTATTTTTCTTTCTCTTTCTGGCTTACGTCACTTAGAATGACATTCTCCAGGAACATCCATGTGGCTGCAAATGGCGTTGTGTTGTCGGTTTTTGTGGCTGAATAGTATTCCATTGTATAAATATACCACTTCTTCTTTATCCAGTCATCTGTTGACGGACATTTAGGCTGTTTCCATGTCTTGGCTATTGTAAATAGTGCTGCTATGAACATTGGGGTGCAGGTGTCTTTTTGAAGTAGTGTTCCTTCTGGATATATGCCCAGGAGTGGGATTACTGGGTCATATGGTAAGTCTATTCCTAGTCTTTTGAGGAATCTCCATACTGTTTTCCACAGTAAATGATCCTTTAAAAACATAAGTCAGATTATGCACCCTTCTCTCAAAACTGTGCGATGATTCTCTGGTTCACTCAAAGTAAAATCTAAGGTCCTTACAATGGTCTAAATTTCTGCCCCTGCCCCTTACCTCTCTGATCTCCTCTCCTGCTCCCCACTCTTACTCTGCAACAGCCAAACTGGCCCCCTTCTTCAAAGTTTCCTGCTGGATGGTTGGGGTATAGCTCAGTGGTAGAGCGCATGCTTAGTACACACGAGGTCCTAGGTTCAATCCCCAGTGCCTCTAATAAGGAAAACACACACACACACACACAAATTTCCTACCTTAAGGACTTTGTTCTAGTAGTTCTTTCTGCCTAGACTGATTGTCCCAAAGGAACAGACTTGCCTCACTGCCTCTTGTCTGCCAAGCCATTCTCAGTCAAACCTAAGCTGACTCTCCTGTTTAATACTACAACATGCTCCCTCTTGTCGTGTTGCACTACCACCTCTCTGGTACCCCATCACTTTTTGCACCAGTCAAGGATCCCCTAGAGAAGTGGAACCAGAAGGAGATATATCAAGGAGCTGGCTTATGCAACTATGGGGGCTGGTCAGGCAAGTCCAAAATCCACCGGGCATTCTGTCAGGAAGGGGAGACTGGGACTTGCCCACATGGGCCAAAGCTGCAGTCCACAGGGGGGCTTTCTTGTTCTGAGGAAAGCCTCAGTTCCACTCCTAGGGTCTTTCCCCTGATTGGAGCAGGCCTACCCAGATTATGTAGGATAACATTTGCAGCAAGACCTGGATTAGTGTTTGACTGTATGACTTAGGACCATACCCGAGCCAACTGGCCCATGAAATTGACCATCCCACCTCCCAACATCCTGTATAATCTTCAAATTTTTATGTCAATTGTGTCCTCGACTGAAACATAAGCTCCATGAAGGTTGAAGGTCTTTGCTTTGTTCACTGATGTCGTCCATATAAACATCCAATAGGTACTTGTTGAATGAAATAACATCACTCCCTCAGGAAGTCTTCTCCAACTACCTGCTGTCCCCACAAGAGACCCCCACACCCCCTCAATGAGGCCCTGCACTACTTCTCATTCACCTAAAGTTAGTTAAATCCACCCACTTCAATCTGACAATCCAATCTCCTTATAAGATAGGGCACCAGAGTAACCAGACACCTGATTTTATGTATTTAGCTTAACTCTTTGCTCACTTTAGTCTCTTATTTTGCATCTGTTCGTTTAGCTGTCTTCTACTTCCTTCCCCTACTCTAACTTGATGGGCTGGGAAGAATAAAAGGAAAGATTGTTACAATTAAATGTCATATATAAAGAACTCTTTTGTGCAAGGCAGGAAGGCAGTGTTGAGTTGCTTGACGTCTTCACCTGCAGAAATAGTCTTTCAATTTAGTGGCATTCATCCATAGCTTTATTGGCATTTATTAGGCACCAAATATGTTAGATGTTGTATAAAATATTAAGACCACAGAGGGAAAAGTCGAGGTCTCTGCCTTTGAGTTGTCTATAGTGTAGTGTCGAATTACGAAGCAACATCACGGGGACAGAATCCAGACCTTATTCATTCTTAGTTCAACTCACACTTTGTTGCTCTAAGTACCAACATAGATTTGATCTTTAAATCAGTTGTCAACATTGGAAAAATAGAAGATTTCACATAAAAGTCAGAATTTGTGGCTTCCCTTGAAATATGAGAGGATCTAGCAACACAGCCTATGTTTCCACGTGGCACAAGCAGGTCAGATCTAAGGAATCGCCGCCCACCAGGCAGGAGCACTCCCCCGTCCGCTTACCCTCTTCCCTACCACAGTGCCATGCTTCCCAGCGTCAAGGTCAGATGCCGGCTGCCGTTTGCCATCTCACACCTGGAGATTTAGGTCACCTTCCTGGCCTCCTGTAGGCATTTGGGTTTTGGATCCCTAGACTAGTACATTGTATTTGATAATATGCTAGCAAAACACTACTTAACTCTGCAAAATAGTTCTGCTTCTATGGTATTCACAATAAATCTAAGATGTAGGTAGGCCAAGTGTTATTAGTTCCATTTTTCACATGAGGTAATAAACTGGAACAGTTAATTTACTAGTCTGGCATGTAGAGGTGGTTCTAGAATTCAGATTTTCTGGTCAGTCAGCCTAAGTCTAAGGAGCACTGCAGAGGGACCTCACCCTCTCCTCAACTTTCCTCCCTACAAGACTTCAGACTGAAGTAGTCCAAGATGGGGGAGGGGGGTACAGCTCAGTGGTAGAGCACATGCTTAGCATGCATGAGGTCTTTGGTTCAGTTCCCAGTACCTCCATCAATAAAATAGATAAGTAAACCTAATTACCCCCCACTATACACACATTGAAAAAAAAAAAAGACTGCGGAGAGAAGAAAAGTTAACACAAAGTTAATTTGGAATTTTGACTGTTACTTAAGACTGAGTTGTGGCTTCTTAGAACTATGAATGGCTGAAGGACTTTCTACTAGAGGGATGGGCCCGTTCCGCACTTCCTCCTACGACAGGAAAAGATAATACCAATGAATATATGTTCGTAAGGACAAAAATTGCATTTTCTATGTCATTAAACTGTGTCGTATTTGTTCACCTTACCCATCACACACAGAGCTGCACACATACGCACACTTTTCCCCTAGTACATGCCTACGATCATACTATACACAGTATTTTGTAACTTCCTTTTTCATTTCATCAGTGTCATCTTTTTATGACATTAAGTAGTCTTTTGACATATCAATTTTAACGGCCCCATAATCATCCACTATATAGTGGTGTGATAGTAATTTTTGACCAGCCACCTTTTGGTCAATTTCAATTTCCAGTTTATTATTGTATGAATATACTGATTTAATATTCTGGTAGCTGACTTATTGTCTGCATCTATGATTCCCTCTTTAAGATAAATTCCTAGAAGTGGAATTGCTGTCACAGGACACATCTATTTTTTTTTAAACTTTTGTTGAATGTGTAATGTCTCCTCAATCAATGCCCTTCCTTCTAAAGACTCCCAGCAAGTCCGTCCACTTCAGCCAGATAAATCTCGCCTGCATATTTTACTCCCCTATTAAAACACCTCAGCTTATTAGAGCAATTTCAAACCACCTCTCAGTCAGGCTTTGGGAGTCCCCTGGGAAAACACCTTGCCTTTCCTGTCCAACCTCAGCTACCGCTTTTCACCTCCAGTTGGGGCAGACCCATCGTTTCTGCCAGGTCTGCCGTTTGTGTTCTCCTTCCTGTGTGAGGAAAAGTGTTTCTGGGGTAATCGCATCCCCGAATTATTTTTTCACTCATGAATCATATTCCCCTATAATTTGAGGTACGTACATCTCATTTCCTCAGGGTGGGCAAGCTGTTCCCAGGAGGGTTATTTTTTTGAATCTGTTTCCAAAGCAAACACAGTACTGGGCGCTGAATCTTGGCAAGGACTGTAAAAGTGTGGAATGAGTTACAGGAGAAAGTTCTGAAATATTCCCCGAATGCCTTTAGAATCAGTCATACCCCCATATGAAATCAGATGAATAAACCAGATGAGTTTTCAAAGTGGCTTCAACCATTGTTTTCTAATAACACGATTATGACAAGTTGTTGATGAAATATAAATCATTTTCAGCTGGTCATCTGAAAGACACTTCCACTTACTTGCAAAAATTATTTGGTATGAAATTCAGTATAAGAGAAAAAAAAATCTCAAAGATGATTTAATAACCACAATTACCAAAGTAGTTAGTGGTGACCATATGACATGGATTTTTGAAAACCACATTAGTGAGATTCCATTGTATAAAGATGTTTTGATTCATAGCTTATGATATAAAATAGAACCAATGAATTTCAAGATTACCCTAGACACTGAACATTTTTAAAAACTTTAGTTCATTTAAAAATAAATTATTTTCATTCCACCCCCGCAAAGTATGGTACTTTACTGTTCCCAAAATACTACACATTCAAATAAACTGTAATCATGAACATATATAGCTTTCTACAGTTAGAACTTTAAAAGTGGATTGTGCTAAATAAAATGCATGTCACTGCCATATCTAAACATGCTTTAAAGTAAATCATTATAAGTAGGCATGTAATTACTACAGTTTTAGGAAGGTTTAATCAGGAACTAAAACACAAAAGAATAAAATTTCAGCAATTCTTGACCAACATACAATGAACAGATATCCACCACAACTTAGCCCTTCAAGATCTTTCTAGTACCTAAGTTTTAAAGAGAAAGCATCCTTCTTGGTCGAGGCAACTGGAATGAAAAATTACGGAGACAAGTACAGATTGAAACAAAGGATATGAAAAAAACAGAAACAGAGAACCTAGAAATACAAGGATTTCTGGGAAATGTAAAATCCAGTGTTAAAAAACTAATTTTGACTGGGGAAGTAGTGACTTTGAATTTTGCTTCCTAAGGATTAGAGGAAAACTAAGATTTCTAAAACAGTATGTGTGTTTTGGTGAGAGGGGAGGGAAAAGTTGCCTGGTACTAAGATGCAATGGAGTATCCATCTGGCAGGGTACTGTTTAATCTAATGCATTAGCCAAACTTCTGATGTTCAAAATCTTCCCTGAAATTAGTATCAGTTAAAATCCTGGATGCATTGGCAGCTGGCAGCTCCGCTCCCCCTGCCTGGGTCCCCGCAGCTACAGCAAATTGGCAGTAAGTCTTCCTTAGCAGCTGCTAATGGGCTGATGGTACCACACAGCATGATCCCACTGTGTGAAACAAACAAACAAAAAACCCCAGGTTTTTCTATATGTATCACGTATGTCTGTAACTGCACAGGAAAATGTTTGAAAAGACACACACGAAACCATTACCATGGGTAATCTCTGTTTACACAGAGGGGATTGGGGGAGGGGCTGGTGGATATCATCACTTGGTGGTTTGAATTTTCACTGTAAGAACGTAATGATGCATTATTTGCACAATTTTAGAACTTAAAATTAAGAAAGCAACACTGGGATGCCAACCTATGCTGAGAGAAATGTGGAGAATTTATCCTTTTTTTTGAGCTTACATCTTATAACAAAGTAGCTCTCACAGAAACTTGCATTACTGGTTTCTTCAGGGGCCAATAATTTTCTGAGTGATTTTCTTTATAAAAGTGTCCTTGTCCTGGCTTACCTTCAATTTCCTGCTGGATATTTTGCTTGGATATCTTGCTCTTCCTGAAAACTTGGCAGGCCTAAACCACATACATCATCATCTACCTCGTGTGACTTTCTTCTTTCTATCAATTCTCTCTCCAGAGTCTCAGGTTGAAAGTCTTAGGATTTCTGACTACCTCATCTTCCTTGCTCCCATATCAAACTGGTTGTCAAGTCATACTTGTTCCTTTTTTGCCATCTCTTTGGTTCTCCTTTTCATTTAGAGAGCACAACCCTATTGTCTCACACATGAACTCTCGAAATAGCTTCCCAACTAACCTTCCTGCTTCCAGTCTCTCCTACCTGTCATTCCTTTTGCACAACAATGCCAGATGAAATGCTCCAGATGTCTGCCTGGCCAAGCACACGTGCGCATGCAAACACACACACACGCATACTCCTCCAAGACCTGTTACTCCACATAAAGCCTAACATCCATTCAAGGATGCCCAGGATCTGGCCTTAACATTGGCGTCTTGGCTTTTCCTTATTACCCCACTCTTGGACTCATTTGTCTAAAATCCCCCTTTGCTGCCCACTATGTGCCTTTCTCTTTCTTAAGTACTCAAGTCAGCATTCATCTTACTTGTGAAGATTTTCTTATCTGGTGTTTCCCTCTAATTAATTTGACTTAAAACACTGGATTTATTTCTTGTGGTTCAAGTTAATTACAAGAGTCTTAAGGCAGAATCCTTGCCTTAAGTTTTTTCTTTTTTCTACCCACCCCAACTCCCTATTTATCAAAGAGGTCATTCAATAAATGTTGGCCGACTGACTGACTGAAATCAAAGAAGTTTCTCTGGGCCTTCCTTATTTCTGGGGACCATTGATTTTGTGCTTTCAAAAGGAAAAAGAAAATGAAAATTAATATATAGATTTAGTACGCAGCTGTTACAATGTACATTGCATGAACTTGAGTTAAAATGTATGTTTCTGAACACGGACCTACCATATAGCACAGGGAAATTTATTCGATTTCTTGTAAAGGAGCCACAATGGAAAAGAAACTGAAAAAATATATATACATAATTTTGCTGTACACCTGAAACTAACACTGTAAATTGACTACACTTCAATTTTAAAAAATAAAGTGAAAAAAATAAAAGTATGTTTCTGGAGGTAAATGTTTTGGTTGATGTACACAATGAATCTTGCCAGTTTGTCCATCCAACGGTATTATTGTGGGCATACTATGTGCAGTACTTTCCTAAGCCCTGAGAGTATAGCAGAGCTTACATTCCAAGGCAGAGGATAGACAATAAATGAAAAAAAAATAGGTAAAACATATAGTTTGTCAAATTGTGATAAGAGTTTCTGGGAAACAGAGATCAGGAAAGGAGTTTAGGGAGTGCTGAGGGCAGAGAGGGTAGCTGCAACTTAAATAGGCTGACAGTATTTCCCCTCTCTGGCACAGAAAATGGTTTGTATAATACCCAAGTATATGCAACCAGATTACCACTAGTTATACTAACCATTGTTTTAATTTGTTCTTTGTTTCTAAATTGTTTATGCTTTGTATGACTTTATTAATGTTACTAGTTGTATTACCTATATTCTATTTTATAAGATTGTAGTCTCTTGCATTTCCCAATGTGTAACTAGGCCTCCGACAAGATTGATGAAATAAATAACATTTATAATCCTGCATAAAATAATAATAATAGTGTGATTCTAGGTATAGGAAGAAGCAATATTTCCCGGATCATAATAGACTAGTAAGACAGGCGATCCAGAGAACTTTTGGTTATCCATAGGGCCTGATCCAAAAATTAATACCTTGAGAGACATAACAGCAAAATCTTTGCCTGATCTAGGAATGAGTCTCCCTAGGGCCATGGACAAAATTGGTCATGAATTGTCTTCCCAAAATATTGGTCGAATTTAGGACCAAGGGGGAGCACCGTGAACAGAAAGTACTGTGAGCCATATCAGTAAACAAAGAATGCTGAAGCCATCAAGTCATCAGCCAACTCAGGATGCAGACAAGAAGGCAGCCTGGCCTCTGCAGCCATCCCCAGTGGTACCCCCTGAGGGATGTGAAAGGACAGGATACTGGCCCTAGATAGCTAGGTGCTTGTCAAAGGAATGATTTCAATGAGCCCAGACATTTGCTCCCTCCCATACATAGAAAAGCACTAAATTCTTTAACTTGAGATGTCTGGTTTTCCTTAATTAACAGTAATCCTTTGATGTTCCGACTACCTGGTCTTTGTTGTAAAGCTCCGATATATCCTGGCTCCTCCCCTACCTCTTTGGAGCAGTCCCTCAGAGCCATCTGAGAGGCTGTCATCCCCGGCTTGACTTGAAGAGGTTCACGTCCTCAGAAATGTCCGCTGAATAAAACATAACTCTCAAAAGAAAATACCCAAGTATAACACAGTTCAGATTAGTATAATAAAATAAAATTGGCTTGAATCATTTTGCTTCAGAAAATACGACTAGGAATATTTTTCTCATGATTTAATTTTAGTTAGCTTTTAACAAGGACTTCAAAATGGAAGCTTAGGTTCATTTTTAGTTCAATGAAGAACAGTTCTCATATGAGGCCTGGATTCACTTCTATTTTGTGGGTTGGATTATTACCAAGATCTTAACAGAAGAAATGAAGAAATATGGATGCCTCAGGAATTGATTAACCACTTATATCCTGCACTAAACGTGCTTCTCTGCTTCCCGAAGCTGACTAGTACCAGATTAAGAATGAGAAAGGATTTCTTGGCAAAGGATCCTTACTTGCAAAAATAATTCCAAGACTTGGGTTGAGCTTGAATTTTTGGATTCATGTGGAAACTCAAGACTTATCTTTTCACATTACCATGTGAACAATTTGAACAAATAATACAGACTCCTAGAGGTTTGGTCTCCAAAAGTCAAGAGTTTAAGAAGAATATTTTTCATCTCTTTCAGCATGGTCCTTTATTAAAGCATTCCATTGACAGTGCTATACAGAAATACCTCTATTAATGGAAAAGATAGGTTTCAACATCACACTTTTTCATCAAAAATGTTGTGATTGAAATAATATAGAAGGTGTTGGAATGCATTCTGAGAGGAAAGAGAATACGGGTTAGGGTACGAAGACATTATTTGGCTAAAATAATGCCAAGATCAAGTTGGTCTGTTGTATTGCAGTGCAATCCACTAATCATTCTAACTGATATTAGATAATTTCTAAGTTTGATTAGGGATGAAGAGAGCACAGTGGGGTCCTGTAGTTGGTGATGGTGAGAGGTGATAGATGTACTGATACCAAAAGGGAAAAAAGGGAACGCTATGGGGAAAAGGAGAAAGGCAAAAAACCCAATTATTTCACAATTTAGTTTAGGGTTAGTGCTATTAATAGCTGTGATGGACAAACAGAAAAGTGGGTAGAAGTGTGTATGTGTGTGTTTGTGTGTGTATGTGCGTGTGTGTGTGTGACCTGAGATGAATGACACCAAGCTCATAATGCTTCGTCTAATTTATCAAGAAGTTTTACTTGCTTTTTCTTCTCTCAGCATTGCTGACTGTGTAGAAAGATGTTGTCTTAGATAATGCCATAATGAGGTATTACATCACCAGACCACATAAATAGATACCATAGAACTATGTACAAGTGAAAATAGATTAAGTAAATTTCCTTTCCATAAAAAAAGGACAGAAAAACTGCTAACCTGATATACATTAGTGTGAAGTCTATTTTTGAATACTTCCTGTACCTATTCCAACAGATTTCCGATTAAACTTTGCAGTAAACAATTTGCTTTCATTTTTTCCAGGAACCTCTGATACAGGATAATTGGCAGGTGTGTGGTGCTGGAAATAAGGTTTGAATCTTCAAGACTATGAAAACAAGGAAGCAACATTTGTAGAATAAACTGGACTCACAGAAATGAATTCCTTCAATTAAAGATTTTCTGTTGGTCTGAAGCAGAAGACGCACATCAGCTCATTTCACATCACAAACACTGTAATAAATACTTTGACGTATTGACAAATCCATTTGCTAAACAGCGAAGTCTCACAAGAATAATTTGAAAAGCTTCATAATATATTATGTGCACTAAGCTGATTCCAAATCAAAATAATAAAAGCAAAAACCTTAATTTAAAATGAGAAAAACAACTCAAGTGATACATTTTAGACTAACTCTTTAGGATAGAAAACAGGAGCTTTTAGAAGGTTTCCGTTGTCTTTAATGCCCCATTTTTGAATGAGTGATGCTTTTCATTCTTCCTACCTTTACACTGGAAGGAATTACAAAAACAGAATCTTAGAGTTTTATATTCTTTGGTGAAATTGAGTCTTTTCTTTACAGGAGCAATTCTCAGTTTCCAGACTCTTGCCATGTGATGTGCTTGTGTCTGTCCTATCATGTCATGAGTTCTACTGCACCATGTGATTTAAACACAATCAAAGTCATTTTTGCTACCAGCTACTGTCACAGACTTGTTCCTCTGCATGGTTCCATCTTCTTTACTGGTGATGTGTTCTGGTTTCTCATATTAGCTATAGGTTATGGTTACAAGCACAGCTAAGGAATTGTTCTATTTCGAAGTATAATAAATCCTGTAAGATCTCATCCCTGTGTGGGGGAGCGAAGACCTCATCTAAAGCATAGGTAGGTGATCAGAGCTAATGACCTGAGCAGGTCAAACACCTCAGCACATCGAGTTAGTTCCTGTGCCAAGGGAAATGGAGACAGGGGGTCCTTGGTGGAGTTGGGTAGCTGCCCCTAATCCTTTGTGTCCTTTACTTGAGAAAATGGTGAAACTGACATACAAAGGAAAACATATCAAAAGTTTTCTTCCCTACAGATGGATTTGTGTTCATCCTGTCAAACTTTTTTCTTTTTTCTTGTGGTTGGTGAGACAGGGTTAAGTGTTGAGGCTGCATCTGGCCAAGGACCAGCTTGGTGAAGTGACTTGGCCCACACAAAGATGCAAATGGAAACTTTGGCCTCATAAATGGCTACTGCTCTTAAGCAGGTCTGCTTATGTCTGAAAGCCAAAGGTCTGGTCACTGTCTTTTCAGAAAACCACCAAAGTGCTGTGTAGATTAACAACTTCAAATTGCTTCAAGATTCATAGATGAAGTTTGAGCTGTGGACCCAGCTCTTCAGCGTCTCTGCAGGGAGTGGAGTCAGGGCAGAGTATTGGATTAGGAATATGGACTGTCTTCAAATCTACCTGGTGGCCACCACACCAGGATACTACAGCTTGTGGGCTGTCATGTAACTCTTAGCAATGTTGAGCTGTATGTGGGTAAAAAGTACCCTCTCCCAGATGACTTATAAAGCTTACAAATTTAGGAATAGGTGTGAAAAAGAAAAGGTTTGAGTAGACATTTAGCAGGCTAGCTGACCTGGATCCCTTAAGAAGCAGAGATTTGTAATGGACAAAACTAATCCAGGCGAGGATGTGAAAGGGGTTATGGTTTGGAGTTGTGTGCCTACTTGTCAGATTGACATATCCTAACTTTTCAGCATTTACTTATACCAATAGCATCACTTGGGGTGGGAAGACACAAAAGCACTAGGAGAGTTTTATGATTTTGTTTTGTTTTTTCCTGAAAGCTTCTGAAATCGCTGATCAAACAGTCCTGCTCACTCTGCTTACACACAGAAGAAGGAAGTCTGGCCAAAGTTTTGATCAAACCTGTTAGTGTGTCTCTTGGGTCTAGCACTTGACCTCAATTCCTCGCTGAGTAAAGTATAACTGATGGTCATGGAAATGCGTAGAAATAATAATAGCAGTGAATACTTATCAAGTACTTCCATTATACACTTAGTGCTATATGCTTTAAATAGATTATTCTACGTAATTCTTACAATGACCTAATAAAGTAGGAAGTTTTATTACGGATCAGAATAAAATCTTCACTAACACTAAAGAAATAACTCAACAGATATGCCTTATACTTGAGGGATCAATAACGCCACCAGGTTAAACAGGGGTGAGCTCATGTTAAGGCATACTAGATATGGCCTTTGCCTGGAAGGCTTCAACAGGGCACCAAGACAGTTCCCCCGACGTTACTACTGCTCCTCCCCTGTCTCCTTCTCTAAATCCTCCTTATCTTATTGTCCTAGTGTTGGAGTGCCCTGGGGCTCACTTCTTGGTGCTTTCTTTTCTCTAGTTACATTATCTGGTTGATCTCAACCAGTCTTTAAATACCATCTACACGGCCATCTCCACTCCCAAGAGCCCAGACCAAAACCCTTGGGACCATCTTCCACTGCTTTTCCTCTCACACTCATACCTAATCTATCAGCAATTCTTTTTCTCTTCTTTTTTGCTTTATCTTGTCAGTAAAATCAGAATCTGACCAGTTCTCTTTCTTCAGTACATATATGGCTCATATAGCAGCCAGTCATCTTTAAAAAAATGTTTTTTATTATAAACCTTTCAAGACATACACATAGATACACATAAATAACTATCCCCATGCACTCATCACTCAGCGTCAAAAATTAATATTTTGTCCATCTTCTTTCTTCTATTCCCTACCCTCCCTTTTTTTTGGTAGAGAATTTTAGAACAAATCCCAGCAAAGTCGTCCTTTTAATGATCAGATCAAGCTGCTCACAACTTTTCATTGTTTCTCTTCTCAGGAAAAGCCAAATCTTTTTTGACGGCCTACCAGGCCTATGTGACCTGTCACCGCTTCCCCCACACCACCTCCTCTTACGGTATGCTGTCCTCACTCTGCCTCAGAGACCGTACAGGTTCTTAAATCTTAGCGGGCACCAGCATGCTCTGGAGGGCTTGTTATAGTTCAGGTTGCTGGGCCTCACCCGCAGAATTTCTGATTCAGCAGATCTGAACTGGGCCTGGAGAATTCGCATTTCTAACAAGTTCCCAGATGCTACTGCTGTTCAGCGGCCTAACTGGGGAACCATCAGTTTACACTGTACTATCCTGGTTCTTCGACGGCCAAGAGTCTTTGCACTGCTCTTCCCTCTGCCTGAGCACTCTTTGCATTACTCAAGTTTCGCTTTGTTCCATCTGTTTAAATGACATGGTTTGAGAGGCCTTTCCTGTAACCATTATTTAGCATCCGTCTCCTCGCCCCGGTTATTTTCTATCTTCACGGCAAGCATCGGGTTTGTCGTGTCCAGATGGACAGGTCCGCTGTCACGGAGACCTGGTTTTGCTCCGCATCCCGTCCAAGCGCCAAGACCTCTCCCCGCAGGTGCACCGAGCGGACCACAGCCTGAGCAGGGAGACCCCGGTCCCTGATTGGGACCCAGGACCGGCGAGTCATTTCTTCTTGTCTCAGTTTCTCCATCTGTAGAGCAAAGGTCGCGTACCCGCACTCCTTCTCCTCCCTGGGCTCAGGCTGGGAGAGAACGGAGCGAACGCGCGTGCGGAGCCGGGCAGTCAGTGGACGCTGACCGCCGGAAAGCCGCGCTTTCCGGCAGAACCACGCCCAGCGTCTCCAGCCCCGGAGTCCCGGAGGGCAGACCCACCCTAAGGAACCCACTCGGCGGCAGCAGGAAGGGGCGGCGCGGGGCGGGGCCTCGAGGGCGCGTCACACCCGGAAGTGCCCGCCTGCCGCCCCGCCCCCAGCAGCGCCGGCAGTCGGAGCGCACCCGCGGAGCGGGGCCGCCGAGCAGGGCTGGCGGAGCTGGGCAGCCTCGGGCGCCGGTGCTGGTGCGGGTTCAGGCGCGGGCGCGGGTGCAGAGCGGCGGCGGGCGGGCAGGCGCCCGGGCGAATGGGACGCGGCGCTGCGGGCGGGCGGGGCCGGCGTCCGCGGCTGGAATGGTGCTGGCGGCGGTGGGCGCCCGCGAGCTGAAGCCCGAGAGGAGCCGCCATGGAGACGCCGCCGCGGCCTCCCGCGTGAGTGATCGGACGGGTGGCGGGCGGGGCCGCTGCGGCCGGACCCGGCCGGGCGGCGGGCGGGGCGTCGCCGCGCGGGGTGTGGGGAGGGTCCTCCGCCGGCGAGCTGGAGCCCCGGGAGGGCCGAGCATCCGCGGGAAGGAGACGCGGGATGCGTGCGGGGCCGTCGGAAAAGGAAGCTGCAAAGTACAGACGCCGGTGGTGTGGAGAGGAATTCCTCTCAGCTTACCTGCTTCTCCGAATTCCTAGCAAAATTCTGTCAGAGAAGCTTGCACATCACTCTGAACGGGCCGCGGCTGTTTAGGGCATATGACCTCTTTTACCTGGCACTGCAGAAAATCGTGTTCGGAAATCACAGCATCTTCTGTTTCCCGGGCACCCTGGGCGAATTAGTAGTGTACGACATGCCAGGCACAGGTGTCTTTTTCCTTGGTACCTAAATACAGTCGAGACCACCTGCAACAAAATTGCTTCCAGAAATAACAACTGAGCGATTATGTGGAAGACATTGAAGATACTGCATTATTCAGTACAAGATTCTTTTTTAGCATTTTGTTAAAAGTCGACTCTAAATCCCCAGGAATTTTGGACATTTCAATTTTGATTTGCTTTCCTTAGTTTAACCTTTATGAAGGAAGAACGCTTTGAATCTGACTTTTGAAACCGCAAATACCGTTCTGAAGAATGGTGTACCTCTTCCTGACAGCTTATTTTTGGAGCTTTATCGTTTTCCGCTTAGATTTGACCAGCTTGATTCCATGGCATTTGTACCACACCAGCCTTTTGTGGTTATTTGGCAGAATGCCAGCCGAAATATAAATATTGGGCTTAGGCTGAATAATTTTTTGGTGTTGAGTCCTTTTAGGAGAGCTAATAGGATTCTGGAACTACAATTTCTAAAAGTGCCTTGCAGAAATTTTAGCTCGAGTGGAACAGATCATGGGGATCTAAGGAGTACATAGGACTCTTGAATTTACCCCCCTGGACTGGAGGAACAAGGGCTCAGTTCGGTTATGTTTTTCAGCAGGTTCAGGAAGGATCCTGAACGTCAAGGAAACGCGATGGTGGATTGTTCACTTCAGCAGTGGGAGCACAGCATCAGCACATGAGTTCTGTCTAGGCTCAGAGGCATGCAAGGCAGGAAACGTTACCTGTCCGTAGACAACTGGAAGTATTGAGAATATCCCGCATAGGATGTTATCTGTCGTAAACCTGCCCCTTTCATACCAGTTCCCTGCCACCCCCCTCGTCTTTTTTTTTTTTTTTTTTTTTTTACTTCTGGAGCAGAGGGAACTAAAGGAAAGAAAAGGGGGACATTAGAATGCAGGTGAAAAAAAGGGTGTGGAAAAGCAGGCTCTGGAGGGAAAGAGTAGAGATGTAGAAAATGATTTAAATATAAATAATTAAAAATAAAATAAATGGGTGTATGCAAATATCGATAAACTGAATCTAGACCAGATCAACTCATAATTTTGGTGTCCAGCACAGGTCTTTGGTACTGAGACGCCCTCAGTAGTGCTAGAACAGTGAGAGGCTGAGATGTAGTGGAAAGCCTGAATGCCAACAGGGATGGTAGAATAGTTAAAGAAAACAAAACAAAAAAAAAACAACTTTCAATCATGGGTGGCTAAATTTGGAGAAATTTTGTTTCTGTTCATTTAATAATAAATACAAATAAGTTTATTTGCATTTGGTCTATCTAGGACTAGCCCTAATCCTAGAACTCGTGATAGTGTTTTTTGCCTTTCTGTACATAAGAAATAGTTTTTCTTCCCATCCTTTTGTCTGTTTGCCTCCACTCTAATAACTTGTTTTTCCTTCCACGCCAAATCATGGGTGCCAGATTTGAGCGCTGGCAGTTCTTGGGGAGGGGAGCTTTTTCGAGTCTCACTGTGCTGGAACTAACTGGGCTAGGACAGAGGCCAGTGGCAGTTATTGAGAGGGATCAGTTTTTCATAAGGTTAGATTTTTAGCCTGAGCTTTAAGGCAAAGAAGATTGACTTGGACTTAAAAGTGCCTTGGATGATGTGGTTGGAAACAGGGACTCAGATCCTCTTTGTATGAGTGTCTGTTTATTAATTCATTTGTTCTGCAAATGTTTGAATGCCTGTCTCTGCCAAGCACTGAGTGTGATGCTTTTGCTTATGCTTCTGTCTTAATAGCCAGTTTTGCATTGTTTTCAAACCCCAACTTGCTCCCTGACAGCCTGTTTTACATTGTCTTGGAGGGATGGAGGGCTGCCTTGTTCTTTCAGGTGGGCTTGTTGAGATTAAGTTTTTTGATCTCTTCTGCTCTTTCCACTCCTTGCCTCCAAGTTCGCATCCTTTTTGACTCTCATGTTGATTGGCATTGGGCTTTATATCTCTGTTTATTGTTTTTTGCATCCTTGAGTATCAGTGATTTTTAGATTCTGTTACATTTTGGGGTCTGGGTAATATGAAGACCATAAGACATTAGCCTCTGATTGAATCTGAAAAGTGTGCAACTAAAATTATATGTAGGTTAGCAGAGGAGTCTCAGACAGTAAACTGAGATACAGGAAAGGAAATGTAAACTCATCAGCCCTGACCCCAGGAATGTTTTATACATTATAGTTTTTATAGTTATTTTTGTAAAGGATTTTCATAATTACTAAGTTGAGGGAAGACTCTAAGTATAGGACAGAGTGCATCTCTCTGACCTCCCCTCACGGCAGAGTTTCCTTGGCCTTCGTTTTCCTACTGGCCCTCTTTCACAAGTTGGCTTTCTCTCTACCAGCCTTGCTTTTCTGCTTTTCCTTCATGAAATTAAGTAAGTGTACCTCAGATATACAACCATATTTTTATTTTCAGTCGATTCCATGTCACTGGTGGCTCTTAAATGTCAGAGATGTTCAGCATAGGCAGACAAATGTCTTGTTGACTGTGTTCTAAGGGATTTAGGCAGTGCAGAATTGGTTGGATTAGAGTAGAGGTTCACATACTTTTGGATTTCACTTACTGTAAATTCAAACAAAACAAAAGTTGAAGTCTAACATAAAATTGCTACGTTTTATTTCGCCAAATAGAGAAAAAAATTGATAAAATAATTATCAAATATCATCATTCTTTTGTAAAAGAAAGGACATTTTAGTGTCCGTTTCCCAATACAAAGGACATAATCTCAGATTAAAGGATAGTTCTTAAGTTGAATGCGTTTAGTCTCATGAAAACTTACTACACTGTCCTCATTTCGTCACAGACCAATAAAAAGTTCATTGAAGCCTGACATTTGCAATTCACTGGACCAGATAAGCTTTAATGTTCATTCTAATTCTAAGATTCAATTACCATGAATTTGAAACCTTGTCACAGGTCACCCCAATATTCATTTGTTTGTCTTTTATAGGAATATATTCTTGTTTTTGTTTAGTCCCAAGTGTAAATTGGGCATCTCTCAGATCATAGGCAAATATCCTTAGTAATAGACAAAGACAGTTAAAATATTTAGGAGCAATAATGGCCTACAAGTTAATGTTGAAAAAAGACACATGAATCTGTGTGTGCTGAAGAAAGTGTCATATATAAGGAAAAATTTGAAGTGCATTTGGGAACATGAGAAGTGGATTCTAAAAATAAGTAGCAATTATGTATTAGTCTTACAGATTCTGAGTAATCACTCCTCCTTCTCCCACCAAATAGCCCTAAATCTCTTGTTTCTAATTTACATTTTCTCATGTACATAGTAGGCATGCAGTAAATATTAGTAAATGTGCTTTTGTGTGGGGTGACTGTAAATTTACCTAGCTGTGGCTGTAAACACCGAGAGTGTTTATGAAAACAGGTGAACGTCTTTCTTAAGATCAGGTGGAAGTTTCTTTCAAGGTGATAAAGAATGAAAATTGCCTTTCAGATGCTCTTCTATAGAATTCTGCCAGTCTTAATGTATTTACTGCTTATAATGGGGGAGTTTGGGTTTTTTATTCATATATATTGGGTGTCTGCTATGACTAGACTTAGGGAATATCTCAGAAAACAAAACAAAGTCCTTTTCCTCATGGTTGAAACTGAGAGTAAACAAATATATGATACAATTACTGTTACTTTGCATTGTGTTGCTTTCTTTCTCACATTTCAGGTTATGGGCATTTGCTAAAGTATTTTTTTGACTAGTTCTTTTCTCTGGTCCTGCCTTGAAAAACAAGCTCTTGCTTTCCATGACAATACCTTTTCATGGTTTCCCACTCTAGTTTTTAGGTGGTTAAATGTGATTTACTGTATTACTTTATCTCATTTAATTCTGTCAACAACCTACCTTATTAACAACCTCTCTTATTATTAGTTTTCAGAGGTTAAGTTACGTTCCTCAACTTATAAGTAGAGGAGCAACTGGGACTGTAATCTCTCTGTTGATTGCTTTTTTGGCTTACATGGCTTCTGTCTGTTGGCAGTAGCTGTTTCTCACAGATGCAGGCCTTGGCCACTTCTTCTCTTCAGCTATTAATCAGTAAGTTGTGGCTCCATCTGTATATCTTTTTTTTTTTTTAACTGAAGTACAGTCGATTACAATGTGTCAATTTCTGGTGTACAGCACAGTGTCCCAGTTGTGCATATACATACATATATTCATTTTCATGTTATTTTTCATTAAAGGTTATAACGAGATATTGAACATAGTTCCCTGTGTATAGAGAAGAAACTTCTTTTAAAATCTATTTTTATATATAATGGCTAACATTTGTAAATCTCAAACTCCCAAATTATCCCTTTCCACCCTGTTTCCCCAGTAATCATAAGATTCTTTACTATGTCTATGAGTCTGTTTCTGTTTTGTAGATGAGTTCATGGTGTCTTTTTTCTTTTTGAATTCCACATATAAGTGATATCATATGGTATTTTTCTTTCTCTTTCTGTCTTACTTCACTTAGAATGACATTCTCCAGGTCATCCATGTTGCTGTAAATGGCATTATTTTATTTTTTATGGCAGAGTAGTATTCCATTATATAAATATACCACAACTTCTTTATCCAGTCATCTTTTGATGGACATTTAGGTTGTTTTCATGTCTTGGCTATTGTAAATAGTGCTGCTATGAACATTGGGGTGCATGTATCTTTTCACATTAGAGTTCCCTCCACGTGTATACCCAGAAGTGGGATTGCTGGATCATATGGTAAGTCTATGTTTAGTATTTTGAGGACTCTCCAAACTGTTTTCCATAATGACTGCACCAAACTACATTTCCACTAACAGTGTAGGAGAGTTTCCTTTTCTCCACACCCTCTCCAGCATTTATCATTCATGGACTTTTGAATGATGCCATTCTGAATGGTGTGAGGTGATAACCTCATTGTAGTTTTGATTTGCATTTCTCTGATAATTAGTGATATTGAACATTTTTTCATATGCCTGTTGGCCATTTGTATGCCTTCACTGGAGCATTGTTTGTTTAGGTCTTCTGCCCATTTTTGGATTGGGTTGCTTGGTTTTTTCTTATTAAGTTGTATGAGCTGTTCATATATTCTGGAAATTAAGGCTTTGTCAGTTGCATCACTTGCAAATATTATCTCCCATTCCGTAAGTTGTCCTTTTGTTTTGCCTATGGTTTCCTTTGCTGTGCAAAAGCTTTTGAGTTTAATTAGGTCTCATTTGTTTATTTTTGCCCTTATTTCCATTGCCTGGGTAGACTGCCCTAGGGGAACGCTGCTAAGATTTATGTCAGAGAATGTTTTGCCTTTGTTTTCTTCTAGGAGATTTATCATGTCTTGTCCATCTGTATATCTTAAGTCTGGACTCTAGGTCTGTGCTTCAGTTTTGAATTTTGAGCTTCTTATAGAACACCTACTCTTAGCTCATACGTCAGATTCAAAATGTCTTAAACTGTGTTCGTAATCTTTTTCTTGAACTGACTTCCACTTGTAGCATCTCCACTTATTCAGTGGAATAATCATTCTTCCGGTCCTGGATACCCAAAGCCTTGTAATGGTCTTTGATTTCTCTTTCTCTCACCATCCTCCACATTTTATCAGCTCCCAGAACTGTACATTCTTGGTTTCAAGTGTCCATTCTGATTGCTGATACTCTGATGAAGAGCTTTCATCCCTGCTAACCTGAATTTTTCCTTCCGTTGAACTCTTGGCTATTCTCTCCCCACCTTTCAGTCCACCTACAATTTTGACCCTCCAACATCTAGAGTCAAGTCAAAGACTTACCACAACCAGATCTCTCAGCTAGGTAGTCTTGGCCCTCCATCATTTTGGCCTTACCTTATCTGTTGCAATCATTATGTGCCTTAACTTCCTAGGGTAACCTGTGCCTCATAAGGCAGGAGTCTCCAGCCTTTTCCTATCCAGTCCTCAGTTCAAACAGCTTAGAACTGCCCTGAGAACTAGTTGGAGCCCCATCCCCTTCATAGAGTCTTCCCTATTTACCCCAACTCCTTCTAGCTCCTCTTTGTACTCCTGCACTGTTTGTGATCGGTAGCCCTTAATCTTGCCTTTGAATACTGACTTCGTGCCATTCCCGGGTGGTTTCCAGTGTGCCTCCTGACTTAGCTGGTAACTGGAGAAGGCGCCCGTGTTCAGCCTCCTTTATACCCCTCACCCTGCTTAGCATTGGGCAATAGTGGGCACCCAGGCAGTGCTTACCTACTTGATTTATTCACAGGGGCGGTGGTGTGGAGTATAGCTAATAACTTAATTCAGCGTTGCAATTAAAACTGCGGAAGGCCAAGAAAATCCATAAAAGTTTAACTCCATGTTCAGTTTAGCGCTTTACCTCAACAGTTTTCTTAACTCTGCATTTATATTCACATAGTGTTCAGTGCCTGTACAGTTCCCTGAGGCAAGAAGGTGAGATATCATTATGTTTGACTTTCACCTTACATTTCATATTGGACATATTTGTGGAATGATGAAACCTTATCTTATAAGTACACAGCCAGAAGCCCGGAGAGACTAAGAGCCTAACCCAGGGTCACCTGGTCAGTGTTGGGCACAGGCCAGGACTGCGGTTCACATCTTCCAGCTGGTTCTGCTCCTCTTCCAGTGCCTTTTCACTCCAGTGCTGGGAAATGTAGCCCCATCAGCCGCATGGCCAAGTCGTATTGCTGCCCCCTTACCTGCCAGTGATGGCAATGCTGGGAAAAGTGGCAAAAGAAAGGTGAGAAATAGGAGTGATAAAAGACATGGAAATGCTAGAAATGGTTCCTCAACCTCCTCCTCCCTATTCGAGCGCCTCACAAGTGTCCCACTCTGACAGTGCTGTTCATTGTTTATAACAGAGTCTTTAAAATCAGACTGATGTTGCATAAGACATGCTTTTACCCTGGTCCCTCTCCTGCTAGTAGTCACTGTCAGGGACAGAAAGTGCCTGACTGTGCTCTGTTTGTCACGTAGGTGGGAGGGAACGCGGGAGAGGGAGCGGGTTGAACTGAAGCTGAGCTTTTTACAGCTCTATTGTTCTAGGATCAGAGCAGTTCCACTCCTGCTTTCATCACCTCTCCACCTCCGAGTCCCAGCCACCCCGTCCTGCCTGCTTCCCCACACGCCACGTCCTTGGGGAGGACAGGGTGGTGGGCAACGCCCCCTCCGCCGTCCGCTCTGGGGGGTGCAGGAGTCTGCTTTAACTGCTGAGCCGTTTTGGCAATTGGGTGTTTCCATCTTTTCTAGACATCTCCTTTCCAGCTCTGAGAAATTGGAGATGTAACTTTTAGCCACCCATGGACTTTACTAATGTATTCAGTGGCATTAATGTGATGTTGTCTGTAAGGTGTTCTGTGACTGGATAGGAGGATTTTTATCTCACAGGATGCTTCACACCCAATTCTAAAGCTCTGCAGACCGCAGGTATAATTCAAGTTCTTACATGTCTGTAGGGCAGACATGAACATTATTTGGTAATATGACCATATGTTCATAGATTACAGTTAGTCTGCTGGCTCTGTACCTAATAAAGGTTTAAATTCCAAACACTTGAACATTTGCAGAACATGTCTTTTTGCCTGTAACTAATTGCAAAAACTGAAAGCAAAACTCTACCACAAACCACAATGTTTCCAGTGGGGAAAGCCCTCTACTTTTACAACCTCTAAGTAGTGCGGTGGTTCTTTGGGTGAGATGAAGAATGCGAGAGTATTTGGTTGGGAAACTAGAGTGGCATGACAAGTATTCTGGGACTGGTTAAATCTCTACTTCCTATTTCCCGGACTCATTAGAGAAGCAATGTCAGTGTGGTAACCAGCTTCTGAATGCAAGTGCAGCTAGGAAGACAACGGAGAAAACACAAGGAATATAAAGCCATGGAGGGACTTCAGAGCAGCACAGCACAAATGGTGACTTTGAAAACACCAGCTGCTGACGTGAACTTGGCAGGAATTTGTGAGAAGTGGTGGGTGACTCATTGCAAGCAGGGGAGTCCTGCAGCTTTTGAGGTGAACAGGCAAAGGGAAGAGCAGAGATGGTGGCCACCCGGGGGCTGAGGATTTGTGTCCTGAATGTGAAAATGTCTAGTCCCCTGTTCAGTTTTGCAGCTGCCTCTTCACAGGACTTAGAGCATTGTTTTCGCCAGAATACTGTCAAAACATAAACAATCTCTATTTCCTAAAGTGTTTGTTCTCGATCTAAGATGATTGTCCTGTGGTGGGAGGTAAGTGGGCAGTGGGGCCTATTACATCACCCTCTTTCACAAAAAGTCTACCTAGCTGCCTTTTACCCCTACTCCTAGAGGTGCTGTCATTCTGTTATACCTAGACCTGTAAAAAGGGCTTGCCTGAATCCTCACGTGAAGAGGGATGGTTATGTGTAGTTTAAAAAAATTGCTTGGGTCATGTGTTCCTTTCCCCCTCCATTGGAAATCACTGTTCCAGAGCACTAAAATGCATCTAAAGAAACTGTGTTATTTCTAAGTTGTCCTCAGAATTTTTGCAGTAGGGTTAAATCTTTGCTTGGTGATGGCATCTTGACTGTTTGAAGGACGCAGCCCTTATTAGAGAGTTTGCTCCCTGAGAGTTCCGTTATTGGCAATTGAGTGTTCTTAGGCAGAGTTAAAAAGTTACCTGGTCTGAAAAGCCAACCTTGCCCACAGCTGGGAATTGGCAGAAGAGTCAGTTACGGAAGGAAGGCTTTAAGATTATCTGTTAGCAGTGTTCTGGGATCCAAACCCTTGAAAACCTCGGCTCCTGTAGAGTATGTTTTGTTAACAATAGGCTACTGGATAATTTAACACTGGTTATGGGATGTAGAGTTAGGGAAAGACTTAAAAGTGAAAGAACCTTAAAAAAGAATCTCCAGATATTTTAAAGAAGACAGTTCTCAGAATGAGAGCTTTTCTGGAAAAAACTAGCTCTTCACGTCACAAGGGAAGCAGGAAGAAGGTGTAACTGCACTTATGGTAACTTAAAACATAAACCTTTCTCTCCCACTTGGCTGTTTCCTGGTGTATGTTCATCTCCCACATCTGTAGTTTTAGACATGATGTGTCATTTTCTGGTACTCCGTTCTGCTTCTAAATGAGAGACCATCTGACACAAAATTACATAGCAATTGGAAAACTGTAGAAAGAACTTTATTGTTGAAAATGTAGACCAGTGACAGGGTGCTGCATTTGTAAGTGATTCTCAGTACAGAGAACACTTAAAAGAATGCAGTGTTATTTCTTGTTTATTCCTTTAAGCCTTTGAATGGAAGCTTTTCTTTGCAGAGTTTCTGGAGTACATCAGAAAAAGCAGGAACTAAAAATAGCTTTATGAATGCACCAGTATAGACGTTGCTTGTTGTATGATGACTGTCTAAAAGTTAATTCTTTAATGAAGGAAGTTGTAACTCTCAATTTCTTAAGCAAATATAAACACTCTTGACTCTTAATGACATTCTTTGTATGGCGGCGCTGCTTTTGCTTCCATTCTGAGCATTGAAAGGCCTTCTGTGATAATTTTACCAGTCCTCAATATTATATTTTCCCTCTGTGTAAACTTAAGTTATTAAACTTGAAGCAGATATAAATATCATTAACTTTCTACATATGTAGATATTCAGTGTTTCATGGTCAGAAATTTTGTGTTGGTTGCACATATCTACATAATCCCCCCCTTTCCGACTCTGTTCTTGATGAAAGGATGGTGGGAAATGGCATTATGGGGATGTGTCTTACAGTACACAGTGTTTCCCTAGTTCCCTCTACCAGCTCTTTTTCTTAAGCCAGGTGTAACTCATCCCCCTGTGCACACACACGTGCGTGCACGCGCACACACACACACACACACACACACACACACACACACACGGCCGCAGGGAGTAACGTGCACCATCCCATTCTCCCACTCCAGCTGTGGACCCACCCACTGGAGGCAGTGTCTTGTACTACTTCATTTGTAAGTTCCCTTTAAAAACTCAAGTGCTTGGGAAACAGGGACTGATATCCACATGTAGTACGCAGGCCCTGAAAGGATCAGGTGTCTCTCAGTGAGTGTTGATTCTGGGACTGGGGACACGAGCAAGGATAACTGCTATGGTTAATGCCAGGTTATCTTAATGTTTGAGTACCTGGGTTTCATGGCTTCCTGTACCACCTGTGTGACCCATAATTCCCACATTTCTGTCTCCCGCTAGACTTTTTCTCTCCAACTCTGGACTCTTATCCTTATCTGCTGATTTGACATCTTCACTTGGAACTCTGATATCTTAAAACCAACATGTGTGAAAACTGAGCTCTTGGTCCTTCTACCCCCAAAACTGGTTCTTTCTGCAGCCTCTCCCCATTCAGTTAATGGAAACTCAAACCTTCTAGCTGCTCGGGTCAAAAAACTTGGAGTTATTCTGACTCTCACTGACATGCCACATGCATTCTGTCAACAGATCTGGTCTAACACTGCCTTTGAAACATATCCAGAGCCCAGCCACTTCTCACCATGGCTCCTGCCTCCACTGCTGCTTCCCTGCCCTGAGCCACTGTCCTCTCCTCCTGCACAGCCCTCCTCAGTGGCTTCCTCCTTTCATCTCTGACCCGTATCGACTATTCTAACCCGGCAGTCAAGTGAGCCTTTGAAAACCTGAGTTGGATTGTGTCGCTCTTCTGCAGTGCCTCCCCATTTCACTCCGGGTACAAGCCACAGTCCTTACAACGTCCTCCAAGGTCCTATAATGATCGGCACTGCCCTCTCCCTGCAGCCCCAGCCCTGCCCCCATCCTGGAACACACGAGGTGCGTGCTGGCCTCGGCGCTGCTTATTCCATCCGTCTGGGCCTTCTCAGCTCTTAGTCCTAGTTCTAACCTCAGCCCTAGTCCTAGTTCTAACCTCAGCCCTCAGTTTGGTCTATCCATCACCCTCACCCCATACTCTCAACTCTCTTTACCTTGCCCTTTTTTCTTTTTTCCATGGTTCCTCTTTCCTAACGTGCCACCTACTCTGCTGCTCTGTTGTGTGAGTTGTCACCTCCACCCCCTGCCCCAGCTAGACTCCAAGGTCCGTGAGGACTGGACTTTTGTTTATTGATATATTCCAAGTGCCTAGACTGGTCCTGGGTACATAGTTGGCGGTCAAAAATTATTGGCTGAATAAATTAATAAAAGGATATTTTAAAAATGAATTATCCTTTTAGAAATGGGTAAGGAAAGGAAGCAGCGTGAAGGGAAATGGTGCAGTAAATAATGATACTTGCCTATTCTTTGTGTGATATATATATACAAGTATTTTCTTAGGATTAATTTTGTATCCCAATTTTTTAATTTAATAGCTCTATTAGGGTATAATTTACATGCCATAAAATTCACCCATTATAATTGTACAAGTCAGTGATTTTAGACAGTTTCTAGAGTTGTGCAACTGTCCTCAGAAAGTCCCCTTGTGTCTGTCCATATGCAGTTAATCCTCCTTCAATGGCATCCTGATTTTATTTGTTATTTTTTGGCTCCCAGGTCTCAAAAGAATAATTTATACAGCAACACTAATATAGCTTTGTAGTTTTTAGAAATTACACATTTAGATAAGAAATCAACTGTCATTGCTGAATGTAGGTAACAGTATCGAACAGTAGTGAGAAGAATGGACTTGAGTGTCAGACTAGCTGCAGTCTTACCCAGCTCCACCATTTACCACGATATCCAAATTGTTTTCTGCCTCAATCTCTTCATCTGTTATATGGGGGTAATAATAGCAGCTTACAGAGTTGTTGTGAAGATTAAGCAAACAATGAAACAAAATTTAGTACAGTGGCTACTTTATAGTTAATGTCTAGCAAATAACCTTGCAGATAGAGAGCAAAATTCAAATGAGTTTCTAAAGTATGTGTAAAATATGATCCAGTTCCTGCCTGGTTTGTAAATGCGTGTGCCTACTGCAGAATGTAAAAGCAGGTTAATTTCCAACAGAGAAGAGCATTTCTCAGCATTTCTTTTGAAGGTAGTTGCAAAATCATTTTTACTAAACTTTCTGTGCTCATCTTTGACAGAGCTTTGACACCAGGGAGGTAATTATCTACTTTTTTGTTAAAATCACACTGACCATCAGAAAGTGTTCTGAATTATGTTTTAGTCTTTATGGTGAGATACACTGTGAGAGTTCCTCTAAATGAATGGGGCAGGTGGGGCATTCATTGTAACTCTTGTAGCCTGACAAGCTTGAACTAAATTACCTTTAATAAGGTCTTTTTCTCTGTTTTGTTATTTTCTTTTATGTACAGATGTACAAAGCAGGGTCATCAGAAGCCTCTCGATTCCAAAGATGATAATACTGAAAAACACTGCCCAGTGACAGTGAATCCTTGGCACATGAAGAAAGCTTTTAAAGTCATGAATGAATTAAGAAGGTATTGTTACATTAACATACATGTAACCATGGATCTCTTACCTTTATTTTTCAGCTGTTTATAATGAAGATATTCCCCATCCCTCATTGTTTCTTTGTTTGATACAGGAACCATTTAAACCCTTTTCTGCAAATTTCTTAATGTAAGAAGAGAGCAGGTAATTTATCAGAAGTGTGAATGGTGTAACCTGCTCTGTCCAATATGGTAGCCACCAGCCACATGTGGCTAGTGTGAATTGAGATGTTCTGTAAATGGAAAATACGTAATGGATTTTCAAGACTTAGTACAACAAAAAGAATGTAAAATATTTATTAATAAGTTTCAAAAATGTTGATTACATTTTGAAATGATAGTATATTGGATATTTTGGGATAAATATAATTACTAATGGAATTAATTTCACTTATTTCTTTTTATTTTCTAAATGTGATTACTGGAAAATTGTGACTTGCATTATGTTTCTGTTGGACAGCTCTGGTCTAGGGCTTCTAACTTATTGCAAAGAATATGAAAAGAAAACTTTTATTAAAAATTTTTTTTTTTGAGTAGTTGATTTACATCATATTAGTTTCAGGTGTACAACATAGAGACTCAACATCTTTGTAGATTATATTCCATTTAAAGTCAGCACAAAATAATGGCTATATTTCCCTGTGCTATACAATATATCCCTGTGACCTATCCATTTTATACATAGTACTTTGTACCTCTCAATCCCCTACCCACATCCTGCCTCTCCCTTCTTCCTTCTCCCCATTGGTAACCACCAGTCTGTTTTGTGTATCTGTGAGTCTGTTTCTGTTTTGTTATATTCACTAGTTTTATTTTTTAGGATTCTACATACAAGTTAAAAGATAATATTTGTTTTTCTATAGATTCTACATGTAAGTTAAAATGTAGAGTATTTGTTTTTCCTTCTCAGACTTATTTCACTTAGCATAATACCTTGTAGGTCCATCCATGTTGTTGCAAATAGCAGAATTTCATTCTTTTTCATGACCGAGTAATAGTCCATTGTATATATATACACCACTTCTTTATTCATTCACCTGGTGATGGACACTTAGGTTGCTTCTATATCTTAGCTATTGTAAATAATGCTACTGTGAACTTTTGGGTGCATATATTTTTTCTAATTAGTTTTTTGTTTTCTTCAGATATATACCCAGGAATAGAATTGCTGGATCATATGATAGTTCTGTTTTCAGTTTTTTGAGGAACCTTCATAGTGTTTTCCATGGTGGTTGCACCAAGTTATAGTCCCACCAACAGTGTACAACCGTTCCCTTTCTCCACATCCTTCCCAACATTTGTTATTTGTAGACTTTTTTATGATAGCCATTCTGACAGGTGTGAGGTGTTTGGTTTTGACTTGATTTTCTCTGAAAACTACTGATGTTGAGCCTCTTTTCAGGTGCCTGTTGGCTATCTGTATGTCTTCTTTGGAAGAATGTCTATTTAGGTCTTCTGCCCATTTTTTAAGTCAGGTTGTTTGTTTTTGATATTGAGCTGTCTGAGCTGTTTATATGCTTTGGATATTAACCACTTTTCGATTGTATTGTTTGCAGATATTTTCTCCCACTCAGTAAGGTTATCTTTTTGTTTTGTCAGTGACTTCCTTTGCTGTGCAGAAGCTTTTAAGTATGATTAGCTCCCATTTGTCTATTTTTGCTTTTGTTTCTTTTGCCTTAACATGCAGATCCAAAAAAATATTGTTATGATTTTATCAGAGTGTTCTGCCTATGTTTTCTTCTAGGAGTTTTATGCTTTCAGGTCTTTAATCCATTTTGAGTTTATTTTTGTATATGGTGTGAGAAAATACTCTAATCTCATTCTTTTATATTTAGCTGTCCAGTTTTCCCAGCACCACTTATTGAAGAGACTGTCTTTTCTCCATTATATATTCTTGCTTCCTTTCTCATAGAGTAATTGACCAAAAGTGCATGGGTTTATTTCTGGGCTTTGTTCTTTTCCATTGATCTGTGTGTGTTTTGTACCAGTACCATGCTGTTTTGATGATGATAGCTTTGGTAGTCAGTGAGTGTGATACTTCCAGCTTTGCTCTTTTTTTCTCAATATTGTTTTGGCTATTTAGGGTCTTTTGTGATTCCATATAAATTTTAGGATTATTCTAGTTCTTTGAAAAATGTTGTGTGGGTATTTTGATATGCATTGCATTTAATTTGTAGATTATTTTGGGTAGTGGGGACATTTTAACAATATTAATTCTTCTAATCTCTGAACATAGGATATCTTTCCATTTCTTTTTCCTTCATCATATCTTTCCATCTCTGTTTCCTTCATCAATATTTTATAATTTTTAGAATGTAGGTCTTTCACCTTCTTGGTTAAGTTTATTCTTAAGTATTTTATCCTTTTTGATGCGATTTTAAGTGAGATTATTTTCTTACTTTCTCTGTCTGATAGTTCATTATTAGTGTATATAAAAGAAACGGATTTCTGTGTATTAATGTTGCCTCCTGCAACTTTACTGAATTAATTTATTCTAATACTTTTTTGACAGAGACATTAGAGTTTTCTGTATATAGTATCACATCCTCTGAAAATAGTGACAGTTTTACTTCTTCCCTTCCAATTTGGATTCCTTTTATTTCTTTTTCTTCTCTGATTGCTGGGGCTAGACTTCCAATACTATGTTAAACAAATGGCAAGAGTGGGCATCCTTGTCTTGTTCCTGATTTTAGAGGAAAAGCTTTTAGGTTTTCACCAATGAGTATTATATTGGCTGTGGGTTTGTCATACATGGCCTTTATTATTTTGAGATTTGTTCTCTCTGTACCCACTTTGATGAGAGTTTTTATCATAAATGGATGTTGAATTTTGTCAAATGCCTTTTCTGTATCTGTTGAGATGATCATGTGATTTTTCTCCTTTTGTTAATATGTTGTATCATGTTGATTGATTTGCAGATATTGAACCGTCTTTGCATCCCTGGAATAAATCCCACTTGATCATGGTGTATGATCCTATTTATGTATTGTTGAATTTGGCTTGCTGATATTTTGTTGAGGATTTTTGCGTCTATATTCATTGGGGATATTGGACTGTACATTTCTTTTTTGTAGTGTTTTTGTCTGGTTTTGTATCAGGGTAATTGTGGCCTTGTAGAGTAAATTTGTTATTTTTTTGTTTTTTGGTTTTTTTTTTTGAGAGGGGAGAGGTAATTAGGTTTATTTATTTTATTTATTTTTAGAGGAGGTACTGGGGATTGAACCCAAAACCTCCTACATGTTAAGCATGTGCTCTACCACTTGAGCTATACCCTCCCCCTATAGAGTGAATCTGGGAATGTTCCATCCTCTTCATTTTTTGGGGAATAGTTTGAGAGACAGTTATTAGCTGTTCTTTATATGTTTGGTAGAATTTCTCTGTGAAGCCATTTTGTCCTGGACTTTCGTTTGCTGGAAATTTTTTTTTTTAATTGTGAATTCAATTTCACAAATGATTGATCTCTTTAAATTGTCTGTTTCTTCTTGATTCATTCTTGGCAGGTTTATGTTTCTAGAAATTTGTCCATTTCTTCTAGGTTGTCCAACTTGTTGGCATATAAATGTAGTGTTCTCTTATGATACTTCTGTTTCTCTGTGATACTGGTTATTATTTCTTCATGCATTTCTTATTTTGTTTATCTGGGTCCTTTCTCTTTTCTTCTTGGTGATCCTGACTGAAAGTTTACCATTTCTGTCTATTTTTTCAAAAAAACCACTTACTGATTTCATTGTTTTCTCTCTTTTTTTCTTTAAGTCTCTGTTTTATTTTCTCTCTGATCTTTATTATTTTCTTCCTTCTAATGACTATGGGCTTTGTTTGTTCTTACTTCTCTTATTCCTTTAGATGTAGTTAGGTTGTTTATTTGAGATGTTTTTTCTTGAGGAAGGCCTGTGTCACTATAAACTTCCCTCTTAGAACTGCTTTCCTGCATCCCATAGATTTTGGAAAGTTGTGTTTCCGTTTTCATTTGTTTTGAGGTATTTTCTGATTTCCTCTTTGATTTCTTCATTGACTCACATAGGTTTTTAGTAGCATGTTGTTTAATCTCCACGTGTTTGTGCTCTTCACGTTTTTCTTTCTGTATGTACTTCTTGTTTCATGCTGTTATGGTTGGAAAAAATACTTAACATTATTTGTATCTTCTCAAATTTGTTTGAGACTTGTTTTGTGGTTTAGCATGTGATCTATCCTAGAGAATTTTCCATGTGCTTTTGAAAAGCATGTGTATTCTGCTGTTTTGGATGGAATGTCTTGTAAATACCTATTAAGTCCCAACTGGTCCTATATGTCATTTAAGACCACTCTTTCCTTATTCATTTTTTTTTTTTTGTTTGAATAATCTGTCCATTGATGTCAGTGGGGTGTTAAAGTTCCCTACTATTATTGTATTTTTATTTTCAATTTCTCCCTTAATGTCTGTTGATATTTGCTTTATGTACTTAGGGGCTCCTGTATTAGGTGTATAGTTGTTGATGAGTGTTACACCTTTTTCTTACATTGATCCCTTTATTATTAAATAGTGCCCTTCTTTGTCTTGTTATATATAGGCTTTGTTTTAAGGTCTGTTTTGTCTGATATGAGTATTGCTACCCCTGCTTTCTGGTTGGTTCCATTTGCATGAAATGTAAGAAAACTTTTAGATGGAGAAAAATGTAACTCTCTCTTTGGTGGTATTATAATTTGGGGGATTAGTGATCTGGTCATTGCTAAGGTAGTTCTGAAATACGTTTTTTAAGAGTCACTGCAATGAAGAATGACTTTAAAAGTTGATTGAAAAACAAGTAGCTTTTAAAAAAAATTATAAGACTAATATATGTATTAATAGTCTTAGTTGTATTTTCTTAGCACTTAGTGAAAGATGTATATCATTCCCTTTGTAAAGTATATATATGTGAAAGTTTGGCTAAGAAGGTAGCGACTTAAACTTTCCTTTAACCTCTCTATGCTGTGTCTTCCTAAAAACCTATCCTTTTGTTTGTTCCATTGTTTGTTCATTTGTTTGTTTCTTTAATTAAGTTAAAGATTCAATAAATATTTATCTGCTGGATGCTGGAGACATAGTGGTGAGCCAGAACAGACATGGTTACTGCCCTCATGGAGCTTATGGGTGACTCCAGGAAGCAGGCATTAATCAGAATCACACAACTAATTTGCTATAAATTCTAGTGTCAGTAAGTGCTACAGGGAGGGCTATGAAGATAGATAACAGTGGTCAGGGAACGTTTCCCCGAGAAGGTACGAATATTTGCGCTAAGATTGAAAGGAAGAGAGAAGTAAGGGAATGAAGTCAGAGGCACAGGGCATGGCAGTGTCTAAGTCTTGCAGTGGGAGGGAGCTGGCCTCCTGGAGGAGCTGAGGGGTAGCTGGAGCGCAGATGGCCGGGGGTCACGGCAAGTGAGGAGGCTGAGTGGGTAGGTGAGGGAGCATTCTTAGGGCCTGCAGCATTTTGATCATTATCAGGAGTTGCCATGGGAGAAGCCCATTGGAGAGTTTTAAGCAGAAATGAGACATGATCACATTTGTATTTTGAAAAGAACACACTGGCTGCCGGTTGGAGAGTGGACTGGAGAGAGAGGGACAAGAGAAGTTAGACTGACTATTGGATGTCTGGTTTGTTTCCTGGTGCTGCTCTGACAGCATTTTCAGTAAGTAGGTTTTCTTTAGTTTCTGGGAGAAAATATAGCCGGGATAATCCAGCAGGTCTGGGCATGCTGTTTCAGTTCGTTAATCCCATTGCAACAGGAGTTATTAGGGTGTAATTTGTGGTGGTTATTAAGTGACACCGAAAGAAAAGTAGGAAAAATAGTCTGGTTATTTTGAGACTGAGATCTTTAATGGTTTTTCTTTGAAAAGTCGGGAATGACTGGCTTTTCCTGGGCCTGTTGGAGTTACCTTTCCTCCCACTCCCGTGGGGCGGGTAGTCATGCCTTCCACTGATGTGTGACAGGCCCCTGTTGACCCAGGCCTGACTCACTGAGCTGCAGGGAAGGCCACACCTCTCTCTCCTTCCCCCAAGGTGAATGACCCGAGTTTTGGGACACACTCTTTGGCCTTGGGCCAGTTTTACTTTTTGAGGCTTTAAGTATAAAATGAGGGGGGTAGATGGAATGGAGTCCAAGGTTCACCGTAGCTGTGCCGATCTGTTAGCCCGGGAACCCTCTCCCTGCTTCCTGCAGGTCACTGGTGCCCTGGTCTCCTCCTGGACTACTTAGCTTTATCCCTCATTCAGCTGTCCCATTTCGAGCGTGAGCTGTATGGCTGTGAACAGTGTGTTTTTGTGCTTTGCTTTCACGGTTTCAGTAGCTGGTGTGTAACCAGGCTAACAGTTGATGTTGATTTTCAGAACAAAGGATGACTTTGGGATAGCTGAGAGTGTTGGCTGCTAGGTGCTCAACGAGAATTGTTTTCATGGAGTCACCGACTGCTAGTGTTGTAAAAGATGAGCTCTCTTTGGGGATCATCAGAGCTTTTTTTTTTTTTTTTTTTGGTTTTTAATGTCATTCCATTTCCTTTTACCCCTTATTGCCAATTTGAGTATTTCTTAAAAAAAAAAACCAAACCCTCTGAAGAGGCCTTCTTGTACAGCTGAAAATCCTTTATTATTTCCTGTCCTTGAGGCAACTTCCTGCTGCCAGAAATGGGTAGCTGAGAGTGGTTTCCTGCCTTCTGGGAAGGGAGAACTTCCTTGTTCTCTCCATTCTGCTCTTGGGCTGTCACCTCTCATTGGTGGAATAACAGCCATACACTAGAGATTGCTTTTATGAACCTTTAGCTGATGAAAGTGAAATTTTAGGAGTAAAAATGACTTTTCTTCCAACTATAGGTAGTGTAAGGTGTGGTTGTAAGAACAGGAGGGCAGGAATTTTGTAAGGCTTAAGTTACCAAATTAATATAGTTCATGGAAAAGGAGTGTGGCATTTTCTTTCTTTAAACTAGTTTTTTGTTTCTTTTGAAAAGGAGGCCCAGATAATAGCTGTATATCCCAGCCTAGTATGAGCTTGAATAACTTGAAATATCTCGTTTAAAAACCCTGCAGTCACTCACAAACAATGTATTCATCAAGTATTTGTAGTACCTGGTTCTCCTTTGAAATCAGCAAGCATGCCAGGAAGGCTGTGTGGGAGCCAGAGGCAGTGTCTGACTGGGCTCCCACCCTCCAAGTGACCTGATTGTGCAGGAGATGGACAGAGAAGAGGAGGAGTTGGTGGAAGACTGTGTGCAAAATGTAGGTGCTGAGAAAGATTCTCACAAGAGTAACTCACAGAGATAGTTTTAGGGGGGCCTGAGTGGTACAGTAGGATTCATAAAAGGACTGGAGAGGGAAGGTGGTTCCTGGCCTGGACAGTTGCACGAGCGAGGAACGGGGTAGACGTCCTCTGCAATGTGGACCAAGAGTTCATGCTGGGAGGCCTGTGTAGAAAAAGTCAGGATGAGGCAGGTTTACACAGCATGCTGCATTGGGGTTTCATTCCATGGGCATTGGGAATCAGTGGGGACTTTTGAGAACAAGCATAACATTTTATGACTAATGATGTCGGAGAAACAGACAGGCGGTATAGTGAAAGGCGAGTCTAGTACACATCTCTGACGGGGATTAAGTTCTGTACACTTCTCAGGCGTGGCTTAGCAGGGCACTGACATTTTCAGAATCAAAACGATAGTCCTTTCTAGAGTGCTTGTTACACGCAGCACTCTGTATTGGGCCTGTGGGGCAGAGAGAGTGGCAAGTTGTACCCTGAACACATGTTTGATTGAGGACGTTACACTGTGAGCTTTTTGAGATGATCAGAAAAGGAGCTGTCTAATTTCACAATTTGACTTTAAAATAAATTAAAAAAAAAACCCAAGTGACGAGAATATGGGGTAAGACTGGACTTGAGTTTTACAAATTTCATGAGTATTAGTGGGGGCCAAGCTATTATTTATCTGGAAGGAAGGTAATTTTGATCATTAAGTTACATTTAGGATTTGAAAGTTTTTAGGAAGCATAAATCACATGAAGCAATTTGAATGTTTGCCTATATATCACATGGAAGCCATAAATATTTAGTTGTTAGTTATAACAGCAGTTCTTACACTCCAGAAGGTAATTTAAACAAAAGAGCCTGAAGCTCCTTAAGGGAGTGCTTATTGTATTTTGCCCCTCAGGGCTTTCAGACATTGTGGGTCCATGCCACTACCAGGATTATACCTGTTGAGCATCCATGAAACCTTTTGAGTTGTGACTCTGGTTACTTGTGCTTTGTTGCTTTGATGGCAAGTGCATTAAACAACAAACTGAAGTGAGACTACCTGTCCCTTCATAGCTTTATATTGCTGTTTTTGAAAGAGATTTAGGAAATTACATAAGGTGTGAATTTTTTTTATCACATATATGTGTGTGTGTATGTATGTATATAAATATAAAAACATAGATACATAAAAATAAATGTTTTTTCCTATGGCAAAGCATTGTCAGTTTCTTTAGTTTTCATGTTGTACTAAAGTAGAATATAAAGCATTCCTTAAAGGACAGAACAGTGGGGAATAGCTCCCAAATCAAGCAAATGTGTTTATTTAAGAAAGTTTAAGAGACAAAATTTTGAAGCTCACAGTCTAAATTTAACTGGTAATATTCTATAGTGTATCTTAAGCACTTGTGATAGATTTCTTATCAAGGGGTGTTTATTGAGCTCGGATAGAATCATTAAACATCTCAAGGATGTGAAGAGTGGATGGTAGGGAACGAGCTTGCTTCAGTGTCTTCTGTTGCCCTGCATTGCTAAGTGCCCACCACGTGGGGGACGCCGAGCCACTTCAGGGTTTGGCTTCAGCATCCCCTCTTGAGTCAGAAATGGAAGATCTTACCTGGGTTTGTTTTTTTTTTTTTCCAATTATTGTAACTAGGAGTATCTGCCTCATTTTATTTCACCAAGTTTAAAAAAGAAAAACCTTTAATGAGAAAGTTTTCTTTATGCATATTCTGCATTTTTTACGTGTAGTCAAGCTTTTCTCACGCATGTTCAGAAACTCACTTCTGCCTTACTGTCCCCCTCGGACATCCCTTTACTTCCTCATCTCTCCACTCACTCTCCCCACATCTGTTCCCTGTCGCTGATCTCTTCTTTCGCTTTATTTCTAATTATTCTTTTCATCTCCTCTCAACTGTGACCAAGTGTCCTTACAAGTCCTCAAATCTGGAGTTGTCGTCACCTTCCCTTCTTGACAAATACTCACTAATGGGCCTCCACCCACATCTTCTTGTGGCTGTTCTGTCACTTTTCACTGTCATTCTGCTCTCTTGCTTCTATCTGAAAAGGATGATGAATTCTCTATATTCTGGGACTCTTTTCTAGTTTAAGGCAGTTTCTAAATCACTGACTGTATTAGGTATTCCTCTGAGCCTCCAGGTTCCAAGTTGACTGTCACCCTTTCCTGCTTCCTGTTGGAAAGTCTCAGCAGCTGCAGCTCTGTTGAAGGGGCTGTGCTGTGCTTCAGGACTCTTACTGTGGTGGTGGATCTTAAGCCCAACAGCTAAGCTTTCCTGTGCCTAACTGCCACAGAAGTTCAAACCATCACCGTTTTAAGAAGAAAAAGAAGAAAGGTGGTGGTGACCCATGTTATATGTTGCTCTTCAAGATGATTGACATTTTAGCTGGGTTGTATCTTCCTTGTCTGTTAAAGGACATTATCAGTTATAGGAAGTTTGGTTAAATGATGGATTTAAGTCAGCAATCAGGAAGCCTTTCACAGTTAAGACAATTGTCCCTGCCCCACCTCTCTTCATGCTGAGCAGCCAGCGCCCAATGATGCAGCTGAGCAGCCTGGCTCCCCCTGTGTCCTCACCAGGTTTTAACTTCTGGGCTTCTGACCTCTTGCCTAACTTCTTTTGATGTCTTGCTCTTGTTCCTGTGTCCTAATCCCTGATGCTTTTCCCAATATGCCTTTGAGCACATTCCTTGGCTGTGGCTTGTGTTTGCCCTGGGGACTCTGGTGAAAGCTTGTCTCACTCGGCCTGGCACCTCGGGAAGAAAGGGGACAGATGCCATGTAACCTTGCCACCCCCCCCCCCAACTTCCAGTAGCAAAGTCTTGTTTCATGAAACTACCAACTAATTTTGATATCTCAGAGCCTGATGGTACATTTTACTCTAAGAAGATGTAATAAAGTAGCACCCCCTCATCCAAGGTTTCAGTTACTGTGGTCGACCATAGTCTGAAAATACTAAGTGGAAAAATTCCAGAAATAAACAATTCATAAATTTTAAATTGAGCACCATTCTGAGTAATGATGAAATCTCACTGTCCTGCTCCGTCTTGCTCGAGATGTGAATCATCCTTTCTTGTCCAGTGGGTCCCAGTGACAGTCACTCGGTAGCCCCCTCAGTCATCGGGTCGACTGTTGCAGTATCATAGTGCTTGTATTCAAGCAACCCTTATTTGACTTCATAATGGCCCCAAAGTGCAAGAAAAGTGATGCTGGCAATTAAGATATGCCAGAGAGAAGCTGCAACGTGCTTCCTTTAAGTAAAAAGTGTGAATGTTCCCAACTTAATAAGAAAAAAAATCATATGCTGAGGTTGCTAAGATCTACAGTAAGAACAAATCTTCTATCTGTGAAATTGTGAAGAAAGGAAACGAAATTTCGTGCTAGTGTTGATGTCACACCTCAAACTGCAGAAGTTACAGCCACAGAGCATGATAATTGCTTAGTTAAGATGGAAAAAGCATTATACAGTAAGTTATTTTGAGAGAGACCATATTTACATAACTTATTACAGAATAGTTATAATTGTTATGTTTTATTATTAGTTACTGTTGTTAATCTCTTACTGTGCTTAATGTGTAAATTAATCTTTATTATGTGTATCTGCGTATAGGAAAAAACATGGTTTATATAGGATTTGGAATCATCTGCACTCTCAGGGATCCACTGGAGATCTTGGAGTATGTCCCCCGTGGATAAGGGAGGCTACTATACATACAGCAGTGATAGGGTGTTCTAGTCTTAGGAATTCATTCATTTGATATCAGAAAACCAAAAGCTGTCTTGGTATGTTTAGGCTGATTCATTTTCAAGGCAGTTTTTGCCCTGAGAAAGACCAATTTTCATGTTTCATTTAGGAGCTGAGTGCTTACCTTTTTTCTGAGCCGTTTGAGTTTTACGTAAGGCCTGTGTAACTCCTGGTTTTTTTTTTTTCCCAGACTTGAGCTTAGAAGCAGTTTCCTTTCCAAAGCTTTCCTATATGTCTGGGTTTGGCCTGTCTTCCGTGTACCCAGACACCGCACCCTTGCCCTGATAGTTATCTTTTCATTTTGTAATTACTTGTCAGCTTGTCTCCCCAGCTCCACCATACACTCCTTGCTGTTACCTTGTTTGTTGTGGTCAGCTGACATAGTCCTTGGTGCCCAGGACTTTATAAACAGTTAAATATTTGATGAATGAGTGAATAAATGCAGATTTTGCTAAACACCCACTTTGTTTTATTACTCTGAAAACCTTTTCCTTCTACAGTAATTCCATCGTTAGATTTCACATAATAGGAACATAAACTCACCATGCAGACTTTGGGTATGGGCTACTAAAACAAATTTCTGTTATTTTTATCACCGGATTTTATTTGTAGCCCTCTTCTCCTTACCCAGAGTCTCTCAAATTCTTATAAGCATGTACACTTGGAAGGGAGAGGTAAGGGCCAAACTCGGCAAACACACACTGGCTGAAAGATAAGAAGGTTGATCAGATCTCTCCTGTCTGTGAGTGCTGTTTTAAAATATGTTATTGCTGGAGAGAAAAAGAAAAAAAATTGGGCACTAATACTCAGTATATCCTTGTTCTGTAGCGTGGCCTCAGACTCCATGTGACTTAACCTAGGGCGTGGCTGTGTACTGGTTTGGCAGTGTTTTTACTTTCTTCGTAACTAACATCGGTTAATAAACCAGTAAGGCCAAAAGAATTCTGTGACAGCCAGCAGGTGTTCTGCTAGGAGGTTTGGATCAATGAGTAATTGTAATTGAAGCTGAATGTAATTAATTATGTGATTTTTGAGCTGTTCAAGTATAAATTCCACATAAGTTCCATCTGGAAACTAGAGCACTAGGAAGGGTTCACTGACAAAAGGAGAACAAATGTAAAGATGCGCTCGGCTTATGTCTGAGTTGTGTCCAGACGCCCTGGTCACCATGGGCAGCCTGGCTGGCCCTGCTGACCCCGAGCGCCCCGCTCTCCTTCTCCCGCACGCTTCGTGCTCCACCCTCCCCGTTGTGTCTGCTGCGTCAGGTCTCTGCCCAGCCCCACGTGCTGTTCTCTCTGTGGGTTCTCTTGCTCCTTCTCCATCCAGCTAACGCTTACTTGTGTTTAGAACTCAGTGGCTGGGTCAGGTCACTAGCTGCAGGAAGCCCTTTCTGACCCCCAGTCTGCCTCAGGTGTCCCCTGTCCCCCCTGGCATCTTCACTCTGGTGCTTTCCACTTTGTCCTGTAATCTCTGCATTGTCAGTCCTTTGTGCTAGTCTCCTTAAGGGCACAGGTGATCTTGCAGTGCTTTGTTGAATTTGATTTTTCTAGCTATCCTTGTAGAGGTAGTTCTAAAAACCCACTAACACTGGGCCTTTTATAAGCTATATATAGAACTTAAAAATAGAATTTCTAGTATACAGCATGTCAGATAATAAGTTGATGTGGTTTATAATTTATACTTTCTATTCCCTGTTTTATTTAAGCTTTAACAAAGCCTTAAAACCATGCAGCTTTAGGTGGTTTGTGTAGTGTAAGAGGCCCTGGAGCCAGACTCCAGGGATTTGAATCCTGGCATTGCCACTAGTGGTGACTTCAGCCTGCTCATTCATCTTTACTTTAGTTTCGCCAGCTCTAAGTTTTAAGGGTAAAAATCACAAAAACATGTACCTCCTAAGGTTATGGTAGGGTCTAGGTGGAATAAGACACCAGGGAGCGCTCCTGCATAACATCTTCCTGAAAACACCACCACCTGCCCCCTGGTTACTTGTGAACCTGTGGAATCCATTGAATTGCAGAGCGGTTTTAGATGCTCAGAGCACACGGTGGACTTTGCCAGTTTTCCGCACCGGTCTGGAGGAATGACAGCTGAGTGGCGTGCCACCTGTTAGGAGTCTAACACGCGACGTGCCTGATGTCTCCCACAGCACCGTGACCTATGCTTCAGCCTACAGGGCACAGCGTGCGCATCACCCAGCGGGGCCCCGGGATGCACGCCTCACCAGGGCTGCGCTGGCCCCTTTTCTTACAGCTTCTCCTAGACTGAAGGGAAGGTGTGTGCTGATAGAATCTCCAGGAGTTTTGTGTGAGCTCTGCAGGAACAAGTCTGTAAGCATCGTGGGAAAGTGGAACACTCAAGAACTGGGTTAAGCCCCGGTGAAAATGTTGCTTATAAGCTACTAGAAATTACAGAAGCCTGCAGCCACCCTCGTGGGAATAAGGCAGAATAGTGGAGGAGGAGTACTGCGTGACCTGTGACACTATACACTTAAATTCAGTGTGCAGATATTTGAGGTGCGGAAAGGACTTTGGGTTCATCACATCTTTTTCAGTCATTAATGACATGATTACCAGTAAGGTTGGTGTTAAAGTGGAGCCCTCTTCCTCGTTCTGGAATTAACCTCAGCAACCTTTTCTCAAAAGCCAAAAGGATACTCTGACATTCTTATTTAGCTGGAAAGTCTCATCTGACCTCTGTAACATGGGAAAGGTGTTCACTGCATGTCTTTCAATGAATTAAAATGGACATTTTAGAACTAGAGGTGTGATTATGTTTGCTGAGTAATTGTTTTAAGGTAACAAAATGCTTTTTAATATTATATATGGTAATATTTTCTGGTTCTGAGTGATATTTTGCACTGGGAAAACCTTCTGATTAAGTTAAACTTCAAATGCTCAAATGCCTTTTAAGCAGCAGGTGAATGTAATTTTACCTTTGCTTCATGACCCAGGTCATTTTACATACGTGCATATTTTTGATACTTAGACAGAATTTATTTTCTATATGATTTATCTTGTCTTCGTCTTAGTGTCACACTGCCATCTGCCACTTCTGCTAATGTTTTTAATGCAAACAACCTTCCCTTTTACACTCCACTGATGGTTCGCTGCCAGTAATTTTCATTAGGTTGAGGAATCAGAAATCAAGTTGGGAAAAATTTCTCTGTTAAACAAAGGCAAGACTGAGTGAGGGCCAAGGCATGTGGGTCTGTGTCACAGCAGTCTTCTGTGTGCTGCATGTTTGGGAATCCTGTTCTTAAGGATGGCAGTTTTTTAAAGTTAGTCTCAACTTCAGAAAATTGGGCTTTTACAGAAAAATTGTTATGTAGGATGTTATACAGTTACTATTGTTATCATTAAAACTTTTCCTCTCTCTCTTTTGTAACAGTCAGAATTTGTTGTGTGATGTCACGATTGTGGCTGAAGACATGGAAATCTCTGCTCACAGAGTGGTGCTGGCCGCCTGTAGTCCTTACTTTCACGCCATGTTTACAGGTATGAAATGTTTTCGTTATGGATGTTTTCAAAATGTATGTAGATCTGGGCTTTTCTTTCCACATTTTCTTACTGATATTTTACTTTTATGAAATTAAGCATTGTAATAGAAGAAAATGCTCTTGCTTTGTTTCAGATTACTCATCTTTGTTTTCGTTGTAATCATGTTGTATGTATGTGTCCATTACTTACAAATACAATTTTATGCTCAGTTTCCCCCCTTTATATTTATATTTACATATATTGGCTAAATTTACCTTCTTGCCATTTTATAATAGCTTTTGGCAGTTTCTTATTTTGGCGAAAGAAAATTGCTTTTACTATTTTACATTTTTTCAAATTATTTTTACATTTACCTCATCCAGTGTTTATAGTGAACAGAGAGATGTTCTGATTCAGAAATATAAGAAAATAGGGTAGATACTTAGCCAACTATAAAAATACATAGACTGATTTTAATATTTCTGGAAAAAAATTACTTTGACCTGTCACACTGAATGTCTTTAAATTCATTTTTCCCTTTTTTATTGAAATATAATTGATGTACAGTATTATGTTTCAGGAGCACTGTATAATGATTTGATATTTGCATACTTCATGAAATAACCACCATGATAAGTCCATTAACCACCTGATCCCGTACAAGGTTACTCTAGTATTACTGACCACATTCCTCATACTAAGTATTACATCCCCACGGCTTCTTTATTTTATAGCTGGAGGTTTGTACCGCTTAATTATTTAACTCATTCATCCACCCTCAGCTATACTCCTCTCTGTCAACCACCTGTTTGTTCTCTGTATCTGTTGAGTCTGTTTTCATTTTGTTTTCTTTATTTTTTGGATTTCACGCATGAGATTATGTGATATTTGTATTCTCTGACTTATTTCACTTAGCGTGATTCCCTCTAGATCCATCCATGTTGTTGCACATGACAAGATTTCATTCTTTTTTATGCATAGTAATAGTCCTTTTATATATATTTATAAAAACATCTTTTTTCTTTTTTATTGAAATATAGTTGATTTACAATGTGTTAGTTTCAGATGCGCAGTAATGATTCAGTTATACATATCTATATAAGTATATATATATTTTTCAGATTCTTTTCCATTATAGGTTATTACAAGATGCTAAATAAAGTTCCCTGTGCTATACAGTAGGTCTTTGTTGTTTATATATTTTATATGTAGTAGTGTGTATATGTTAATCCCAAACTCCTAATTTATCCCTCCTCCTCTTTTCGTTTAGTAACCATTAGTCTATTTTCTATGTCTGTGAGTCTATTTTTGGTTTGTAAATGTTCGTTTGTATCCTTTTTTTAGATTCCACACATAGTGATATCATATATTTGTCTTTCTCTGTGTGACTTATTTCACTTAGCATGATAATCTCTAGGTCCATCCATTTACACTTTCATCAAAAGGGTAAAATATCTAGGAATAAATCTAACCAAAGAGGTAAAAGACCTGTACTCTGTAAGACACTGATGAAAGAAATTAAATATGACAGAAACAAATGGAAAAATACATTGCCCTCATGGATTGAATACTGTTAAAATGACCATTAACCCTAAGGCACAATCTACAGATTCAATGCAGTCCTTATAAAAATACCTGTGATATTTTTCACAGAACTAGAATAATTCTAAAATTTGTATGGAAACACAAAAAACCCCGAAGAGCCAAGGCAATCTTGAGAAAGGGGAGAAATCTGGGGGACTCGTGCCCCCTGGTTTCAAATTATACTAGAAAGTACAGTAATCAAAATAGTACAGTACTGACACAAAAACAGAGAGATCAGTGTAACAAAATAGACAGCCCAGAAATAAATCCAAACTTATATGGGCAGTTAATCTCCAGCAAAGGAGGCAAGACTATACAAGGGGAATAGACTGTCTCTTCAATAAACGATGCTGGGAAAAGTGGACAGTTACAAGCAAACGAATCAAATTGGACTACTTTCAAACACCACACAGAAAAATAAACTCAAAATGGATTAAAGACTTAAATGTAAGACCTGAAACCATAAAACTCCTAGAAGAAAATATAGGCAACATATTCTTTGACATCGGTCTTAGCAATACTTTTTGCCTCTTTCACCTGAGGCAACAAAAGCAAAAATTAACAAATGGGATTACATCAAACTAAAAAGATTTTGCATAGAGAAAGAAACTATCAACAGAGACAGCTTACCAAATTTTAGAAGATTTTTTGCTAGTGAAATAGCCAATAAAGGATAATATCCAAAATATGCAAAATATACAAAGAACTCATACAACTCAATATCAAAAAGAAAAACCATTAAAATATGGGCAGAAAACTTGTACAGAGATTTTTCCAAAGAAGGCATACAAATAGCCAACAGACACATGAAAAGATAGCATCACTAGTCATCACGGAAATGCAAATCAAAACCACTATGAGATACTTCTTGAATAGCTATTTTCAAGAAGACAACAAATAACAAGAATTGGTGAGAAGGTAAAGAAAAGGGAACCCTTGTGCACTGTTAATGGGATTGTAACCTGGTACAGCCAGTATGGCAAATAGTATAGAAGTTTATATAAAAATTAAAAATAGAACTACCATATGATCCAGCAATTCTACTTCTGGGAAAATGAAAGCAGGAATTGGAAAGATTTGTTATACTAAAGACACTAGAGAAAACTACTAGAGCACATCAGTGAATTCAGTAAAATTGCAGGATACAAAAATCAATATACGGAAATCTGTTGTATTTCTACATACTAGCAATGAAATACCAAAAAAAGAAACAAAGGAAACAGTCCCATTTACCATCACATCAAAAAGAATAAAATACCTAGGAATAAACCTAACATGGGAGGCTAAAGACCTGTACTGGGAAAAGACACTAAAGGAAGAAACTGAAGACAACACAAACAGATGGAAAGATATACCTACTGTGTTGGAAGAATCAGTACTGTTACAATGACCATACACCCAAGACAATTTACAGAGTCAGTGCAACCCCTATCAAATTACCAATGGCATTTTTCGAAGAACTGGAACACAAAATTTTAATATTTGTATACAAACACAAAGGAGCCAGAATGTTTTAATCCTGAGAAAGAAGAACAGAGCTGAAGGACTCACACTCCCAGACTTGAGACTATACTACAAAGCTACAGTAATCAAAACAGTATAGTACTGGCACAAAAACAGACACATAAATCTGTGACCAGGACAGAAAGCCCAGAAATAAACCTTATGCTCAATTAATCTACAACAAAGGAGACAAGAATATATAATGGCAAAAAGACAGTCTCTTCAGTAAGTGGTGCTGGGAAAACTGGACAGCTACATGTAAAAGAATGAAATTAGAACATTCTCTAACACCATATACAAAAATAAACTCAAAATGAATTAAAGACCTAAATGTAAGGCTGGATACTATAAAACTCCTAGAGGAAAATATAGGCAGAACACTCTTTGATATAAATCACAGCAATATTTTTTTTTTGATCCATCTACTAGAGTAATGGAAATAAAAGCAAAAATGAGCAAATTGGGGTGAGTGGGGAGGGTATAGCTCGAGTGGTAGAGCGCACGCTTGGCACGCACAAAGTCCTGTGTTCAATCCCCAGTACCTCCACTGAAAAAAAAAATTTTTTTAATTTGTACTAGTTAGAGCATCATTAGATCCAGAGAAACTTCCAAATATCAATGTCCAATGAAATAAAAGTTCCATTTAAAAAAAAAAAAAGAACAAATGGGACATAATTAAACTTAAAAGCTTCTAAAAAGCAAAGGAAACCATAAAGTGAAAAGACCACCTATGGAATGGGAGAACATATTAGCAAACAACTGACAAGGGATTAATTTCCAAAATATACAAACAACTCATACAGCTTAATCAAACAAACAAACAAACAAACAAAAATCACAAACAACCCAATCAAAAAATGGGCAGAAGACCTAAATAGACATTTTTTCAAAGGAGCCATACAGGTGGCCAACAGGCACAAGAAAAGATGCTCAATATCACTAATTATTAGAGAAATGCAAATCAAAACTGCAGTAAGGTATCACCTCACACCAGTCAGAAATGGCCATCATTCAAAAGTCTACAAATAACAAAGAGTGAAGAGGGTATGGAGAAGAGGGAACCCTCCTACACTGTTGGTGGGAATGTAAATTGGTGAAGCATCTGTAGAAAACAGTATGGAGGTTCCTTAAAAAACTAAAAATAGATTTATCATATGATCCAGCAGTCCCACTCCTGGGCATATATCTGGAGAAAACTAATTCAAAAAGGTATATGCACCCCAAGATCATACAGCACTATTTACAATAGCCAAGACGTAGAAGCAACCTAAATGTCCATCAACAGATGAATTAATAAAGAAGGTGTGATATGTATATACAATGGAATACTGCTCAGCCATAAAAAAGAATGAAATAATGCCATTCGCAGCAACGTGGATGACCCCTCACCTTTCAGCCTGTTGCAGTCTTGCTGTTGCTGAACTGAGTTGAATAACCAAGAACATAGGAGAGATTGTAGAGGGCTGTGAGCCAAGTGGGCAAATGATTTGAGGAGGTGCCTTTAGCTGAGGCTGATCTGAAACATCAGTACTAATAAAGTAGGGCTAGTTCAATTTTTATGTCCTGGGTTCACTTCCGCTCTCGGTTTACATCTTATTTATTACTCCTGGAGACTTTTCTAACCAGAATCTCTAGGTTTGCAAAAAAGAGCATTTGATCTGGTTTGTCTTGGCCTAATTTTGCTTTAGGAATTTAGAGATTCCCTAGTAAAGTGCTGACCCTGTAAGCAGCCTTCCTTCAGGTGACACTGTTACTGCCGCTTCCTTGTCGGAATGACTGGGTCTTTGGGATCGTCATTCACATCAGTCTGCTCCTCAGTTCCCCATCTGGAAAATGGGGATGATAATATTACTTACTTCTCAGGACTTTTGTATAGATGAAGTGAGATTATATATGTAAATATTTTAGCCCTTTACTTGGCACATGGAAAATGTTTAATTAATGTTGGCAGTAATTATCATGGTCATCCTTATTTTTTTAATCCTCAATTCCAAAATGTCTTCATATTGTAGGAATAAAAGATTGAAAAAGTCTTAAATTAGACTTTTGTTTGTATTTTATTTTCCACATTTAGAAAAATGTAGTGATTGAACTTACATATAAAACAGAAACAGACTCATAGTCATAGAATACAAACTTGTGGTTGCCAGGGGGGAATGGGGTGGGAAGGGACAGACTGGGAGTTTGCAATTTGTAGATACTGACAGGTATATGTAGAATAGATAAACAAGTTTATACTGTATAGCACAGGGAAATATATACAAGATCTTGGTGAAAAAGAATGTGATAGCTCATGGTGAAAAAGAATGTGACAATGAATATATGTATGTTTATGTTTGAAAAATTGAGCTCTACACTGGAAATTGACACAACATTGTAAACTGAGTATAACTCAAAAAAATTAAATTAAAAAAAAAGTAGTGATTAACTTAAAGTGACAAGGTCAAGGTTAGTTTTCTTTCCCTTCAAGAGGTAGCACTTAGAGAGTCTCCAAACTACTTGAGCCGTAGACATCCAGAGACATGGATGCTTGGAGATAGGAGATCTTATTTAATATGTCTTTATTTTTCTTCTCTATTTCCTTTATAATCTAAACTACATTTCAATTTTCCTCTCTTCTTTTTTTTTTATTTCTTTCTAATGGCTCTCACCTCTTTATGTTTTAGCTGACATGCAATTTGTGAATAAATGCGTTTTGCCTAATGATGGGAATTAGGCCCTGAAGATGTTTTGGTTCTATAAGGATTCCTAGGTATCTCAGTTAACTAATGGATGGGTCCTTGTAGTTCATCCTGCTTCTGCCTGAGAGTGCTAGGTCAGATCTTAGACTGCTGTGCACTAAGGTAGATGCAAAATAGGGGTACTGTGTTAATTTCTGACACATATAAACGTGAATTGAGTACCTCAGGTGTGATTTTTTTTTTTACAACTTTATTGAGGCATATTTTACATAGGATCTCCCCATTGTAGAGTTTAGTGATTTTTAGTAAATTTACTGAGTAGTACCACCATCACCGTAAATCAACTTTACAACATTTTTACTCCCACATAATATTTTTGAGGTTCATCCATGTTGTAGTGTGTATCATCAGTTTGTTCCTTTTCATTGCTGAATAGATTCCATTGTGTGAACGTGGCATATTTGGACTATCCATTTATCAGTTGATCCATTTATCATTTAGGTTGTTTACAGTTTGGGGCTCTTATGAATAATGCTGCTGTGAACATTCCTGTGCAGTTCTTTGTGTCGACCAATGTTTTTATTTCTCGTGGTGGTAGATACCTATGAGTGGAATTCTTGGGTCATATGATAAATTTATATTTAAATTTTTAAAAATTGCTATGCTATTTTCCCAAGTGGCTACACTGTGGCTACACTGTTTTACATTCCTACAGTCACGTGTGAGTTCCCATTTCGCCACATCCTTGCCAACACTTGTTACTCTCTGTTTTTGTTTTTTCTTTCAATTGTAGTCATTCTAATGGGTGTGAAATGGCATCTCTTATAGTTTTAATTTGCATTTCTCCAGATGACGAAAGATGTTGAGCATCTTTCATGTGCTTGTTAGGCTAGACTTTATGGTTCTTCAGCATGAGAAGCTGTTTACCTTTCTGGCAATCTTTGTAATTTTCTTCTTTTGAATCCACTAAATGGTCTACAGATCAGCAGAGAATAGGTAAAGAAGATATGAAGGTTTCGTCTAGGTGGTTTAGTGTGCATGTATTTATTTAAGATTTGCTGGGCTGTGAGCCTGTTGTGTCTTTCTGTTTTCCTGGTCTGAAAACTCTGTTATAGTTATATTATCTGTCATAAACAACATGGTTCAGGCCACAAGTAGACCTTGGCACACTCTGTCATGCCGCGATGTTTGTGTCTTCTTGCTCAGTGATAAGCAGTAAACACAAGTGTTTGCTGTGGCACAGGGCACGCTGCACTCCTGTGCCCCGTGACTCACCTGCTAGGAAGTGCGGCTCTACAGATGTTCTTTCTGGCCCTTGTTTTTCATCTCCTGTAAGCTGTAGGTGAATTTTTTATTCAAATTAAATCACCTAAAAAAGAATTCTGTTACTCATCGTAGTTTGAAGTTTTACGGTAGAGAAGGCGGTGAAAAGTAATTCTGTGATGTAGTCACAGGCTTTTTTGTGAGTTATGGGCCAATTTAGATCAAGGCCAGGTTGTTTAACTGTACTTGAGAAAGAATATGTCGAATTGGGTTCCTGTGTTTTTAAATGACTTGTTTGTTTGCAAATGTGGCCGTTTTCCTTAAATACATTGGCAGCTTCTTTGGTGCCACTGGCTAAAATATCTGAAATCTAGTGGGTAATACTGAATTTTTATTTTTACTCTTCTTTTCTAAGGGGGCTTTTGGAATACTTTCTTTTGTCATATTGAACATGATTTAGTAAGGTAGATTAAAAAAGGAAAAGATGGATTATCATTTGATTAAGATGTGAGAGTTTTAAAAAGTTGTGTGCATGTTGTATTTGTCTAAGATTCATGCTTTCCTTCATCAAGGGGCACTTGTTGAGCATCTTCTGTATGCTATGCATTATCCTAGGCTTTGGGGAGAGGAGGAAAGGTTAGACAGAGAGGAAACATAAAGAAAAGATAGTTTTCTCTTATCACTGACTCCTGTGAAGGACATTAAACAGGGCAGTACTGCACATAAAGTGCGTAACTGAGAATGCGTTAGTCTGCATATAACAGGAAACACCCCTTAACTGGTTTTAATAGCAAGGAAATATATTCTCTCATAACTCCAAAACAGGCTGGGCACCAGTCATGATCGGATCGTCAGGGAACCTCTTCCTGTCTCGCTACCTGCTGTCCTCAGTAAAAATTTTATCCTATGGTTGCTTCCCTTCCTGAATGCAAGTTGCCTACCAGAGAGGACCCGGCATCTCGAGGAGGGAGGGGCATTGTCTCTCTCTTATTTTCTTTGAGACCTGGGAGACCTTTCCCAGAAGTTACTCAAACTAGACCCAAACTGGCAGGTAATGCATTTATCATGTTTGCCTTAGATCAGGTGAAGAGTTGGGAAATTATGTACCAAGCCACCATAGCCAGGGGCTGGCAGGGGCATTCAGGCCAGCTTGCCAGAATAAAGATACCTGTGTGTTGGTGGCTTCTTTGTGACTTAAGACTAATAACAAACGAAAGGACAGTAATGAGTAGAGCAGATGACCAAAGGAACTTGAAGAGTAATGGAACAAAATTTTATAAACGTAGCTGTAAATTTGTCATTCAGTTCTTAGGGTTTCAGAATATTATAAAGGCTACTATATTATATTTTTATAATTTTTTCCAGATATTTTTATGTACTAAATAATAACTGAAATTGGAATCATATGAAATTTTTATTGAAATGATCTTAGGATTTGCCCTCCTAAACCTGTTCACTGTTTAGAACTTCAGAATGGGTAAATAAAGTCACCAGTTTGTGCTGGGCTTCAGGAGTCCTGGTCCTTGGGGTGGAAATGTTTCTATCCATACAGATGTCCATAAACTTTTACAGTTTGGAGGACTTCATTCTTTTGTCAAAAAAAAGTAGGGATGGTGCAGTGTTCACCAGTGAAGTGCTTCCTTTGCTCGGCATGAATAGTGCGTGTTCAGTACATGTTTGCTGATCCAAATCCTTTGGAGCTAGGCTACCCATATTCAAGACTAATTTAAGTGTTACTGTGCTAAGTCAAGATGCTACATTTTGAGTTGGCACTTGTGTTACTTTTCATTCTTCTGATCTTTCACTCGTCCAGCCAGTACGTATGGGGTATCTACTATATGTCAGGCACTGTGGGTAAGACAGAAGTCATGCCTGTCCTCAGGGAGCTGGGGGGATCCAGGTGGGGAGAATCAGGTATTATTATGACAGAGTGGATTTGTAAAAGATCCCCTTGGGTGAGAGCCTAACCCAGTCTTGGGTCATCAGCAAGTAAGGCTACCTAGAGAGGTTCCAGCTGAATCTTGAAGAATATGTGGGGGTTGTCCGGGGGAATGAGGACACAAGGAGACAGACGATGAAGCGTGACAGAGCACCGAGGTAGGAAAAAACTGTGGAAAGTTCCTTCCTGAAGTATTTTTAAGGCTAGAAGTGAGGGGGGAAGGGCAGTGCAGGGGTGAGGAGGTGGGAGGTACAACTTCTGGGTGTTAAGATGGGCCACGAGGATGTATTGTACAACAGGGGAGATAGCCATCATTTTATAATAGCCGTAAATGGCGTGTAACCTTTACAAAATGTATAACAAAATTTTTAAAGTGACAAGAAACAAAGAAGACTAGAAGTAGGAGAGAGGAGGCTGAATAGCGAAGCACTGTGGGACATGGAAGGGGCCTGCATGCCTGGACCTGGAGCAGCTGAAGGCTCTTGAGTGCCACAGTCAGATGTGCGGAGTCCGGCCTGGAGGGAGGGAGGAGTTAGGAGGCGGCTGCGGGGGTGTTGGCAGCAGGTGGTGGGAGCCCGGGGGTGCAGCAGCAGAAGTGGGGAGAGGAGGTGAGGGGGCGATGTCTGTGTGGATGTCCCAGTTTAGCTTCAGAGTTCTGCATGAGCAAAAACACAAGGAAAAAACCTTCCTCCCGAGAGGGACTATAGGAAGTCAAAAATGTTACAAGATAAACTCTTTATAGTATCCTTGGGCATCTTTTTAAAATTCAGTATCAGAAATAAATCTCTATAGACACAGCAAAGGGGAGTAAGTAAAGTAACGCATAACAAATAAAATGAGCTCTGAATAGTCTTTAAACTCTCTTTAATATGTGTTTTGATTCTTAGTAGTTAACTAGAATTTCTAAACTGTGAACAGAATCTATGGCAAGCCATTTGTTTTTGTTACTATTTTTGTAAATTAATATGAAAAATAAAGATTAAAGCATTTTTAAAGCAGTATGTGATAGAGATTGAATTTGTTGAAAGTAGATGCAGTTTTCTGGGGAGAGAAACTATTAAAAATGACACATAAGGGATGTGTGAATCAGCACAGTGCATCTTCTAGCAACACCTTAGAACTGTAATATTAGACTGTTCGGCAGAGGACTGACAATTATTTTAGTCATATATGTAAAGTCAAGTCTAACTTGTTTTTGTCTAAGTCATAGCTAAGTCCTGAGGAGTGCATTCACTCCTTCAGAACTCAGTACGTGGTTTTGTACTTGTCTGGCCCTAGAGTTGAATTAGAGGGGCCTTCTCTAAAGTCCAAGTGAGAATTACCAAGGTGTCTTCACTTTTGGCACAAAAGAGCTTTCAGATCCCATCTAATTACAAGATCCAGAGAGAGTAGGACAGAGGGAGGTGTTTTATATGCAGATGAAGAATTATATTCCCATGTTCCTTGACCCTGCTTTTGTCCCCTCTTTTCTTTAAGTTTCCTCTCCTTGAAAGAACAAACATGCTCCGGCAGCGGACACATAACGCAGTCCCTTGTCTTCCTGCTGTATAGGCACAAAACAGGAGCCTGTCATTAACTTTCTCTCTTCCTCCGTAATACCTGTTCCCCCTCCAAAGTAGCACAATAGTTTCTCAGGTATTTTAGCTCTTAGAACAGCTTCTTTCTGAGATCTTGTCAGAGATAACGTCCAGGGAAGCATGCAGTTAAATATACATCACCATTATTATTTCTCTCCTCCCAAGGTTTGTGTCTGCAAAGGAATTTTGTGTAATTATGGATTCCTATAGGCTTTTCAGATAGTTTATGGTCACTGACAGTGCACTGTACTTGAAAAAGAAACTTTCAAAAAATCTTGAGGCCATTGTGTTTTTTCTACCAGGCAGTGCTGATTATGGTGAAGGTGAGGTATGGTGGCATTGTTTTTCATGCTGCTTTTATCTTTGAAACCGAATGAATGTAGAACTAAACCTAAACCTTTTTGCTAAGGTGTCTGTTAGCACTCAACATTATTTTTAGACTGCCTTGATTTTATTTTATCTTATTTATTAATTTACCTTTTTATTGAACTACAGTCAATTATAATGTGTCAATCTCTGGTGTACAGTGCAGTGTCCCAGTCCTGCATATACATACATATGTTGTTTTCATATTTTTTTCCATTAAAGTTTATTACAAGGTATTGGACTTAGTTCCCTGTGCTATACAAAAGAAACTTTAAAAAAAAAATCTATTTTTATATATAGTGGCTAACATTTGTAAGTCTCAAACTCCCAAATTTATCCCCTCCCAGCCCCTTTCCCTGGTAACCATGAGATTGTTTACTAAGTCTGTGTAGATGGCCTTGATTTTAATTGAAATTTTCTTTCCCCATTTAGTTGCTTATGTCTCTCTATTTCTTGGGTCATTTTACATTGTCCACACACATGTGTCCAAAGCTGCTTCTTACTCTCCCTAAATCCCCTAGGTTTAGAGGCCATCCCTTCTCTTTTCTGCTTCCCCATTTCTTTCCACAAGAGAGGATCATATTTATGACCCCTGAATGCTTAATTAGTTCTGTGGGTATCAGGAGGGAGGTCTCGCACCACTTGGTAGCAGGCAGTGATGTAGAAGGGCACCTGGCTTTAGTAGTAAATGCTGGGGTGGAAAGGACTTCAGGATGAAATTGCCACAGATGACAAATAGGAACAGAACTCCAGTGGGAGGCCCGTTGCTTTGGACATTGACTCATTGGCTTTTGTCTTGTATTCCTTCAGCATCTTACGTAATCTGTGTTCTGTTTCCTGCCAGAGAAGCCCATCCTCCCTGAGGGCGGGGCCTCTGAATGCAGCACCCCAGCAGCACGGACATGGTTGGGAGTGAGCACTGTGAACCTGGGGGCTCTCTTCACCAACTCATTGCATTTGGCCGAAGGGGGTGACTCCGTGTTCTAGTCTTGAGTAGAAATTTGAAAGGAACAGAAACTGCTCAAAAGCATTGTCTATTGGAAAAAAAAAAAAAAAAAGCACAGCCTGAAAGTTGAGATTTATGTTTTATTTGACAGACTTGCTGAGGACTTAAACCCAGGAGACAGCCTCTCAGATCACTCTGAGGGAGGAGCCAGGATAGGAGTTTTTGCAAAAACAAACAAACAAACAAACAAACAAAAAAACCCAGGTAGTCAGAACATCAAAAGATTACTGTTAATTAAAGAAAAACCAGACATCTCAAGTTGTTGAATTTAGCACTTTTTTACGTATGGGAAGATGCAAGAGTCTGGGCTCATTGAAATCATTCCTTTGATGTGCACCTTAACTAACTTGGGCCAGTGTCCTGTGGGTTTTTTTTTTCCCCATCCTGAATTCCCTCAGGGGTGGGAGGAGGGGTGGCTGCAGTGGCTGATGGCTTGATGGCCACAGCATCCTTTGTTTACTGGTACGGCAGGCGAATGGAGGGCATGTAATGCCACGGGTGTGAGAACTCATGCGGTTGGACCTGTGGCACGTTCATCAGGGTGATGTGATTTTCAGGTATAAGTGGGTAACAGAAGTACTTCGTGTGGTTTGCTCAGGTAAGCTTTTAAGAGATGTGGGGGGGATGCTGTAGGCCTGCGACGTGGCTGATTGTGGTGCCCAGGCCGCCTGCCTGGGCCTTGGTCTTCCCACCGAGCTTCTGCTGCGGCCTCAGCCTTGCTTCTTGTGTTTTAGGTGAGATGAGTGAGAGCCGAGCAAAGAGAGTTCGAATCAAGGAGGTGGACGGCTGGACCCTGAGGATGCTGATTGACTATGTTTACACGGCAGAGATTCAGGTGACAGAAGAGAATGTGCAGGTAAGTGTGACACCTCATACCCCTTGGTTCTTCACACAGGCCAGTGTTCTAATGCAAAAGAGCACACGCCTACATGGACACCTTGTACCAGAGTAGTAGAATCTGTTGTCAAAACTGTGTTTCTAGGAGGCATTTAGAAGATTCTAGCTTTTTAATAATGTTCCTGATTTCAGTATCTTTACTCTTAAAGTTCTAAGATTCTAATCTTTTAGTTCCCTGAATGATGCTTGTTCTTTTATGAAGACGTGGTCATGTTCATTTATAACTACTGGTCAGTGCTGCCCACATTTTCCTTTATTCTCCAGAAGGTTAAGTCTGTAAAGGGTGCTTTTGATGCCAACAGCCTTTACTTCTTATATTATTTCAGTGTCTTCTATTAGTGATTTTAGAGTTTAGCTAAAATTTGACATTGCATCTCTTTTACTTTCCATAAGGAACAAATGTTATACATATATATGATGTAAATGTTTAAATAATACAGGTGTATTTGGAGTAGGAAGTGAAAGCTCCTCTTTATTTTATTTTTAATATTTTATTTATTATTGTGTTATTTAATTATTTTATTTTGGTGGGGGCAGTAGTTAGGTATATTTATTTTTGGAGGAGGTACTGGGGATTGAACCCAGGACTTCATGCATGCTAAGCATGCAGCTCTACCACTTGAGCTATACCCTCCCCCCTGAAAATCCCTCTTTAAAACAGTTCTTCTCTTCACACGCACCCATCCCATGCTCTTTGGTTCACTCTCTTCCTCAGAGGGTAGCCTCTGTTATCTGTTTGGTGTTAATCTTTTCAGACCGTTTTCTGTGCAGTTATACACACACACAGACAGAATTTTCTTGACATAAGTATATTTTTACTATACCCATGCTTTGTAACTTGCTTTTGTCCCTGAACAGTGTCTTAGAGTTCTTCCCATGTCAGTACCTCTGGATCTAGCTCATTCTTTTGTGTGGTATACCACATGTTAATCAGGGTGTATGAGTTTTCACCTTGACAAAAATGCTGCACTGAATGTACATTTTTATATTTGCATCCAAATATTTCATGGGCTAGATCCTCAAAATGTAATTGGTAGATCAAAAGGTACATGCATGTTTTAATTGTTGATAGATATGCCAAATTACTGTCTAAATGTTTGTATTTATTTATACTCCTTCTGGTAGGTAGACTGTGTTTTGAGGACAGTAAAAAGAACTAGAACTAACTTCTTAAAAGATAATCTCTAGGCGGGAGGGTATTCGCTCAAGTTGTAGAGCATGTGCTTAGCATGTGCGAGGTCCTGGGTTCAATCTCCAGTACCTCCATTAAAAAAGAAATTAAATAGATTAACCTAATCCTCCCCCCCCCCCAAATAAAAGAAATAATCTCTAAATTCCACTTGGACAAATAGGATATTGTGGGGTTCAATCTTTTGTCCCTTGTAATTAGTTGAAATGTGCTCCCAAATATTTGAATTTGGAGACTAAAATCTTTGCACTGTAACTTATTAAGGCATGCTGTTACTAAACCTTAAAACTGGCAGTGGTGAAGCCTCCTGGTGATCTTTCCTAGATGGCTTCAGGTAGCCTCTGCTTGGAAGTCCCATTCATGAGGCAGAGCATTTGAAAAACCTTGGTTGATACTGAAGTCGTGTGCAAAGGTGGGAATCAGACACTAGGTGAACTTTTTTTAACAGGGAGGAAAATGATTGGTACATGTCATCTCGCTCTGGTCTTTTCTGTACAGTTACACTGTTTGCTGGATTCTGGGCTTTGTTTTCGACAAGACCCTTATCTTGGGTTTCTTGTTCCTTTTTATTCATTTGAGTGCATGAGTGTCATTGTGCCCTATATCTGATTTTCTGTAAATGCATTTCTGATTGGATTCTTTGATTCATATAATGCATCACATGGGGGGATATTGCAAAAGATGAAGGTTTAAGAGACTAAACTGTGAATTCAGCCCTGACTGCTGTTTGTAGTAGATCTTGCGGTGGAGACATTGACCTGTGAGGATCTGGGAGAACGCCTCTCATGTTTCTTTTAATAACAACCACAGTTCAGTCCTGAAGTGTTAGTCATCACAGCCTCTCAGAATACCTCTTGCCGTGCTAATTTGCGTTTTGTGTGTATTGCTAGCTCTTACAGGAATACATTCAAAAGGTTGTATTTGGCAGACTCCTTAAATGTTTAACATTCACATTGTTTTTTGTTATTTTTTAGGAAGAGGGATGTTCTTCAGTATAGGAGTATCTTGGTATATGAGGCCTTATTTTGTACTCCATTGAAAAACACTTGTTTGGAAAAGTCATTTGGAAATAAAATTCATTAAAATAAGCTACCTTTTCCATAAGAAGTATTTTTCAGTGAAATACAAAATAAGGGTTTACCCAAGATACACCAGACTGCTCTTTTGTCTATTTTGTGTATTTTTGTCTGTCTGTACTTTGTTAAATCTTTCTTCTGAGTGCTGTTCACCTTAAGGAAAGGAGTGGTTTTAGGGAGGAACCTGGTGTTCTTCTTAATGTGAAGCTAAAGTTTAAAATGGCCCCAACTAGAAGCCTGCTCTGGGTGTATCTGCCTTGTGAGCTCTGACTGTGAGGGCAGAACTCTCTGTAGTTCAAAGGTATATTGTTGTAGGTCGATTTTCTCAGTAGATCTAGAATCTCAGTTACTTGTCAGGTAACCTCCCTTTTTGTTAAGTTTCTGTTTTAGTAGTGAAGAACAGTTTTAGGATAGCAGGTGTCTTACCCTTTTACTTTGTGTTTGCAGGTTTTTATGTAGGATCATAGTGCCAGAGAATGCTGAGGTCCAGCTGTCTTAGAGTCAGTTGGTGACAGAACAGGACCGTAACAGAACAGGACCGTAACATTCGTTTCCATGATTCCCAGTTTAGGGTGCCTTCTGTGATACTATACAGTCTCCTTATTGTACAGATTTAAAAAATATATGTATAATAACTATTTGAAGTGAAGATTGTTGACTTTGAGTCAGAATGAGGGAATGAAGTAATTTTTCAAATTCTTAACTCTAAAGAAGGAACAACTGACACTGTGTTATATAAGTAACGGCTTTAATTCTTGGCTGTTTAAGATTTCCTTTTTTTTTTTTTTTTTCTTTTGGTGTTGCTGTTGTTTTTTTGTTTAGGTTTTCAAACTTTGGTTGGAGTTTGGATATTTGCTTTTAATTATGGGAAAGTTGGGGAACAATTTGAGCCAAATGAATTTATTTATTTTTTTAAGGAGAATACGTATCTTACCATGACCGCACTTTCAATTGAACTTTTTTTGTTGTTGCTATTGAATAATTTAAATTACTTGTATTTAAAGTTTCCAGTCCCGTTTCATAAACTTCATAGATCTGGGAACAGAGAAAATAAAGCCAAAGGCTATCATAAAAGTAGGCCTTGAGACTTTTTTGGGGTCATGGCCTTCTTTGAGAAGCTGATGAAAAACTATGGGCCCTTTTCCAAATCAAGTGCACATAAGCTTATATGCACAAAGTTCTGCATGCCCTTTCAGAGAATTTATGTACTTTGTTGTTCCCTCCCCAGTCCTCCTGCCAACCCCCCCCCCCCCCCCGTTAAGAATCCTTTACTGTCTCTCTCTCCGTATGTATATATAAAAGGAGTTTCCACATGGGTTTATTTTCAGCTATGTGCTAGGCATTTTACATCTGTCTCATTTGATATTTACCATCATGTTAGACAGAAATTCCTCCACTTTGCAAATGAGGAAGCTCAAGAAGTTTAAGTAATTAGTTCAGCGTCACAGAGCAGCTATTGAGTTGTCATTAGTGTTGCTTATAAAGAAAGTTTGTACATTCAAGAATAAAAATACATTTATAACCAAAAATATTTTTTTCAATTTCCAAAAATTATTGAAGATTTCTTCTTCTTTTGTTTTGTTGATTAACATTTTGGAGAATCCTAAAGGATCTTGAATTTTTTAAAAAACATTTACTTCATTGCTAAATTTGTGGTTTTGTTACATGCATTTTTTACTTCTCAGTTTGTGGGCATTTGTTTTGGCTTGCTAAAAGTAGATAAGAGTTTTTCACTTGATGTAAGTGTGAAAAACAGAAGTAAGGCTGTTAATAGACAGTGCCAAGGTAATAAATGCTCTGATTCCAAAATTAATATGAGTGTTCATCCAGAAGTTCTTTCTGCATTAGAACTTTATCATCTCAGAATTTAAGAAGCATCTGATAATTTTGAATGGTTGGTTTTTAAACAATTCATGAAACTTATGTATTGCATAAACTGAAATTATTTTAGATAGAAAATCTCATCCCTTTAGAAAAGGAACAGAATTTGCACAAGAGTTTTTCAAAAGATAGTTAAAATTAACTATTGGTAATAAACATACCAGAGTGTGTAACACAAAGGCCATATGGTAGAAAATTCAGTTCAGTGTGTCTGTTTCCTTGGTGCTGTTGGGCAGGGTGTTTGTTGTTTGAGACCAGGAGTGCCAGCAGTGTGTCATTGTGTCGCCTTTTACCAGGAGGGCTCCTGAAAGCAGGGCATTATGGGAGGGTCTCCCACGGTAGGAGGCGCTCCCACGGTAGGAGGCCTGTGGATATGGTTGATCACTTAATCCAAAAAAGCCTGTTGAAGTAGAGAAACCGTTGAAAAAAGAGTACTTGTGTACCCTAGATATTTTATTTTAACCTGAAACATATAACTACAGTTGTAGGCCAGTCTTTTGTTGTGGAAGTAGGTCTGGCCAGCTGCGTGCAAAGCCCCGTGCTTTCCTTGCACGCGCCACACCGAACCACGCATCAGCTCTGACCTCCGGCACCTGAAAAGAAATCTCAATGCAAAGTCATCTTCGGATTATACACTTTCTCTTGTCATTCCTCATGTGTCTAATTTGATTAAAAAAAAGTTTTTTTGGTAACACATTGATCAAATTGTTCTAAAGTAACCAACTTGGTTTCCATAGAAAAGCTCTCTTTTTACACTCACATTTCCTTTATTTCCTTTGATTACACATATTTATTTAAATTATGTAATTTCACTAACCAGTGCAAGTGTCATAAACAGATTTGGGAGTAAATCTAACATGCATGGTCGGTAAGATGCAGCTCAGCTGGAGAGGCAGACACGGGCCAGCGTGTCTGTGTGCGGAGGGTGAGGGAGAGCTGGTCAGTCAGGCGAGCAGGTTAGGCAGAGGTTGGCAAGGGATGCTTTTGCTTTCCTTCTGCTTTGTGTAGATAAACATGGAAATGAGAATCCCGTTGATGGGTATTTATTTTTAAAATGGATATTGAAGACACCCTATCAGTTAAACAGTCATTGACAGAGTATCTGCTGGGTACTCGGGACTATGCTAGGTCCTGATGCTACAGAAAATAAACAGGGAACAACATATAATGAATACAGTATAGACTTAACAAACTGGATTTGAATCTTGGCTTTGCTATTTAAATACCATATGACCTTGTCCAAATTCTCTGAGCTTGATTTTCTTGTCTGAAAAAGGGGATGTAATTCTGTTCTTTCTTATATAAGAGCTTATGGGAACATGGTGATTAGATAACTGGTTTATGTGGATGGAGGTGAGATATGCAGGGATAAATTAGAAGCGTGCTTGGGATGGAGGCCTGAGCCAGAAATGAATGGGGCTAGGAGTAGGGGCGCTGGTCTAGAGGGGCAGGCACTCAGTAAATATTTTTTTAATTGAGGGTAGGATGCAATCCACATTAAAATGTTCAAGGGTGAGTGACCAGTTCAGGCTGAATGAGGTGCTGTAGGAGGCAGGGCAGCGGGAGTCTCCTGGTGGTGATGGCGGTGGCGGTACCTACTCTTAGGCTGATGACAGTCTCTGATCCACGGGTCACTGCCCTGAGTGAGCGGTGATTCAGGCCTACAGCTCCTGGGTTCTAGCTCGTCTGGAGGGAGGCTTGGTAAGGGCTAGGCAGTTGTAATACCCACAGCTGAGTAAGCTGGTTTGTGGAAAGCCTGTATTCCCCTTAGGGAACAGACAGCAAACTCAGAATTTGGGGCCATGCTCAGTCCCGTGGGGCTTAAGGGCTCACATTGTGGCTTGGTAAGCACGAGGGGGCTTTGGGGAGCACCCCACATTCAGAGCAGCGAGGTTACTTACAGACCACAATCACTGGTTAGGCTCCTAATAAACTTTGTAGTCTTGGTCAGGGTTAGTTTAGGACTGAATTGGACTGAACTTGAAGACGTAAGGCTTTTAAGGTCTGCAGCTAGACCAGGCTAGTTCAGATAAGGATTAGTAACCATTTTAGTGTTTTTTATGCATGGTTTGCTCTTTATGAATTCCAGTTTTCAGTAATAGTTCATTAAAATTTCCTGGAGCATCTGTTTTATGCCAGACAATGTTCCAGCCATTGGCAATGCAACATCAAGTAGACAGGCAAGACCCCTGTGCAGAGAGCTTCACAGCCTAGTACTTTACAGGTAGCAGGTGTTTCTAGTGACTGTGTATATGTGTGCAATATCCAGCGTGCATCATTCCTAGCATCTAGGTACCGAAGTAATAGAATTAGTAATCAGAGGATTAAGGAAGGTGTACCTCCCATAGATAAGGGAGGGCTCTAATGAACTACCATGGCACTGTCACACACACACCTCTAGTGATGGGAATATTGATTGAATGCCATCAAATCGAATGTCCCTCCACCCTGTGTGGCACCTGGAAAAACTGACAAATAACTGCTCTTCAGATGACCCATTTCTGCATATTTTGTATTCTGGTAGTTGCCTTTTCTGCCCTCAAGCACCTGAGAATGTGGCAGACTCTACCAGCCACAGTGGCTTACTGAGGCCAGGATTCCTACCAGAGGGCAGAGGGCTGAATGTTTTGAACTCTCGTCTGTCTCCATATGGAAATTGAGTAACATGGACCATTTTGCACCTTCTGTTAAAAGTAATTTCTTCTGACAGAGACCATAACTGTACACTTGATCATGGTGTAAGCTTGGTTACAGTCATGTCCCAGATCAACCCTTTAGTTACCTTGATTGAATGACTATTTTCTATTCTCAGCCACACATAGAGAAGTTGCCCAAGTACCAAAAGAGTTCAGGAGAAGGGTCATCTTCAGGGTGAACAAAACATCTGAGCAGGTTTGTGAATGCTTGCAGTGTCACCTTAGCAAAAAACTACTTAAGTGAGTGCATAATACTGCATATTTAAGTTATTACTGAACAACTCAGAACATAATAAGGAGCCCTTTGACTGGCTCTGCTAGAAAACTTCAGGGGCCAGTGGACTCTGGCTAGCTGTCCCATTAGAATTCAGAGCTCGAATCATGAATTTACCATTGACTTCAAGAGTGACCTTGAGTAAGACATTAATTTCTGTCTGTTTTGCAGCTATTAAATGAGGCCAGTAATGCTTTGATACCTCACAGGTTGCTGTAAAATGTCCCAGGCAGAGCTCGTAAACATATTAAAGTGCTCTATGAGTGTTACGCAGAAGTAAGAAATGGAACAGCAGTGAAAAGACTGGAGGCCATGAGGAAGAAGAGCTCACTGAGATTATTTGGGATCACTGGGTAAAAAATGCTTGTGTAATCTTTCCCTCACTTCATGTTCTCACTCTTTATATCAGGATATACATTTGTGACCCCCTCCACCCCAAAAAGATTCTTAGTTTGCTATAGATTTCTCTCTACCCGACAAGTCTTGTATATTTGGATTAGTGTGGAGACAGCCCTCTAGGGTGATTACTGTTTTATATCTTTAATTTAAAACAGCCTTCTGCATTGGTTTGACATGTGATGGCTGGAGATGCTTCTCCTAGCAGAGTCTGTGGAAGGCTTACTGTTTTTCCATTCAAGTTCTGTTTCTCATAAGAGATAGGGAGGAAGTTCTTTATGTCTGAAGGGTTTTGGCAGATGTGCATGGAAAACACAGATTAAAACTTAAAAAAAAATCTTGAATCAAACTTTCAGGATTAGTGGTTGTTTATGTCATAACAATGGAAATCCTATCATGGGAGTGAATTTATCTGACGTTCTAGTACCTGCAATTCTGTTAACCTAGTATTTTATCACTTTACCAGAATAGTGATAATTTTAGTTTATTATCATTAATAATATGATGAATGATGAATTTCTTTTACTGTAAAATTTAGTTATTTACAATTGAGTTTTTTGGGGGGGAGGCAGGTAATTAGGTTTATTTGTTCATATTTATTTTTAATGAAGGTACTGGAGGTTGAACCCAGGACCTCTGGCATGCTAAGCATGCACTCTTCTGCTGAGATATATACCCTCCCCACTACAATTAAGTTTTGATTTTAGTTGTATTTTATTATGCTTTAAGTTAGAGCTTGGTAATCCTCATAATTTTAATCAAAGTATTTGACCAGTTAGAACATCCATTTTTCAATCATGCCAGTTAAATTGTTTTACTCTATATAAGAGTACAGAATAGCTTATGTAGAATTTAATATGGAAGAAGCCACTGAGGTCAGCTACTCTGAGAAAATCTAGAGCTAGAACATCCTATAAAACTAGATGGACATCACACTTGAGGTGGTTTTTTAAGTTTTTGTTTGGAGAAAAGTTAGTTACTCCAGAAGAGTTAGTAATTACGTTATTTGTTGTGGCTTTATATCATTAAAATATATACTCTTTGAAGATGTCCAGACGTTTGAGTCATTTTGCAATTCGTGTTTTAAGTAGCTTCATGTGGAATATACAAGCTTGTTAATCTTGATGAACAAAAAACCGATTCTACCCTGATTATGAGTTAGCGTCTTATGAGCAGTGTTGAGTAGGGATGAGAAAAGTTAGAAATAAGTCAGAGTCCTTACCAGGTGGGTTTTGTTCCTGATCTGTGGTCTCTGCCTCGTGTTTAGGTTTGGAGCCTGTGTGGGGAGGTCGCATTTGCATCAGGCATGTTGCCAGTATCTTCTCACTTTTCATTGTCCAGCAGTAATTTAATTTGATCTTAACCTCTCTTTTTATATCAAGCGTAGGCTTTAAGAAACAAAGTTAGAAGATGTTGTATGAACATTGATTACAGACAGGGTTGAGATGAGAGAATGTAGAATAATTTCTGATGAAATATAGCATGTCCCTGAAAAGAACTGTTTGTCTAAGGAGTAAGAGTGTGTGGTGTGTATGTGTTTGAGAGAGACAGAGAGAGTGTGTGTGCATGCACGCACATGCATGTATGTGTCCTTTGACTTAGCATTATATTTGCAAAAAAAAAAAACCAAAAAAATTTTAAAAATTAGTAGTGGCCACTTCAGCCTTGAAAAAAATCCCATTGGAATAAATTTGGTAATCTTTGGGAGCCTCTGAATAATATGAATCAATTTGGAAAGGAGATGAAAAAGGAGCAGCATAGACGAAAAGTCAAGAAGGTAAGAGGGAGGAGAGGACAGAACAGGAAGGAGTGGGAGAGGAGGGAGTCTCCATATGACCCAGGTTTTTTTTTTTTGAAGATAGAGCTCTTGCTTAAAGCCTTACTCATTTTACTACACATGTCAAGTTGCTCCCCGTTAACTATTCTGTGATACCTACTTAACAGTGATGGTTGGATTAAGACGCCCCCATTTTTATCAACATTACAGATTTTGGAAGGAGGAAGAAATATTTGTTGGTGGAAGAATAATGAATCCTTGTTACCAAGGAGCTCTCAAATTGATCATATTAAGACTTTTTTCTTCATTTAAAAATGTTTGGTTTTCGGGCATGTTTGAATGAAAGTTTAATCCAATCCTGTATCCGTAATGGTTTGAATGGTTATTTTTGTGTAGACCAAGTGACTGACAGAAAAAGGAAACAATGAATGTAAACTATTTTGACAATTATATTTGGCAGTTAATTTGGTGATTATCATCCATAGTTGTAAATATTATCCATGCAGCACTTTTGAAAAGTCCCGGGTAGGGGGAGGGTATAGCTCAGTAGTAGAGTACATGCCTAGCATGCACAAGGTCCTGGGTTCAATCCCCAGTACCTCCATTTAAATAAACAAACAAACCAAATTACCTCCTCCTCCCCTCGAAAAAGGAAAGTCAGAGGTGTCCTTCGCCCCCCTGTATTAAGAGATATATATCTTCTGTTCTTTAACTGATTATCTTGGCCTCTTAAACTTGCTTAAATTTTAATTAAAACATGTTTTTGAGTCCTAATGATGGCACTTGTCAGTCCCTATTTTCTTCTTTAGATAGCGGGTAGATGCCTCAATCTCCAAAGGCTGATCTAATCGTTTAAATTCTGGTTTTGGAAGGTGGATGTGGAATCAGTGATGGTCTGTTCCCTAATTATTTGTGAAATTCTGAGGTTGTGCAGAGGAAGAATCTTGGAGGATCTGATGGAGATACAGAGGGGAGTGTTGACCTATAGGAGTGAAATGCATGTTCAGTTAGTTGAGAGAGCAGTAGTCGTGTTTTTTGACTTGTAGTCGTTTTAGAGTAGGGACTAAAGGAGAGGAGACGGAAGTGGATTAACTCTGATAAATAATAAGAGAAATAGAATAAAACATTCATTTTGGAAGAAGGGGCTACTGCCTTCCGTGTTCCAGTCACTTTGCAAAGTACTGACCTCGTTTAGTTTTTACAACATCGTGGACTGAGGGTTGTTTTTCACAAATCGGAGGATTGCAGCTCCGAGGGGCTAAGTGACTTTCTGGGGTTGCACAGCTGGGATGGCGCGTGCCCAGCCTTCAGGACCAGCATTCTCTGACTCTAGAGCTGGTGATACAGTTTCCATTCTCCATTCTCTTCCTACTGACTCCATTCTGCCCCTAAGGCTTTCCAGGAACTCAGTGACAGGTTGGGGCTTCACATCTACAGCTCCTGAGCCCTCTCGTGCCTGTGGACTTCAGACTCTGAGATCTGAAGACCCCTGTGAAGGCAGGAGTACTGGCACAATGGAGACTCCACGTGCCCCTACGAAATGTAAGCGCTGCCTCTTACAGTCCAGGCTCTAGGATGGCTGGTACATTTGTTCATTTTGTCACTGCCATATCCCTGGAACCTAGACTAGTGATTAGTGTTAGTTAGAAGCTTGATAAATATTAGTTAAATGAATAATGAGGGAATGTCTGTAGGATAAGCTGGCCCTGTTTGAGAACTAGAAGCTAGCCAAGCAGGTCCTGGTAGGATGGGAGGAAGGGAACCTGGGGACAAGCATTCTGTATCTTCTGGGCAGGGACTCAGGGGCAGGATTTTAGTCTTTGGGAGAAAGGGTCAGTGCACAGTGAAGTCGGGTCCACTGAGAGAAGGGCCCTAGTTCAAGGCAGTGAGGGGCATGTGGGCTGGAACTGGGTCTGGGGAGCAGGGCATCACGGTGCCCAGGGCCACGTCAGTGTTGGCGTAAACTAGCACCCACTGGGTTGAGCTGCTTAGAGCCCAGACGTTCTCTCTGCTTAGAGACAAGATTAGTTCCAGATACAAAGCTGCCAGCTATGAAACTGGTGAGTGCCAGGGCAGGGAGCCAGGCTGTCATTGAAAGGACCCATGGACGACTTTCTTTACTTACATCCGCTGTGTGTTAGGAAAAATGAATCATGTGTGAAAGTTCAGTGTTTTGTTTGTTCAGCATTGTCTTGCTAAAAAAGTTCCCTGAGATCAAAGGAACTTGATGTCTATTAAAGTTTTTCTAATATGATTATGGGTTAAAGCTGAATATTCATTTAATTTTATAATATGATTGTATGTTATTGCAAGTATTTTAAAAATATTTGTTTTTTAACCATTTTTAGTCTTCATTGTCATTGATTATAATATTTTGTTAATGTCAGTTTATCATAATTTAGTTAGTTGTCATATTGTTAACTCTTGTTTGTTTTTTCCCCTACTCTTTTTTAAATGTAGTTCTTTTTTTTTCATTTTTCAGTTTTATTAGGTAAAATTGATAGTTTGCACATATACAATATATTGCATGTAAGCACATATATACAATATACTGACATTTTAAAACATTTACATATATGTACTGTTCATTGTCTCAGAACAGTTTAGAGCTTTAGCTTTAAAAAAATTTTTGTATTTATTTTACAATATCGTATTTTTAAAATTGAGGTCTAGTTGATGTACAGTATTATATGTTACAGGTACATAATATAGTGATTCACAGTTTTAAAGGTTATACTCCATTTATAGTTAATATAAAATATTGGCTGTGTTCCCCATGTTGTACAGCACAGCCTTGTAGCTGATTTTATACCTGATAGTTTGTACCTCTTAATTCTCCACCTCATTACCCCTCCTTCTTCCCTCTCCCCACTGGTAACCACTAGTTCCTTCTCTCCATCTGTGAGTCTGTTTCTTTTCTGTTATATTCACTAGTTTGTTGTATTTTTTTAGATTCCACATGTAAGTGGTATCTTACAGTATTTGTCTTTCTCTGTCTGACTTATTTCACTTAGCATAATGCCCTCCAAGTCCACCCATGCTGGACACCAGAAACTAACACAACGTTTCAAATCAACTGTACTTCAATTAAAAAGCAACCAACCAACCAATGAATCCATTTAAAATATGGACAGAAGAACTGAATAGACATTTTTCCAAAAGAGGAAATGCAGATGGTCAACAGGAACATGAAGAGTTGCTCAACATCACTAATATCAGGGAAATGCAAATGAAAATCACAAGACATCGTCTCACAGCTGTCAGAATGGCCATCATCAAAAAGAACACAAAAACAAAAACATGTTGGCAAGGATGTGGATAAAAGGGAACCCTTGTATACAGTTGGTGGGAATGTAAACTGGTGCAGCCACCATGGAAAACAATATGGAGGTTTCTCAAAAACCTAAAAATAGAAACCTAAAAATAGAATATGACCCAGCAGTTCCACTCCTGGACATATATCTGGGAAAAAACAAAAACATTAATTCAAAAAGATACATACACCCTGCTGTTAATAGCAGTACTATTTACAGTTGCCAAGACATGGAAGCGTCCCAGGTGCACTTCAGTAGATGAACGAACAAAGAAGAAGTAGCACATGTATGCAATGGAATAAAACTCACCCATAAAAAAGAAGGATATTTTGCCATTTTCAGTCCTTCATTCACTTTTTTTTTTTTTTGCATTTCAAAAACCAGAATTTTATAACTGGTATAAACATTTCCATTGCATCAAAAACAACTAAAGACCCAGAAATAAACTTAACCAAGAAGGTTACCTACACCCCAAAAACTAAAACATTGATGAAGGAAATTGAAGATGATACAAAGAAATGAAAAGATACGCTCTTTGATTGGAGGAATTAACACTATCAAAATGGCCAAACTATCCAAAGCAATCCACAGACCCAGTGCAACCCCCGTTAAAATACTCATGACATCTTAGACAGAACTAGAACAAATCTAACATTTATATGGAACCACAAAAGACCCCAAATTGCCAAAGCAATCATTTGTAGATCTTTTTTTTCTTCTTCTCTCATTTTGTTTTCTTTCTTGTGGTTTGGTGACCAGAAAAGTTCCTTTAACATTTGTTGTAAAGCTGGTTTGGTGGTGCTGAATTCTTTTAGCTTTTGTTTATCTGCGAAGCTTTTGATTTCTCCATCAATTCTGAATGAGAACCTTGCTGGACAGAGTATTCTTGTAAGTTTTTCCCTTTCATCACTTTAAATATATCATGCCACTCCCTTTTGGCCTGTAGAATTTCTGTTGAAAAATCAGCTGATAACCTTATGGGAGTTCCCATGTATGTTATTTGTTGCTTTTCTCTTGCTGATTTTAATATTTTCTCCTTATCCTTAATTTTTGTCAGTTTGATGACTATGTGCCTTGGTGTTTTCCTCTTTGGGTTGATCCTGTGAAACTCTTTGCGCTTCCTGGACTTGGGTGACTGTTTCCTTTCCCGAGTTAAGGAAGTTTTCGGTTATTATCCCTTCAAAAATTTTCTCCGGTCCTTTCTCTTTTCTTTTTCTGGGACCTCTATAATGCGAATATTAGTGTGCTTCATGTTGTCCCAGAGTTCCCTTAAACTATCCTCATTTCTTTTCATTCTTTTTTCTGTTCTGCAGTAGTGATTTCCATTAATCTGTCTTCTAGTTCACTAATCTGTTCTTCTACCTCATTTAATCTATTCTTGGTTCTTTCTAGTGTGTTATTCATTTCAGTAATTTTATTCTTCAACTCTGTTTGGGTATTCTTTATATTTTACAACTCTTTGCTAAAAACTTTGCTCTGTGCTTCCATACTCTTCCTGAGTTCTGTGAACATCTTCTCCATCATCACTCTAAACTCTTTCTCAGATAAATTGCTTATCTCCTCATCACTTATTTCTTCTTCTGGGATTTTTTTCTTGTGCCTTGGCTTGGAAGATATTCCTCTGCCACCTCATATTGTCTTACCTTTCTACTAGTATTTTTAGGTAGGTTAGTTAACGTTTCTTGACCTTGGAGAGGTGGCCCTGTGTAGGAGATGTCCTGTGAGTCTCAGCATTACTCTCCTCTCTGGTCACCCAAAGGCCAGGGTCCAGCCAGTCCCAGGGTAGAGTCTGGCCTGTGTTTGTGGATTCCTTCCACAGTCTTTGAGATTGTTGTTTTCTCATTTCTGGTGTCTACCCCCTGGTGGATGAGGCCCTACTAGGGGTTTATGCAGGTTTCCTGGCAAGAGGAGTTGGTTCCTGCCCATTGCTGGGTGGAGCTGGATCCTGGCCCTCTAGTGGGTAGGACTGTGTCTAGAAGTGAGTCTCAAGGGAGCTGTGGGCTCAGGAAGTCTGTTAATGGGTGGGGCTGCGTTCCCACACAGTATGTTGTTTGGGCTGAGGCTTCCCAGCCCTTAAGCCTACTGGCTGTTGGGTGGGGCTGGGTCTTGGTGCAAATGATCCAGTCAAGATGTCAGCCTCCAGGAAAGCTCATATATATGAACACTCCCAGAATGTCAGCCATCAGCTTTTGTGTCCCCTGGGTGAGCTACAGCTGTCCCTTATGTCCCCAGGAGACCTTTCAAAACCAGCAGGCAAGTCTGGTTCAGGTTCCTATGAAATCACTGCCTCTGCCCTTGGATCCGATGCACATAAGATTCTATAAGCGCTTCCCAAGAGACTGAAGTCTCTGTTTTCCCCAGTCGTAGGGGCTCCTGGACTGGAGTCCCACAGGGCTTCAAAACCAGACGTCCTGGGGTCTCCTCCTCCCAGTGCTGGCACCCCAGGCTTGGGAGCCTGACTTTGGGGCTCAGAACTGTCACTCCTGTGGGAGGGCCTCTGCGACTTAGTTATTCTTCTACTTGTGGGTCGCGTACCCACGGGGATATAGGGCCTGATTATATCATGAACACGCCCCTCCTGCCATCCCACTATGGTTCCCTCTTTATATTTTCAGTTGAAGAAGGTCTTTTTTGCTAGGTTCCAGTCTTTTTTCGATGGTTGTTTAGCAGTCAGTTGTGGTTTTGTTGTAGTCACCAGGAGAGGCGCGCTCGTGGTCCTACCACTCCGCCATCTTTCCCCTACTCTTGTAAGTAACGTTAAAGTAGAATTCATGGATGTAGCCTGTTTCATTCTTGGAACTATTTTCTCAAAGTAGATTTGCAGGACATACTTCCGGGGTCAAAAGCTTTAAACGTTTATAATTTTTGTAGCTCTTGATGAATATTGCTTATTTCCTCTCTAAGACAGTTGACTGGTTTACTGACAGCAAAAATATGCTAGGGTCCAAACTTAACTGTACTTTGATCTGAATGTTTAATTTTTTTTATCAGTTATCATAAAATGCTTTCTTGTTATTTTACATTTATTTAATAACTAGTGAGGTATCAAATATATTTCCCATATTTGTATGTTGTTTGTTCTTTTCCAGTTTGTTTGGTTGTATCTTTCACTTTTGGAATATTTGATGCAATAAGAAAGTAACCTTACTCTTATTGTGAATGACCTGGATAGAATGTCCTCTGTGAGAAAGGAAATCCTGACATTTGATTGTAATGGGACTGAATGTTCAAACTAAGAAAAAAAAGCCTTGAATTAGTGCTAATGTGCTAGTCGGGTCATGAGCCAGGCACTGTGTTGAATGGTTGACCAACTTAATTAATTTTTTTCAGCAACTCTGCAGGGTAGGTGCTGTCTTCATTGTACATTTGAGCCACTGGGGGTTTTCGGGAAACCTTGTATTAAAATAACGGAAGAAGCAGCTGCAAAAAGGACACTGTAGGAGACCCATATTTCTTCTCTCTGCCACCTTTGCTTTTCCCCTTCATTTATTATATCATTGGAAATGCCATCAATTACAGATGTAGTCTGCATAAGAGTCAGCCTCTCTTAAATCTTTAAATACCTCTGAAAGAGATTTGTCCTGGAAGGTGATATGTTATTAACTATTAATGTGAAATAATAATGAGATGGCTTTCCTTTTGACCCTACTGACAGTAGCTGTCCCGAGGGATGGAGCTTGGGTAGAGGTGTGCTGGGAGAGGGTGGTGGGGTAGGTATATTCAGAAGATGAAACACTTAGCAGGAAAGACAGGTCTGGGTGGAGAATCATATCTGGGTGCACAGAGCAGAGAGCTAGCTGGCTGTGGCTGTGGCCCAGCTTTAGGGCTTTGAGATGTAGACGTGCAAAAGAGGTGGCAGAATGTGAAGGACAAACACTTCCTATTTCAAAACTCTGTCCCCGGCCAGGCCTACATCCCAGAAAGAGGAAGGAAACTTTCTTCCTCCTTCCCTGCACCCACTGCCCCCTGAGGTCAGAGTCAGATAGTAATATTGTATTCTTTGCTATTGTGGTTTATACCTACTTTTTATACTGTTTCTGTGAGTAAATATACAGGGAGTGTCATGCAGCCAATTGATAAACTTGTGGGGCATGACTTACTTATAAATTGGGGACTAAATGCAATTTTGTTTGTTATTGTTTGTTTATTTGTTTTTTGTCAGTGGAGGTACTGGGATTGAACCCAGGACCTCATGCATGCTAAGCATGTGCTCCACCACTGAGCTGTATGTCCCCTACTCCCACCCAAGTGCAGATTTTAGAAAATGTGTGCTAATGAAAGATATAGGTTATATTTCATAATGAGGCATTTTTAGTCTAACAAGATACAAGTTTGGGGATAATTTCTGCCCTCTGCTAATGCTCTTTGGACAGCTGTTTTCTTGTTTGTTTTCATATTATTCCTGGCAACTAGGCCCTGACATTTTCATAAATAGGTGCTTCTGATATGAGTATAAGGTGGCTGAGAAATTAATAAAAATCTGCTTTTTATCAGTACATTGACTGTAATGTTAACAGCGACTGAGCTGTGAGTTTTGTGTTCGAATGTTTTCCTAGACATCTGGAAATCTTACATCTATGGAATAAGCAGACCCTTTGGTAGTGTCTTCTAATAAACACACTGTAAATGACTCAGGATTTAAAAGATTTAAGAGATGCATAAATTATTTCCCACTATGGAGTAAGTGTCCAAGCTCAAAATAAACTTGAGATCCTAATAGCCAAGCAGAAGGAGTGTACTTGTCTAAGCGAAACATCTTATGTGTAATTTGGCTTGTCAGCAACGTGAAGTAGGATGAGAGCATCTTACTTTAAAATGTGCAGCTGGGATAAGAGTGTCGCTCGGGTGCTAATTGGCTTGGGTGTCTTCTCTGTCTCTGTTCTACTTGTCTTCAGTAATCAGCAGTAGCTTTGCCCCCACTTCTTTGTTCATTGCAGAACACATCTCCACAGGGTAAAATGTTTAGGCTTTCTGTGTCTCCATATGTTGGGAATCAACATGTCTAGATGAAAAACATTTTTTTTCTGTTTAACAAAGTGATGGCATTTGAAGGTCAGTTTATTTAATCAGCTGGCACGTTCTTTTAGTTCATGTTTCTCCAAGCACAGAAAGATGCTGTTCATATGAACAAGAACAGTAATGTGTAGCGCCTGCTTTATGTCGTACAAAACACTAGCTTGATGAAATGAAAGACCTTTCAGCCTCCCGGTGTTCAGAGGACAGGCCAGACCGGGCAGTGTCTGGCAAGTGGTGGGTGATAGTCACTGAGTAAACAGCTCCAGTTACCATCGCTGTATTGGCTGGAATTCTGGTGGTCCAGAAAGGCGTTTCTTTACTTGTTTCTCCCCGACTTTCTTTAAAATAATAAGTGTCCATTTAAGTGGTGCGTATTCATTATTGAAAATTTAAAAAATACAAATTAAAAGAAGAAAATAGAAAGCCTCCAGTAAGACTATTAACGAGAGGTAATCCCCGTTAACAACCATGGTACCGTTCCTCTAGCTCCGTCCTGTGTTGACATGTACATGTACTCGCAGAAAAGGGGATTGCACTCTACATTGTTTGGAAGTTAGCTTTTTATACTAACTATATTAGGAATGTTTTCCCAAGTCATTAACTGTTTATCTACCATATCTCTTTTAATTCAGTGGGCCCTCCATATCCGCAGGTTCCACATCCAACCAGCTGCAGGTTGAAAATATTAAAAAAAAAAAATTCCAGGAAGTTCCAAAAAGCTGTGTGCTGGGAATTAGTCACATAACACTTAAATTGTATTTACAACTATTTATGTAGTATTTACGTTGTACTAGGTACTATAAGTAATCTAGTGATGGTTTGAAGTATGTGGGAAGTATGTGTAGGTTATATGCAAATACTACACTGTTCTATAGAAGGGACTTGAGCATCCACGGATTTAGGTGCCCTTGGGGGGTCTTGGATCCAATCCCCCATGGAAACTGTGTGGGACAGCTGTGCTTACAAAGTATTCACTGTTACTGATAATACAGAGTTTACTTATCTACCCCTTGTTGTTGGACATTGAAGTTCAATTCTTGATATTATAAACAGCACTATAATACTGTTATAACTAAATATGTCCACATTCACAGTTTGTTCTGTGTATGATATAATAGCCTATAATAGCAGAGCCTTTGTGCAGTTAGTTTATTTGGAAAGTGATGGAAGAGGGCGACAGTGAAGTGAGTGAATAGGGGATTTGAATTGGAAAGGAGGGAAAACCATTTTAAGATGTGGTATAGATCAGGCCACATCTAAATGTAACGTGTTTATTCTCATCAGGACCTTTTGAGGAGCCTTATGAAATGTGTCTCAGAACTATCCACCTGGGGAAGAGAAAAGGGGAGCATTTTCCCATCATCTTCCTTTGGACCATTCTCCACTGATTGGTGGTGGCCCCACAAGCATCGTTTCCCCTGTGCTTCCAGACTGTGCAGGTGTGAGTCCCCAGGGCACCCCCGGTAGACAGCCAGAGGGAGGGATGGCAGGGGCCGGGGTGAGGCGCTGTTAAGTTACATCTTCACAGAGGGGATCAAGTCCTGCTTGGACTTGGTTGCTGCAGTGGTGGCTTGAGCAGGAGGTGGGACCGAGAGGATTCGCAGTAGGACACAAGTGTCCCATATACATTTTAGAAATAGCATTTGTATTTCTGGGTCAAAAGACATCCAAAATTGTACCTCTTTTAAAATACAAACACACAATAGAGTGACAAGTTAATTTACATTCAGGTTGATTTATTTATTACCCACCTACATATTCTGCTGGTACCTGAGGATACAGCAGGGACTAAAACAGATGTGACTCTGCTGTCTTAGAGCATATGTTGTTTTGCAGGGAGAGAGAGAGAGAGAAAATGTGGGGGCAGATACGTGAGGTCGATTCTGATAGCGCTGAGTGTCACAGAGCAGGTGGAACGGAGCGGTGCTGTTAGTAGCGACCTGAAGTTTCTCCACTCAGACCCTGCTCCCACCAGGGTTTTAGCTTCTGGAATGTGGCCCTTCCTCAGTGTATACATTATATGGGAATTGATCACTGTTAGATTACTAGAATATATCATTAACATTCAGAGTATACTGCAAATGTCATTGCTTTTTCTTTGATGTTTTGGAATACACTTCAGGAGTTTAGAGTGCCTTACTTAGGGTTTTTTCAGTCAGTCATAGCAGGAATACTACTGAAGCATCTGAAAATTGAAGCATATGGAAGGTGAAAGCAGATGGAAATTTTCTATTAGATTGTAGTTCTTTGTGACTGGAGGTTTTATTGTATTGATACACTTCTGCTTCATATAAGAAGCAGCACTATTCAGCCGTTCCTTTACTCTAGAGAGCTCAGAAAAATTAATTTTAAAAGTCATATTCTTCAGACCTCTTAATGACAATGCCCAAGATACTTTTGTGACCTAAATAGAACATTAAGAAACCACCTCCTTACAATCAATGAGCTTCCTACCTTTGTTACTAAATGTACAGTTAGTCTGCTTTGGAGAAAATAAGCCATGGGATTATGATGGCCTCAGATTAAAAAGCACATCCTTCGTTTTCAATGATATGTAAACACCACAGAAAATCAGAATGGTACCAGACATTGAAAGATTAGAACACTTAAATCTGATCTCCCAAGTCAGTAATTTATGTGTCATCTTCATTACTTTGCTATATTCACTAGTGCTGATGCCAGTAATGTTTTTCTCTACATGACTCAAGTTTTGCTTAAATAAATTTACTTAAGAAAGGATTTATCTTCCTGAAATAAATAGTAACTTTAAAAACTTATTCCTGACTATCAACGTGAGAATGTTCCTGTGTGCCATCTAAAAGCTCCTAGAAGACTTGACCTGCCAGGTGCGTGATCTTGGGCAGGTTACCAGCTTCTCCCAGGCTCTGTATTCATTGTGTCTAATGGAGGGAGTGAGATGTTGCCTGCCCAGTGCTTAGTACTGGGCCCGACGTAGTAATTACTCAGTTAATGGAAGACGCTGCAAGAATGCGATGTTGAAATGATTATTGTCTTTATTACCCTTGCTGAAAAGAGCAGTATTGCAGATTTAGAAATTAGACAAGCCCTCCATTCAACACCTACAGAGGAGGCTCAGGATAGTGGAAAGAACAGTAGACCAAAGGGTTGGCGAATTTTATTTTTGGCGAATTCTTATTTTTATCACTAGCTCTCTACTGACAGGTTGTACAACTTGGTCAAGTCTTTTGGCCTCTCTAGGACTTGGTTTTTTCGTCAGACAAATTAGGAGGTTTGATTTGATTTGATCCCAAGGCATCCAGCTCATAGACTGCTAGCTCTTTGGTTCTGATTGTGAGATATGGTTAACCTGAAATTTGGAGCATATTTTGTTTGTTAGCTGGTTGTCTAATACACGGAGTAATCTGGACAGTGGGTGTGGCCCCAGCTACCTTCCAGTTTTCGTCATGAGTGACTGATGGTCGTCAGGGGTCATGTCAGTAAGCTTGGGCCAATTATTAATTGTTTTTAAAGCTGCATATAATTAATTTAAAATTCTGAGCTATTGAAGTTTAGTCATAGGAAAATTATGTCATAAAACTTAGGCATTTTGAAGGATTTACTGATAAAAAAGGAAAATATAAATAAATTTGTTATATATATTTTACATTTAGTTATATTTAATATATGTTTGCCAAGTGTGGAACCACTTGATCCATCACTACCATCATTAAAAAAAAAAATTGTATGTGAATTTCTAACCATGTGGCCTACAGCTGAAATAACTTTTATATTCCTGGCCTGCATGACTTGTTATATCCTTTCCAGATCTGAGATTCTACAATTTTGTGAGTTTTAATCTCCTGATAAAGTAGATCTGAACTTGGTAGTGATGAAGTTGAAGTCAAGGAAGCAAAATAAAAATTTTTTAAATCTGCTATAGCTGCCTTTTTAGATGGATGTGTATATAAATGTGGGTGTGTATGTGTATGTTAGCATAGGATAAACCAATCACTGATTTTTGTTTTCACTTAATATATCTTAGAAATTGTCCCATTCGTATAGTTTCCTCATTCTTTTGAATGGCTGCAGAGGGTTCTGTCGAATGGGTGATCGTTAGTGTTTAACCAGTCTCCTTATGGTGGACATTGAGACTTTTTTCTAGCTTCTGCTATTACCCACAATAACCCTCTAGTGAAAGTCTTGCGTATGTGAGCTTTTTTACATCTGTGGGTTAAATTCCTGGATCTGAGGATATGTACATTCGTAATTTTGATTAAATAGACAAATTGCTCTTCCTGGAGGTTGAACCAGTATACACACCCACCAGTAGTATGTGAGTGAGTCTGCTTCTGCTCAGCAACTTCTCCCCTCTGAGAATCGCTCTCTCTCTATTACCAAGCAATTTGAATACTGCTGCAGTACACTGTGTTGTGTCTGGGAAGATGCTGATCAGATGGGTGATCATCACTGTTTGTGCAAATTTCACAGAGATTGAATCTTACACTGAAGACTACTTTCTTAACTATATGTATTTGCTGAATTAAATGGCTGCACAGTTAAGCATCTTGGAACGTACTTTACGTTACTTCAGAGCACAATTAGACCAGTGTAGAGAAACTCCAATTTGCAGATTATCAGCAACTAAAGCCTTCCATGGAGATTGATTCCCATTACATAATAAAGCACACTATACATGTTATACAAGATGTTTGGCTATAAACGAATTATTTCCACTTTATTTTCCTTAAATTGAGAAGGAAAAGGCATTGTCACCAGATATTGTTTCCATGTTTTCAGAGAAAACTAGTATTAGCTGGTGGAATTGGACTAAAACATTAAACGTTGTTCCTCTAGTCCTTGCTTCATGACCGGTTGATTGTGTACGTGCAGGCGCACACACAGACTTTAGATCTAGACTTAGAGCTGCTGTGGTTCCTTTAAGAAAATAGAGTAGATTGTGTTACAGAAAGACACGGATGCACTTACTCTTCCACGCTTGGGACTTCCCACGTATGTTTAGGAAAACCGTAAAGGATATTCAAAACTACTATTTCTTTTCTCTTTGGGCTGCTGCTTGGTATACATGAAAGTCAGTCCCTGGAGGAACTTAGGTCTTACTTATTTTTTATGTTAATATGCCATGTGACCTTTTCTATTTTCTGAAAGTTGAGGTTTTTTTTTTTTTTCTTTTAGCTTTTATAGAAGAACTTGCAAACTTCTTTTTTATGAAGTTTTCCAATTTGACTTTCAAATACGGTCTCTAATATAGCATCATACTAATTCACTTATAGGGAAAAATATTTCCATCATTGACCTATTTGAAAAGATGTGGTATTTATAGTGACGATACTGGTTAAATCTCAAAGAATAACCTAATTAATACAAAATCTCTTGGAGGAGTTATTCAAATAAAAACACAAATTAAAAAGTTATTACTAGGCAATTACTTTTTATGTTTTCCTTTTTAGCAGATATGTTACATTTTAGAGAAATTAGTCTGCTTGTAGTTAGAGACTGTTTAAAATTTAAAGGTTTAAAATTGTCCTCCCCCTCTAAGGAAAGCAGTCCGTGGTATTTCAGACAGTGGAAAATCAAAGTGAGGCTGGGTTGTGGCATATGTTACTCTGTGCTTAACTCTTCCCCCCAAATCACTGAAGTTTATGACTACTTGAACTACTAAGGGAACAAAAAGATTTTCACTGAACCACAGCACCCCCTAGCATCCTAATAATTTATGTTTTTAAAATTCAGTGGAGCATTTTGTTTATGCTTATAAAAAGAACCGTTGACCTAATACGATCTGATATCTGTTAATTCTTGTGACCAAGAAGAGACCTTTGAAAGATTCCATAGAAAAATATGGGGAATGTAAGGAGTCATCACCCTTTTTACAAATGATTGTTACCTTACTTTTCTCTGGGATGCTTGTGTCTGGATGCAGATCATGAGCTGTGGCTGGACCCCTGAGCCCGCTGTAGGCGCGGGGAATGGTGACACTTTTCTAGTCAGTTTCTAACCATGCTTACTTGTGTATTACAGGTACTTCTCCCAGCAGCTGGTCTGTTACAGTTACAGGATGTGAAGAAGACTTGCTGTGAATTTTTGGAATCTCAGCTTCATCCTGTCAACTGCTTAGGAATCCGGGCTTTTGCTGATATGCATGCATGCACAGACCTCCTGAACAAGGCCAACACCTATGCAGGCAAGTGGAATAGACCTCGGCTGAGTCTGAGACAGGGAAGAGTCTGGAACTCTTGAGTTCTGGTATGATTCTATAGTGATTTCTGGAAATTTATATCATGTTTCTGGATCTGGACTTCATAAAAATACATTTCAAATCTTACAGTGGTTTGGTAGCACTGCATAATTGAAGCATGCTCATAGAATTCTGAACTTAAAAGAAAAAAAATTACACGTGGTATGGTATTAGGCCTGAATACTGAATCCCTTTGTATTTTTCTTTCAAACTGTCAAATTAATAGGCACATGAGAAAGTGTTTACATATGAAATGAATTCATTTTATCTCTGTGGCTTTTTACTCCCTTTCTTGCATCCATGAAAACAATCTTGTGGCTTAAAAATATTCAAAGCAATGAGTCTGGTTGCCTTTGGGTGGGGTAGAAAAGTTGGTCCCAAATATAGGCAGCTCTCTTCTTAGATTAAATGCTGGTTTCCAGGACCTCCCGCTGGCATCCTCTCCTTGTGGTGGGCAGAGGCCTGTGACTGTCCAGCTGGGGAGAAGAGATTCTTCTTACAACTTCAGGTGTAGATAAAGGACACGAAAGTAACTTATAATTTATTTTGCTCTGAATTTATAAACATTTTAAAAATTCATATTAAAAGTGATTATTAGGAAGTTTCCAATTTTTTAAAACCATTTTTCTAGAAGATAAACCTGGTAGAAGTTATAATCCCCCATCTCTACCCTGTAATTGTGAAACCCGATAGGGACAGTTACTATCGAACGTTCCAGGACCAGTGCTCCCTAATAAGCTCTAGAACCCCAACTTCCTCCAGCCTTCAGATAGTCACAAGAGCCACTCATCTGAACAGTGCTCCGCTGTGCGTGCTCTGATAACTAAGGGGCATTTGGCACGTAGACCCAAGGAAGGGGTCGTGTGTGTGTGTATGTTTGTGCACATGCATGCACGTGTGTGTAGAGAGCATAGGACAGGAGAAATATTCCTGGAATCCCGACTGCATTTATCAAAGAAACAGAGGTGCAAGTTGGTTAGTTGAGGGGAACAAAACCCACAGTGCTGCAGTAAAACATAGTAGGTCTGTGCTTTGTGGATTTCCGTGGGGTGGCTGTTTGGCTTAGTTACCCTTTATAAAATTGTTTCAGTGGGAAATGTGATCTGAGTTCCAGAAAGCTTATTTACAGATGAACTTTTAGAACACAGCCCTTCTGTAAGTTGGGGAATGCCTGTAATATGTAACAATTTTCATATTATCCTTTTGAGTGGGATAAAGAATTTTAAGAAAAACCAAAGGCAAATTTGGATTCATTGATGTGTTCCATTGCAGCCAATTCTGTTCTTGAGCTTAAAGGAAAATATTTATTCTAAATCCATAAGATCCATTAATTGCTGGACATAATGAACCTGCTGTAAGTGATTTATATTAGGAAAACAGAGGAGACCTGTATACTATTTGGATAGTTTCTTTTGCATATAGCAAGCGCTATTTAATGTATCTTTCCTGGGCTACTGGTTGCCTCATGGTGCTTGATAAATGTTACTGAATTGTAAGATATAAGGAGGGGGCTGGGGAGAGAATGAATAAAGCAGGATTAATGCAAAAGAGTCCACACTTAGTTCACATGATGTGCTTTAGAACTCTTAGTTTTACTGATCTCGGAACCAACTCAGTTACTGTGTTTTTAAGAGATAATTAGATTTTATTATGTTTTTCTTTTATTTAAAATCCTAAATTTATTGCGATATACTTCAGAATTTGAACAATTTTCTGCCAGAATTAGACCACCTCTACATCTTAGTTTATAGAGACTCAGAATTATGCCAAGAATTTTTCATGGAAAAACTGTCCCTTTCAACAAAATTACAAAGGAAAATTTATTCTTCATTTTTAATGAACTGTATTTTAAATCAAAATCTCATTTTTAAAAATGCGCTGCTTTTACACTATGTGCCTGAATCTTAAAATTGCTCGTTTCTTAAATTTATAAGTAACATTTTACAGCATCTTTTATTATGAAAAGTTGCAACACTTACAAAAAAAACAGTACTCAACGGGCGGTTGAAGTGGGTTTGTGGATAATCTTGTTTCAGCTACACTCTTCTCAACTTCCCCCCCTTCTGTTACTATTTTTTATATGTAGACTTTTTAATGTAGTCTAATGATCATATCAAAAAGTACGCAAATCATAAATCTACGGCTTGATGAAATTTTGCATCCTCTTATACTATTTTGAAGCAATTCAGTCATATTATTTCAGCTATATATTTTGTCTTTATAATTTTAAAGAATAAAATGCAGTGACCAACTTCATATAATTGAGCTATTTCTATAACTTGTATTGATAACTAGTTGCAACAAACTTTCTAAAGTAAATAACCCAGTTTAATACTAAACTGAAATAGTCGTTCTTCACAGTGAAAATATCTTGATTGCTGTTTGTATCTTAAGCAAACAGGAGGTGGGGAGACAGAGTCTGTTCATAAAGATATCTAGAATTCTCTTTTTCTGCCATAAGAAATAATTGTTTTTCAGTCCTTCCCTCTTTTATTTTTACAATTCAAGCACTTTTGTGTCCAGAAAGCCTACCCAAACTTCTAAATTATTTTCAAGTTCAAATTGTAGAGCGTGTGAATAAAACTAGGAGAGTGAAGTTGCTCCCAGAAAAGCGGTAATAGAGGTAATAAGACATTTTTCTTATTTTCTTTAAAATGTCTTATTTTTTCTCTTCCCTGTCTGAGGCAGTGGGCTAAGTTGGGCCTGTTACAGGCCTGTCTAGGCAAGAAAGAAGGAAAGGAAGAAATAAGGGGCAATAGTAGAGTTCGTAGGTACATACGTACGTACATACATACATACATACGTGCGTACACGGAAAGGGGGAGGAGAAAGGGCTGAGGGAGAGAGAAGATGGAAAAGGGAGGAGAGTTTCAAGACCTCAGGGTACTTTCTGATCTGAGGTGGGACTGCTTCAGAGACAGGGGCACTCCTCCTCTGAAAACGCACCAGAGATTCTGGACGTGAGACCTGCTTCACTCCTTTCTCTTGTAGATTGGAGGTGAGCTCTCTAGTGTTCATTATAACTAAGTTAAATTGTACAGGTGTAGTGAAAGAATTAAGATGTTCCATGGAAATCTCTTCTGTGAACTCGCGCTTAATTTTTATAATAGCAACATCTTTAGAAAAAGTAAAAACGTGGGATACCAAGTGGGGAGGGTAGGAGGTATGGGGTCTGTGCTCCCCGTCCTGGTGGCCCCTCCCGTGGCTTCAGTCACGGCCTGTCACTCTGGCCTGCACTGCTTTTCCAGTGTGTCATGAGCAGCCTCAAACCAGAGATAGTCAAGGGCCATGAGGCCAGGTGACTTGAGTGTTGAAGCCTGGTGCTCTGGACTGTAGTCAGCCTTTGTTACGCTCTTGAATAATTTTTTTATTAGCTAGAAAGCTGTATGAAATTATTTTTTCATACCTAAAAAGGAAAATTTTCACACCTACTCCAAGTGTGTGGACTTCTTTGGCGAATGCAGGTTTGTGGACTCCTACTTGTCATGTGTTTTGAGTGGTGTCCATTTTTTACTCATTTCCCAAATCATTAAGACCTCTGTTTTGAGCATTTTTGCTGGCCTGAAAATGCAGAGGAGAAAAAGACTGAACTTACCGATTTAGATGCATTTTTATAGTCCCAGCAAAAGATTCTTTTGGAAGTTAGACTTTAATTTGAAATATGAATGTAATGTTAACCTTCCTGGTTGATGAACAGAAGTTGCCAGTGGTTGAATTAGAAGAATGTCCAACAAATTTAGGAAAACATTAAGTCTCAGATTCTTAGTCATTCACCTCACCACTCCCCATACTAAACATTTGTGAAACTACTTAATATCTGTTCTGACTAGCCTTCGGGGAAATTTTTAGTATCATTTTCAAAGCAGTGCTCTAGCGGAAGCTCCAGGCTTGATAAACACTTGGCGTTTCTCAGGAACAGGGCTGCCTGTGAAGAAGTCCTTTTCTCCAGTCACTGACATGCTTCCAGTTTATTTCCTGTTCTCTTCTTGCTCTTAACCCTGCTGTCTGCTAAAACACCCTAGGCCTGTCCAGGCACCCCAGACTGCCCTGCTTTTAGCCTTCCCATTATGCTTGTACAATGATCAAACATTTTTATGTGCCCAACTCTTTTCATGTGTGTCCCCACTTTGCTTTTGCATGTTGGGGACAAACTTCTTTAAGGTGCAGCCGCCCACCCCCCGACTCACCAGGAAGGTAGGTAGAAGCGTAGACTTGCAGGCTGCTGTTCCGTCACTGTCACCATCCCTGGTTCTGCACTGGCTGGCAGTCTGCAGCATTCTCTGCAGCCCAGTGTCTCTCTAGGCTTCCAGGCATGCTTCAGTCTGACAGCTAGATTGTCTATTTACTTTGTTTCTCTTGCCATCAGCAACTTCAAAATCTGTACTGTTGGCTCCCGTGAGATTCCCTCTTCCTACCTCCTATGACCATTGTCTTCTCTTCCCATTTGCCATTTTAGAGCACAGCTCTAGGGCATGTGGAACTTTGTTGGTATTTGGAACTCCAAGGTCTCAGCCTTTGTGCTTTCCATATTCCTGCCTTCTCATGCTCTTGTATTTCTTCATAAATCTGTGCTCTGGTCCCAGTTCTCCCTGTCATCTCTTGGCTGCTCAGCTTAGACCCAGTGGTCAGTCCTTTTAAAGCTACTCTCTTTATGTGCGTGGTATTCCTGAAACTGCTGTGGGTGATAACAGGTTCAATACGATTTAACCCCTGCTTACAAGGAATTTATAGGCCAGTAATAGTCAATTCACACCCAAACTTAGTATATCCAGAGTATTCCTTATTCTCTGTGAAAGCTGGTCCCATACCTCTGTCTTCTGCAGTCAATTTACCTCAATCATGTGCCCATCCTTCTGTGATTAAGGCTAGGAATCACTGCTTGGGGTAAGAATCTGTAAAAATGAGTTCATGATTTTGAAAGCTGCCTTGAAAGAAAGTTGAGAGCGTGGTTTTAATAATGGTGTCACAGCCTTGACTTTATGATATGCATACTAAGGACCAATGCTGAAAACTCAAGGGTCTATTGCAATGTTTTTTTTTTTTTCATTTTACAATGCTGTGGCAAATTCCAGTGTAGAACACAGTTTTCCAGTTATACATGAACATGCATATATTCATTGTCACTTTTTTTTTCTCTGTGACCTACCACAAGATCTTGTATATATTTCCCTGTGCTATACAGTATAATCTTGTTTGTCTGTTCTACATTTTATAATCCCAGTCTGTCCCTTCCCACCCCCGCCCCCTTGACAACCACAAGTCTGTATTCTATGTCTATGAATCTGTTTCTGTTTTGTATTTATTTATTTATTTATCTTTTAGATTCCACATATGAGTGATCTCATATGGTATTTTTCTTTCTCCTTCTGGCTTACTTCACTTAGAGTGACATTCTCCAGGAGCATCCATGTGGCTGCAAATGGCATTATGTTGTTGGTTTTTGTGGCTGAATAGTATTCCATTGTATAAATATACCACCTCTTCTTTATCCAGTCATCTATTGATGGACATTTAGACTGTTTCCATGTCTTGGCTCTTGTAAATAGTGCTGCTATGAACATTGGGGTGCAGGCGTCATTTTGAGGTAGGGTTCCTTCTGGGTATATGCCCAGGAGCGGGATTCCCGGGTCCTATGGTAAGTCTATTCCTAGTCTTTTGAGGAATCTCCATACTGTTTTCCATAGTGGCTTTCCTTGCTTCCCTCTCTCACTCTTAATGATTTAGATGTCTTCTTTTACAATTTTGTGTTTATTCTTTTTGTAATTCATGGTAGTTACCTCCTTTGCAGTTATGAGTTTCTCATTTTTGTAGCATCCTGCTTCTTTTCTATTTAGAGTAGACCTGTGAATATTTCTTTTAGCATGGATTTAGTGTTGCTAAACTCTTTTAGTTTTTGCTTGTCTGTGAAATTCTTTATCTTTCCTATTCTAAAGGATAGCCTTGCTGGATAGAGTATCCTAGGTTGCATCTTTTTTTCATTCAGGACTTTGAATATATCTTGCCACTCCCTTCTGGCCTGTAGTGTTTGTGTAGAGAAATCAGCTGAAAGCCTTATTGGGGTTCTCTTGTAACTCTTTGTTTTCCTCTTGCTGCCTTTAGGATCATTTCTTTATCTTTGACTCTGGCCATCTTGATTATGATATGTTTTGGTGTGGGTCTGTTTGGGTTCTTCCTGTTTGGGACCCTCTGAGCCTCCTGTACTTGGATATCTGATTCCTTCTTTAGGTTTGGGACGTTTTCAGTCATGATTTCTTCAAATACCTTTTCAGTCCCCTTTGTTCTTTCTTCCCCTTCTGGAATCCCTATTATGCATCGATTGGCACGCTTTATATTATCCCATAGGTCCCTTATATTGTTTTTTTATTTGTTTTTCTCTCAGCTGTTCTGATTGGGTGCTTTCTGTTATCCTGTCTTCTAGGTCACTTATTCGTTCCTCTGCATTATCTGGTCAGCTTTCATCTCAGCAAAGGAGTTTAATAATTCTATTTGGCTCTTCTTTATAGCTTCTATTTCATTTTTGACATATTTTATATCTCTAAACACTATTTCTTTTAGTTCCTTCAGTACTTTGATCACTCCTTTTTTGAAATCTTGATCTAGTAGGCCATCGATGTCTATTTCCTTGATCATGCTTCCAGGGGATTTCTCTTGATCTTTTAATTGGGAGTGGTTCTTCTGCTCCTTCATATTGCTCATATCTCTCTGGCACTGTGGCCAGTGGGCGGGTGGCTCACTCCCCCTCCCGATGCTGCAGTCAGATGCTGCGCTTGGGCGAGGCAGGTGGGCGGATCGCGCCCCCTCCCAGCACGGTGGTCAGGTGCTGCGTTCCTGCCAGGAAGGCGGGTGGCCGCCCACCCTCTCCAGGTGCAGGTCGCTCCACTGCTCTGCAGCTGCACGTTCCGCCTCGGGTCGGCGCTCCATAGGCGGGCTCAGGGAAGACCGCAGAACAGCCCCGCCCCTGCTCTGTGCCAAATCTCAGCTCCTTGTTTGTCTTGGCGGCGCGAGTTCCCTGAGGTGCCAGGGCAGAAAGATTCTATCTGCCTCAGGCTGTAAACAAGTCTCAGTCCTGCCTAGGAGGTTGCAGAGCCCCCGGGTGCGGATTCAGCTCTTGGCCTCGCCCCCACCCGGGCACTGCGCACAGGAGGAGATGGCGGCTGTGGCTGCGCCCCACCTCTCTTCTCGCAAGAAGTGCCAGTAATGGCGCCACCGGTCTGAGGAGACAAAGGCTGCGGCTCCCTTCCCCTCAGGGCACACCAGCCTTGTTGCTTTGCTTTTTTCACAATTTATGGAGGACCAAGGTTGTTCTGCTCCCGTATCCCCTCCCAGCCATGCCGCGCAGCCCCCTGCAGTCCCCCGGGGCTGCCCCAGTGCAGCCACCCCAGTCCTCCGCTCAGCTTAGGTAGCCTGTCCCGGCCCCAGCTGCTGGCTCGCATCCCAGGCTGGGTGTCGCAGGGACCCTCTGTGCCTGTTTAACTTAGTTTAGTCAGTCAAGGGGTGCGTGGGGCAGATCTGAGCCTCGGAGGCCCCCCTCCGTCCTGTTGGCCTCTCCGTTGGATTGGGGAGACCCAGCGAATGAGCGCTATTCCTCCTTTGCCGCTCCCGCCCCGCGGGACTGGTCCCACACTGTTTTGCTTTTTCTTCTTTCTTTTTTCCTTTTCTCATACCAGATTTTTGGCGTCTTTGTCTTTCGAGGAGGGCAATGTTCTGTTGGAGTTTGGCAGGTGCTCTGGTTGGCTGAGTGGGTCCGTAGATGTGAGTTTTGGTGTATTTGTGGGAGAAGGTGAGTTACAAGCGTCCTTCTACTTCGCCGTCTTGCTTCTCTCTCTCCTATTGCAGTGTTAATTTACTGATATAGAAGATTCTTCCTTTGGAGAATTGTGAAAGCATGTGATATATACCACTTCTTAACTGAATTCATGCAGACTGAAGTGACACTTCTTAAAAGAATTAATCATTTTGATATTCTTAAACTCATAATGGTCCTCATTTATGTCCTGGTAAACTACATGCAATCTCTCTTTTCTGCTTTGTTGACAGTTTTTCTAGCTGAGATGAATGAGTTAGCGCTTTAAGGTTTCACCAAACTGTCAGTATAAATGAAACTGTTGGGACACATAAATATGAATTTTTTCTCCTAGAGTCTAATAGTATTCAGAATGAAAGAACAGAGTGTTAGCACTAATTGGGAACCTTAGCAGTTATCTAGTGTAACATTTTATTATGAAAATGAAGACTAGAGATATTTTTATTTTCTCCCAAACACTTTTTCTCTCAGGGATAAGCTGTTTGTGGGTCTAAAGTACTGTTGTTGCCCATACACTTAACCTGACTCCTCAGATGGGATTCTGCAGTAGACAGAGTATAGAAGAATTATGGCCATCCCTCAGGGCATTTAATCTTGATCAAAAAGGTGCTTGCTGTTTAGAAATCAGATATAAAGGATACTTTGTACCTTATCACAGGACACGAAACAAACAGAACTTTGGACTTGTGTTGTTGATTTCGTTGGACTTAATTTGGGTCGAGGGACCTGAGCCCTTACAGACCTAGTGTGACAAATCCTAGGGACCGTCTTTCATTTCTTGATAAACTTATTTTACTTGCAGGAGGGAAGCCAACAGGAAAGTTCAACTGCTCTAGAAAGTTAGGTTTTTTTATTTATTATTTTTGGAGGAGGTACTGGGGACTGAACCCAGGACCTCATGCTTGCTAAGCATGTGCTCTGCCACTTGAGCCGTTCCCTCTTCCAGCTGCTCTAGAGTGAAGAGATTCCCTATATATAAGGAAGAATGCATATGTACATTATACATGTACAGTATGTGTGTTTAATGTATCTTGCATATTCATGGTGTGGTTTATACTACTGGGACTCACTCTCCACTGCAGTTATGGCAGTTGTTCAGAGAGAAAGGAACTGATTATCAAATGCTGGCATAATTAGGTTGGCTTTACACAGTAGCAGAGTAAACTAGTAGAAGCAAATCATTAATGCCACAGTATAGGCTCTGTGCTACAAAAAAGAATAATCTGTTACTGTGCTGGCAAGAGGACTGGAAAGAGTAGTTGAGGCTGGGAAGAGTGAGGACTAGAGTAGTGAAGATGGAGAGGAGGTAGTGGATCAGGGAACTAGGCCTGGATATGAGTATGGGGAACAGACTGGACTCCAAGGTGACCTGCCCTTTAGCATTATATTTTAGGTAAAACTTTGTAGGTACATTTTAGTGTGTGCATATTTCTTGGCAGTGTACAGTAGCTGCTGATTTTTACTGTACCTCACTGAGATACAGTCATCTGAATACGAAGTCATTCAGTGAAAAGAAAGAATTTCTTGTCTTAGGTCCATGACAAGTATTAGGCTTATATTGGCCAAACCAATCCAAAGATGTTATAGCTTTCATTGATAGTAGATTCAATAGCAATCAATAATGTAATTGTGTCTAGAAAGATGATCAGAACAGGTAATTATCTCACTCTGCTCTGCCCAGGTCAGACCGTATCTATGAAATTGACTTCATTTTCAGTTACATGTTTTGAGAGGGATTGATGAACTGAAGTGCTGAATTCAGAGCCAGGATGATGTTGAAGACCCCAAACTATGTTGTACAAGGAGTGGTCAAAAGGCTTAGGAATTTATAAACCTTGGAAGGAAAATTCTGGAGAATATAATGCTCTCTGTAAAAGTCTGAAGGAATTTCATAAGAGAAAGATTAATGTTGTTCTGTGGTGGGTTATAAGTAGTTCAAGGGTGATATGACTGATTTGCTCTCTGCTGATGTGTGCAAACTGTAGTCAACATTTTGGAGTTAAATAAAAGAATACACTAAACCCCTTTAAAAAAAAACATTTTGGAGGTTACTCTTACACAGGAAATTTGTGGTCAGGTGACCTTTCAGATCTCTTAACAGCACTAAATCTTACAATTTCTATGGCACTACTGAGAAAGATTCCCAGGATTTCTGAAACAATTCGTTTTAGGGTTTAAAGAGAAGAGATGGAGGAGGAGGAGGAAAAGGGGCATTGTTTCATGGGTGTAGAGTTTTAGATTTTACAATGTGCGCATACTTAACACTACTAAGCAATATACTTCAAAGTGGTTAATGTGGTAAATTATCTTACGTTTTTACCACAATAAAAAAAGGAGACAGAGGGAGTGAGGAATCATCTGTGACTGAGACTTTATTTAGCCTTGGAATCATTGTGGATAATAGAGCCACTGTGACCCAGAAAAACATGGGAGGTCAGGCAGGTGTATGGAGGAAAGTGTAGGTGGATCTTAGTCTTGATTGCTTAAGGAGGAACCAGCAGTGAAATACAGTATCAGTTTAGAGATCCTGGGCAAGATTATGAGCAGCAGCCAAAGACAACTTGGCCAGTAGAAGATCTTGATTTGTTTTGAGGAGATAATCAGCAGACTCAGCCAGAGAATCTTTGTCGAGTATTAAGCCAAGAAGTGAAGCAAAGTCATCAACATAAAGATGCATGATGATTATAAAGTCCAGACCACAGAGCTCAAAACAGGCAAAGTTAGTGGCCTAAAACAATGAATAATGTGAGTTTTAGAGGTCTGCTTGTATGTGTTACTGGGTGTATGGTGTGGGGGTGACTGTTTAAAAGAAGATGGTTAGAGAGATTATATGGAGACTGGCAGATAGCTGGAAATTCAGTTACTGGGATTTGGGAGAGAAGTTGAGGATGGGAACAACTATACTGGGATGATAGTTGACAATAACTATGGACACAGAAACGTGTATTAAATGGTAAAGGAGAACAAGCAGAAAATGAAAGGAGGACCCAAGGCAGTCAGATCCATAGGCAATACCTAGTTTTAGGGAGCTGACAGAGACAGACTGAGTAGTTAGAAAGGCAGAAAAAGTATTAAATCCAAGCTAGGAGAGAGTGTCTTTAGGATTAAATACTGCATAGGGGTTTAGAAATACTAATCCCAAGAAAAGGACTTTCAAAGAACAATTTCAAGAGAAAGCAGGCCAGAGGCTGTTACAACACATAAAGACGTGAATGCAGCAGCACATAGAGGCTTCAGTATTAAGATCTGTCATAAAGAACTTCCGTGTGAAGACCAGAAAGGTAGGGCAGTGGCCCAGCTTGGGGAGGATAGCAGTTGTTTGTTCACTGAAGTCAAGACAATAAAATGCATTGACTCTCTGTAGTAATACTTAACTTCCTCATTGGGGACAGACCTTGATAGGCCTACTTTGGTGATATATTTGTTATTTTTTCCCTTTGTTTTAAAAGTGTCGATCACTAGCGTTTTCACATTTTTGGGTCATGGGCATAAGACACCCCTCATTCTTGCCTTCCCTCCCCATGCAACAAATATTCCTTATCTGTCGGCAAACAAAAGTGCCTTTGTGGGAGCTCTGGGATCCAGTACCATACCCTAAGGGATCCGGAAGGAAACTTGCTCACTATGCATTGGGCAGTAGGCAGGCAGATGTTGGTCTTGACTGTGGACCCTGATGGGACCTGTGAACCAGTTCCAGCCCCTCTTAGCTGCAGTCTGGGAGCCCCTGGAGAACACTGACCTAGACAGTCCTCCACAGATGAGAGAGCCTTTGTGGAAATCCGGGTTTCCAGAGAAGAAGATTTAGCATTCCACTGGAGCAAGAACAATGGATGCACTAGAGTGTGAGAGGAGCAGTTTGCACTTCACCTGCATCACCCCTGCCACATGATGGCACAGCTTAGGGCCAGGAGAGATGCTCCTCTGCCTGTGGTTCAGAAACAAAGGAGAAATACTTTCCCAGACACAGAGACTGAGAGAGTTCTGCCGTAAAAGAAATGCTGAAAGGATTTCTTCAAGCTGAAATCAAAGGTTGTGAATTAGTAACATAAAAATGTATGAAAATATACATCACACTGGTAAAGGTAAGTAATAATAAAAATTAAGAATACTCTAATACTCCAAAGTGATGATATAAGATTAAAGGACAAGAGTATTGAAAATAGCTACAATACCCATTATGGCACTTGGGGAGAATTCTTTTTTTTTTTTTTAAACAAATGAGGATTTGTCCCATCACACTGACATCACTCTCTCGTGGTTAGTCCAGAAATTTTGCAAATATCAACAGTGGCACATTAAGCAGACACGTCAAGTCCTGAAAAGAAAGAGGAGAAACAAATACTTATCATCGCTGTGCACCAGGCCCTGAACCAAGTGTAAACCCAGTCTTACTCAACATTGAGTTGCTCACACGTCCAGATTCAACCCTAGATACCAACAGGGAAGGATTTTTTAAAAGAAAGAAAGAAACTCAAAATTGAACCTAAATAATCGTGTTGCACCAAACAACTAAGCCATCGAGTTTGGATACAAACCCGATTCTGTGTGACTGGGGAGGCGGGGACGCTGCCTGGGTGATGGGTAGGGTGCGGTCTGCGCTATCTTGTTGGCTTTCTTAAAGCAGTGCTGCTCTCCGACTAAACCAAGATTATATTCCAAAACATCTTTTGCTATGTTCAGTCAAAAATTATTTTTATCAGGATTTGCAGATACTAACTACTATATATATATATATAACAGATAAACAACAAGGTCCTGCTGTACAGCACAGGAAACTCTATTCAATACCTTGTAATAGCCTATAATGAAAAAGAGTATGAAAAGGCATATCTATATATATAACCAAATCACCGTGCTGTACACAAGAAACTAACACAACATTGTAAACCGACTATACTTCCATAATAAAAAATATTCCTAAGCAAAAAAAAAAAAAAATAGCTACAATAGTTTGTTAATGAATGCACACTGTAAAAAGAGTTAAATTATTGTACATCAAAAACCGTAAAAGGTTGGGGGAAGTAAAAGGGTCGAGTTTTTGTGTGTGATTAAAGCTAAGTTGTTATCGGCATAAAATAGACTTATATCTATAAGATGTTTTATGTAAGCCTCATGGTAACTACAAAGCAAAAACCTACAGTAGATACACAAAAGATGAAAAGAAGGGAATCAGAGCACACTACTACAGAGAATTTTCACCTTGCTAAGGAAGACAGCAAGAGAGGAAGAAAGGAACAAGGGAACTGCAAAAACAGCCAGAAAACTATAAGATGGAATTAGTAAGGTCTTACCTATGAACAATTAACGCTAAATGTAAATGGATTGAATTCTTCAATTAAAAGGCATGGAGTGGTTGGACGGATTTAAAAACAGAAAAACAAAATACAAGACCCAGCTGTAGGATGCCTCACTTCAGCTTTAAGAGCACACATGGGCTCAACGTAAAAGTTGGAAAAGATATTCTATGCAAGTGGAAACCAAGAGTGCAGGGGTAGCTATACTGATGTCAGACAAAATGGATGTTAAGCCAGAAATGGTAACTAGAGACAGAGAAGGTCATTATATAATGATAAAGGGTTCAATTTGTCAAGAAGAGATAACAGTCATAAATATATATGCACCCAACATGGGAGCACCTGAATATATTAAGAAATACTAGCAGATCTGGAGGGAGAAACAGACAACAATAAAATAATCATAGAGGACTTTAGTACTCCACCTTCAACAATGGATAGATCATCCAGACAGAATATCAACAAGGAAACGTTAGATTTAAACTGCACTCTAGACCAAATGGACCTAACAGACATATTCAGAACATTCCATCCAACAGCAGCAGGATACACACTCTTCTCAAGCACACACACAGCATTCACCAGGATAGACCGTGTGATAGCTTATAAAACAAGTCTTAACAAATTTAAGAAAATTAAAATCATACCAAGTATTTTTTTCTAACCACAATGGTATAATACTAGAAATCAGTAACAGGAGGCAATTGAAAAATTCACAAACATGTGGAAACTAAACACAGTCCTGAACAACCATTGTGTCAAAGAAATCAAAAACGAAATTTAAAAATAGCTTGAAACAAACAAAAATGAAAAGATACCATACTAAAACCTATGAGATTCTGCAAAAGCAGTTCTAAGAGGGAAGTTAACAGATAAATGCCTATATTAAGAAAAAAGATCTCAAACAACCTAATTTTATACATCAAGGAACTAGGAAAAAAAAAAAAAAACAAGCTAAACCCAATGATAACAGAAGGAAGGAAATAATAAAGATCAGAACAGAAATAAATTAAATAGAGACAAGAAAAACAATAGCAAAAAGGTAAATGAAACTAAGGGCCTTTGTTTTTTTTTTAAGGATAAACAGAACTGACAAACCTTTAGCTAGACTTAGAGGCAAAAGAAGACTCAAGTGAATAAAATCAGTATTGGAAGAGGAGACATTACAGCTTTTATACCACAGAAGTTCAGAGGAGTATAAGAGACACATATGTCAACATAACCTAGAAGAAATGGATAAATTCTTTGAAACATGTAAGTTACCAAGGCTGAACCAGAAAATCTGAACAGACCAATAACAAATAAGGAGATTGAATCAGTAATCAAAAACTTCCTAACAAAGCAAAGTTCAGGACCCGATGACTTCACTGGTGAATTCTATCAAATATTTAAAGAAGAAATAACACTAATCCTTCTTCAACTCTTCTGAAACATTGAAGAGGAGGGAGGACTCTCAGATTCATTTTACAAGGCTAGCATTACCTTGATACCAAAGCCAACAAAGGAAATTACAAGAAAACTACAGGCCAATATCGCTGATGAGTATAGACACAAAATTTTCAATCAGATGTTAGCAAACTGAATTTAGCAGCACTTAAAAGGAATCATACACCATGGTCAAGTGGGATTTATCCGCAGAATTAAAAAATGGTTCAATATCTGCAAATCAATAAATGTGGTACACTACTTAATAGAATGAAAGATAAAAATCATACGGTCATCTCAGTCGATGCAGAAAAAAGCATTTGACAAAAAATACAGGATCCTTTCATGAGAAAAGCTCTCAGCAAATTGGGTATAGAAGGAACATGCCTTCGACATAATAATGTCCATGTGTGACAAGCCCATACCTGATACCATACTCAGTAGTGAAAAGTTGAAAGCTTTTCCTCTACGGTCCGGAACAAAACAAGGGTGACTGTCCTTAACACTCCTATTCAGCAAGGTACTGGAAGTCTTAGCCATAGCAGTTAGGCAAGAGAAAGAAAGAAAAGGCATCCAGTCAGAAAGGAAGAAGTAAAATTATTTATTTGCATATAATATGATCTTATATGATATGATCTCCACCAAAAAAAATAGTTGGAACTGATCAACAAATTCAGTTGCATGATACAAAATCAGCACACAAATCAGCTGAATTTGTATACACTAACAATGAAATATATGAAACAGAAATAAAAGTGCCATACACAATAGCATCAAAAATAATAAAATACTTAGGAACAGATTTCTCTAAGGAGGTGAAAGAGCTGTATGTTGAAAACTGTAAGACTTAGATGAAGGAAACTGAAAAAGACACAAATAAATGGAAAGATACCTTGTGTTGATGGGTTGGAAGAATTAATATTGTTAAAATGTCCATACTGTCCAAAGCCATCTGTAGGCTTAATGCAGTCTCTCTCAAAATTCCAATGGTATTTTTCACAGAAATAGAAAAAAAAAATCCTAAAGGCTTAATGGAACCACAAAAGACCCCAAATAGCCAAAACAATTCTTGAGAAAGAAGATGGCATCACACACTTCTGATTTCAAACAAAGGTATGATAATCAAAGCAGGGTGCTGCTGGCATAAATACAGACACATAGACCAGTGGGACAAATTGAGAGCCCAGTAATAACCCCTTGCATATATGACCAACTAATATTTGGCAAAGTATTCGAGAGTATTCAATGAGGGAAGTACATCTCTTTGGTAGATGGTGTTGAAAAGCTGGATAACCACATGCAGAAGAATGAAATTAGACCTCTATCCTATAACACTTAACAAAAATTAACTCAAATAGAATAGGGAATTATACATAAAACCTGAAACTGTAAAACTCCTAAATGGAAACAGGGAGTAAGTTCTTTGACATTAGTCTTGGCAATGATTTTTCAGATATAACACCAGAAGCACAAGTAACAGGAGCAAAAATTAGTAAGTAGGACTACATGAAACTAAAAAGCTTCTGCACAATGAAAGAAATAATCACCAAAACGAAAAGGCAACCTACAAAATGGGAAAAAAATTCACAAATTGTATATCTAGTGAGGGGTTAATATCTAAAATACATAGTGAACTCGTGTAACACAGTAACAAAGCATAATTACTATTCCTTTTTTGTGTTGAGAACATTTCAAATTGACTCTCCTAGCAACTTTCAACTGTGTAATGTGTTATCGTTAATGGTAATCACCACACAGTAGGTTAGATGCCCAGAGCTTACTCATCTTACAACTGGAAGGTTGTGCCCTCTTACCTACGTATCCCTATTTTCCTAACCCCTCCAAGCCCTGGTAACTGCCACACTCTACTCTCTGTTTCTACGATTTTGGCTGTTTTAAATTTCACATGTAAGTGATATCACATAGTATTTGTCTTTATCTGACTTATTTCACTTAGTATAATGTCCTCAAGTTTTGTTCATGTTGTTACAAATGGTACAATTTTTTTTTCCCGTTGTGGGTGTGGGGGTGTGTATGTTGTCACATCTTTTTTCATTCATTTGTTGACACAGGTTGTTTCTGCATCTTGGCTATTGTGAATAATGCTGCAGTGAACACAAACATACAGATATCTCTTCAAGATTTGATTTCATTTCCTTCAAATATATACCAGAAGTGGGATTGCTGTTTTATTTTTACTTTTTTGAGGGACTTCCATACTGTTTTCCATAGTGGCTGCTCCAGTTTACATTCCCACCAACAGTGCACAAGGGTCCAGTTTTTCTCCATCCTCATCAATCTCTTGTCTTTGTGATGATAGCCATTCTGACCGTTGTCAGGTGATCTCTCACTGTGGTTTTGATTTGCATTTTCTCTGATGATTAGTGATGTTGAGCATCTTTTCATATGCCTGTTGGCCATTTGTATGTCTTCTTTGGAAAAATGTATATGCAGATCCTCTACCCATTTTTTTAATTGGATTGGTTTTTTTGCTGTTTAGTTGTAGGAGTTATTTTTATATTTTTGATATTAACACCTTATCAGATATGTGATCTGCAAGTCATTTTCTCCTATTCCTGTAGGCTGCTTTTTCACTCTGTTGACTGGATCCTTTGATATACAAAATTTTTAAGTTTGGTGTAGTCTCATTTTGTTTTTGCTTTGGTTGCCTATGCTTTTGGTGTCATATATAAGACATAAGAAAAATTGCCAAGTCAAACATCATGAAGTTTTTCCCTCGTGTTTTCTTCCAGAGTTTTATAGTTTAGGGTCTTAGGTTTAGGCCTATAATCCCTTTTGGATTAATTTTTGTGTAAGTATGAGATCAGAGCCCACCTTCAATTTTTTGCACGTGAGTATCCAGTTTCCCAGCATAATTTTTTGAAGACACTGTTCTTTCCTCTTCAAGTGGCAACCTTATCAAAGATCATTTGACTGTATACACAAGTGTATTGAAAGGTGTACATTGAAAAAGTCTCCCTTTTTCCCTTGTCCTTCATCCCCCCTCACCCTCTGCAAAGGTAATCACTAGTGTTAGTTTTTGGTTTTTATGTTTTGGGTTTGGGGGGTTGGGGAGGCTAGATAATTGGTTCACATGGTTCACATAACAATACAACGTACAAAGCTATCCACTGAAAAAATTTGTTTCCATGCCTGTCTTACTTCCCTCTTCCTTAAGTATACCCTCTTCTATAGGTAATTGTTTTTATTAGTTCCTTTTATAGCTTTCCAGTGTGCATGAATCTATAGTGTTATTGTTACCGAATCCAAACTTGTTCTTCTTACGGCCCGACAGGCCAATAAATCGGGAGACGAGGTGGCAAGGAATAGCAACTTTATTCAAAAAGTCAGCAGGCAGAGAAGAGGGCAGACTAATGAACATCCTGGAGAACCTTATCCAAGTCAGAATTCAGTCTCCTTTTATACTAAGAAGGAGAGGGGTTGTGGTTGGTTGTTGCAGAATTCTTGGTATAGGAATCCAGAATCCTTTGTCCTTGCAGCTGTCCACCTATGTCAGGTCATCGTGCCTCTGCAAACCTCGAACAAGACAAATGTTATTCTCTGTTCTGCAACTTTTAATCTCTCTGTGCATTGGAAAGCATTATACTCTTAAAGGTCAGGGCCTTGAGAATGGGCTGTTTTATATATTTCAAGGCTGTAGGCAGTGTTCTTTTACAAAATGTGCAGAACCAGCATGACGAAGCACAGACAACAGAGCACAAGGTCAGAGCGAAAGGAACAGTCAAATATGGAGTCAGATTTGTTCTTCCCTGTTACATTATCCTTCCCTTTTCTTACACAAAAGGTAGCCAACGTGCTGTATACTCTGTTCTGTGCCCTTTTTCTCTCAAATTGACAGTATTTCCTGAAGCTGTTTTCACAGCATGAGCTTTCTTGTTCTTTTTTATAGATGCAGACTATTCCATTGTATAGTTGTACTGTTTTAACTAATTTCAACTGGCGAACTCTTTTTTTTTTTTGCAGTTATTAAAAACAGTGCTGCGGTCAGTGTGCTCTTTAATAAGTGGTCAGGTGCACTTGTAGGATGATTTCAGTATTGCTCTCTGGAGAGCTTGTACTGATTTATTTATATTCCTGCCAGCAGTATGAAATAGTACACTGTTTCATTTAGTAGGGTTTTGTTTTGTTTTGTTTTGTTTTTTTGTTTTGTTTTTAATTTTGTCCTTCATGGTTTTGTGGCTTGAGGCCAAGGAAGAAATGTTCATATCATGTCATTTTTATTGGCAGCAGTGGTAATATGAGAGCATTTAACAAGAGGAACTAAGCATCAGAGAGACAAATAATGATTTATATCGAGAACATATAAAATGACAGATGGGCAGCACTGACCTTCTTGTCTTCCCACGGAGTCCCTGTGAACCAATTTCTATCCAAACATGTTTTCAATTGCTTTTGGTACCTAGAAATTTGAATACGTGTGTAGGAATCTTAAAATTGAGATTTGCCGCTGTCAGTCATGCCAGAGTTCATGTTATTTTAATGTTTTTGAAAACACATGTAAAATTTTACTGATTCATTAAAGGGATTGTTCGGAGGCCATGATACTTTTTAAATATGTGTTGGAGAAATGGCTTGCCCTGTAGCCAGTGTCTCACATTAGATGACTAAAATTTGTGACCTCCCCTCACACAAAGATCTTCCTTCTGAGGTGGTCAGGAGTTTCCCTTTATAAATGTGGTTTAGATTTTGTATATTCCCGTAAAAACTTTGTAAAGCTCCTTTTGCTCTTACAAGTTTGACATCAGGATTTTATTTTTCCCTCTAACATATATAGACTTAAACTTTTTCCCATTCAGATGACAAGAGTTACTTTATTTTAGTTCAAGAGAATTGGTTATAGGTACTTTTAATATATGTTTTAAGTTTAATGTATGCTATTATATATACACTTTTAACATAGGCAACCTTTAGTGTTTTTAGTTTGATACGAAGTGAACTGGTTGAAGTGTTAAGGTCGGTAGGATCATATGCAGAGCAAGCCTGGGCTGAGAAACAGTAGGAGACGCAGGCTGAGGCATCGGAACACTGAAACAGCAGAAGACATTCTGGAAACAGTGAATTGAGGGTCGGGCCAAGGATAGTGGCCCTGGGTAGTCATGAACCCTGCTGGGTTGTGGGATGAAGTCAGGCCACATGCACTGTGTGAGCTGCTGTAGGTAAGCGGGTGGAGTCTTCAGGTTGAGTGGGAAGGAGCAGTAAAATGCTCAGATTATTCACAGGACAACTTTGTGCAACCAAAAAATTTCAAAGTATCACTCGTGCCCCGGAGTGCCTTCCCGTGACTGAGCTGGTCATCTGGTGCATCTGGGTGCATCGGGCGTGTTGCAGCAACAGTCCGACCAAGCTGCTGTCAGTTAGCACAGCAGAATATTTGAATGCTCGTACTGTTGCTGTAAATAGATGAAAGGCAGGCCTTACAGTGAACTAATTTACAACTGATGCCAAACATGCCTTCATGTTTAGTGATGCACCACGCATTTCCCAGGCCCTCTCCAAAGAAAATATAATACAGAGGGAGGGCTGAACATTAGATTCCAGCACTGAGAGGTTTCACTAAGTTGTTCAGGTAGAAAGTAGAATGTATGTGAGGGTTGGAACTATTTAAAGATTTGTATATGTGTGCAGTGACATTTTCTTTGAACATTTCTTCTTTCTCCACTTTTCGTTTAGACTAGTGTTTTGGTAATTGGTGAGGGGGATGGGGTTCATTTGTTTGAATAACAGCTATGTTATGGTTTTGACAGTATAGTTGTTCCAGTGTATTCCTGGGGGACTGGTTCCAGGAGCCCCGCTGATACCAGCATCCGCGGATGCGCAAGTCCTCTGTATAAAATGCTGGAGGATGAATACAGTTGGGTTTCACAGCCACGGATAGGAGAGGGCCAACCATACAGTTGTAATAGTTGACTGTATTCCGTGCCCTCTTAACTTCCCTTTATCACTAGTAAAGAGCACTCAATGAATTGAGAGCCCAGACTTGACTTCAGATAGAGTTTACTAGTGTCCTTATTTCTAAATTAATGTAATTGCTAATTTTTTTTAAAAAAACCACCAGATTTGCTTTTTTAGCAAGTCTGTTTTTCATATTGATGAGACAGAGTCTAGGGTAACTCATACAGTCATGATATAGAGAAGTTATGTTCTCTTTGTTGTGTTTGTTACCACTAGAGATTTTTCCTGCAATGAGAAGTATGAGGAGGCTAGGAGTCTCTTTGGTTCAGATTTTAAAATTGTAAAGAAGCTTGGTGCAAAATCATTATAGACCTATGTTTGGAAGTGAAAATATTTTATGAGTAGGAAAAAGAGGTTTGTATGCACTTGTCTTTTGTTCAGGAGCTACTGTGTATTTATCTTTGAATTTCCAAGTTGCTGTCATAAACATTTTTTAATTTATATACTGTTGCCAGATTTTCACTAAAATGAATTTATCTCTTAATATTTGGGAACTTCAAATATAAAGAATCTCTTTAATGTTTTTCTTATGTTCATTCTTTAAAAAGCAAATCCGGCCACTGAAGAAAAGTTTTTCCTTATTTTTTATACGTAAAGACTTTTGAAATATTTTTTATGTAAATGTTGTGTGAGGTGAGGAAATAGTAGGATCATATTCAGATGTAGAAAGGACCCTTGTAATTAATTATGGTGATTTATTAAAATCTGTAACCCTATTTAAAATTTACACTAGGTTTTAAAGTACTGTTGTGATGTAATATTGTAATAACTAGATAAATTAAAACTAATAAATTATAAGAAATATAAAAATAGTAAATTATAAGGACTAGGTATATGTTAAAAATGTATATTTAAATTTAACCTTTAGTTGGTATTTTTTCAAATACCCATTTTACTTTTTTCCAGTTTGACTTTTGATTACAGATTCAGTTACAAATTAATCATTCATGTTGTTCTTCAATAGTGCATTTTTGGACTAATACTCTTGATGTATTTGTTAGAGCACTTGTAGGTTTATAGACAAATGGGGTGGGCAGTGCCAAGTTCTTCCTGTATGGTCCCTCTCCCTATGGTTTCTATTAACGTCTTGCTTTAGTGTGGTGCGTTTGTTACAGACAATGAGCCAGTACTGACTGATACGTTATTATTAACTGAAGTCCTGGTGTATGTTAGGGTGCACTGTGTTGTACATTCTGTGGGTTTTGACCCGTGTATACTGACGTGCATCCACCATTATCCTCAAGCTCAGGTTCTTTCCTCTGTCGTGTCCAGTCTACTAATAAACCCATCAAAGGCATTCTTCATTTTCCTCACCGTGTTTCTGATCTCTAGCATTTCTTCTTGGTTCTCTCTTAGAAGTTCCATCCCTCTGTTCATATTACCCATCTGTTCTTGCGTGCTGTCTACTTTACCCATTAGGCCCCCTTCGTATATTTATCATAGTTGTTTTAAATTGTGTTTTAAATTTCCGCTCTGGTAAATCCAGCATCCTGGCCATGTCTGGTTCTGATGCTTGCTCTGTCTCTTCAAGTTGTGTTTTTGCCTTTTGGAATGCCTTGTAATTTTTTCTTGATAGCCAGACCAGTGAAAGGAACTGCTGTAAACAGGCCTTTCATGCAGTGGTGGTGAGGTGTGGGAGGGCAGCCTTCTGTGGCCCTGTGATTAGGTCTCAGTTTGTTAGTGAGCCTGTGGCTCTGGACTGTGGAACCTCACAAGTATTTCTCAGGTTTCTCACTCCCTCCCGAGGCGGGACAGGATGGCTGGAGTGGGCGGGAGTTGGGTGTTTCCCTTCCTCGGGTCAGTTACGCTCTGAAAAACTAGCTTCTGCTGAGGGCAGGCATGGTTAAGAACAGTACTTTGGATATTTCAAATTATTTCATTTTTCCTCCTCACTCCAAAAGCCAGAGGGGATTTTGCTCTGATATTTACTGTGGGAACTGGGTCAACCTCCTAGATGTAAATCTCACTGTATTGTGAGGATCCTTCTATGACTGAGCCCCGCTTAAGTTTTAAATCTCAGAGTGTCCATGCTGAGGCTTCCTGCCCTGGCACGAGTTCCCACGTGGAATCTGCTTGTGACTCTCTGCCCCTCAGCTGCGGCTCCCAGTATTCTCCTGTTGCTCTCCCCAGCCTTGAGGGCATGGGTCTGCCCTGTGTCCACTGAAAGGGAAGCCGACTAATCCTTTTTATGGTGTGTTGAAACACGTATTTGAAATGAATCTTTTATTTCATTTTAGAAAAGCCTTTTTAAAAAAATTACTATTAGAATTTGGTTAGTTGTAAAGACCCAGAAAATACCTACAACTTCTGGCAGGTCTTTACTTTAGACTGCAGGGATTGTAATACAGTAAGAGCAAGATCTGAATCCTCACTCGTTACCACGCACAGATCTAGGTGCTTGTAAACAATTTATTTAATCCTCACAGCATTAATACCTTAATACCTCTTGTTAGGTAAGGTATTTTTATTACCTAACCCTAATGTACAGACGAGGAAACCAAGGCTTAGAGAAATTACAAAACTTGTCCAAGGGTTTACAGGCTAGCACATGGCAGAGCTGGGATTCCACCACCACCTTTCCTTGTGAGCTCACACTTTAAAATGACAGCTGGGCTTGCGGGAAAGGATACTTTGTAAATATATATATATTTTCTTAAGTTTTAAAGTCATGGATTATACTAATAGCTCCCACTTCCCCCACCTTTGAGGAGTTGGGTATATTTGTGAAATTAAAGAGAGTCCCCTCCCCCAAGTATTTTAAGAATTACTAATTTCACTGGTTTCTGGAAAGGGGTTGAGAGTATAAAACAGTGTAACTTAATTCCTAAAAAAGCTGCTTACATGGAATTCAGAACTATCTATATTATAGACTAGTTCTGCTCTTTTTAAATGATGGTCATATATTCAGATGGACCAGTGTTTAAGATTTCTTTGTTTAGTTTAATCTTTAGTTTTCAAATTAAGCAGCTTTCCCTCTTTATCCCATTATGTTCTAAAGCTCTCTGTTTTACCTAATAAAGTCAAGTGTGTGAATGTACTTTATCTGATTTATGTAAACAAAAGGTTTTACAAATTTTAATACTGATAGTCCTACGACCATGTAAGGAATAGATATTTAACTCTAAAATACCACCTTATGAAACAGAAGTGATTCAGCTGCGTGAACAGTAAGGCTGCCTTCCTGCAGGTGCTTTCCCTTTGTCACTCAGGGACAGACCACTTCCCCAGGTGAGTTGTCTGGGTTCCTCTTGCTAGTTCTTGCCTTAAGGAAGTACACTTGGTTTTCTCACTCATTGGTTAGATTAAGAAAAGCCTCTTCTTTTTTAAGCAGTTTAAAATGATAATAGTGGAATGCTGGTGTTAATGGATTTTCTCTGTAATCTCCAAACAGAGCAGCACTTTGCAGACGTCGTGCTCAGTGAGGAGTTTCTCAACCTCGGCATTGAGCAAGTGTGCAGCTTAATCTCAAGTGACAAACTTACCATTTCTTCAGAAGAGAAGGTGAGTGTAGTTTTCTTTTCCTAGTATACAGTGACACCGTATTTTTCCTTTTGCTTTGTTTTGTAACTTTGTGATCCTGTATGTGTAGTGACAGCCAGTGATCTTTGATCTGAAAGTTGAGAAACGCAGCCAGTTGACTAGTTGGTTGTGTAAATGACCATGTGTCCTCACTGCCAAGGAGCTTCCCAAAATCAGACGCCAGGGTTTTGTACTTGACCCACAGCAGGAGCCTGCACACATTAAACGGTCTGAAACAGGGACCTTCGGGGAACTGGCTTTCTCCCCACAGCTAGACACCTGAAAGAACTGTGATGTAAACACAATGTTCTCAAGCCAAGTGATTTCACCACCTTGTGAGTTGGAAGAAGTCACCCAGGGTGGCCAAGTTTAGCTACTCCAGACTGAGCCTCTTCCTTTAGATTTGGCCCTTGCAGCTCACACCCCACCCTCCCCGGGCTTCCTTCTCCCCTTCAGAGCCTGTGCAGCTGCTTCGTCTGGTTGGGGCCTCTGTCTCTCTGCACTTGGGGTTGCCTTTGTCAGCCACCCGATCACTGGAGAGAGAAGCTTCTCTTAATGGATTTGTTCTTTCAGTAGGTATTATAGCCTGTGGAAATCAGGGCACAAAAGCTTATGAACATCTTGTATTCTAAGGGAAGTGGGCCGGAAAGAGAAAGAAAAATGCCGTATGATATCACTTACATGTGGAATCTAAAAACAAAAAACAAACAAACAAAAGGACACAAATGAACTACTTATTATTTATAACCTAGATGATTGATTTCTTGAGTATATTTCTTGAATATAAGCATATTTGACTGTCCTTTATGATTGGATTACCACATTCTGTTGATTCTTTGTGGTTGGCTTTATTCCTTTGATAACTATGTAAGTTTAAAAAACTAAAGCTCTAATCTCTTCTTAGAAACAATGATCAGTACATATATATAAACTACAAATGTGTGCAGTAAACTGTACATATGTTTTACATGCAATATAATGTATATGTACAAACTAATAATTCTACCTAATAAAACTGAAAAAGGAAAAAAATACGCTGCATTTGGAGGAATTAAAATTTGAGTTTTTCCTTTGTGTGCTTTCCATGTAAAGTTGTATAAACTTTAGTTCTCTTCCCCAAGGATATTCATCCTACCTGGGGGCAGAAAGACACATTTCTTTTAATACGATATATGAAAAAGTAAGTGCAAGTGTTTGTGAGATGTACAATCTTAGCACCCTAGAAATACAGAGGAGAGGAAGACACTACTGTTTGTATTTAGTGGACACACTTTGAGTACCTACTATGAGCAGACAGTGCCGTGGAGTGCTAGATATGAGAAGATTAACAAAATAAAATTCTTTACTCGTGGCTGGAGGAACAACTGGTGGGGTAACAGATGATCACAGACTGCTGTGGGGCCCAGTAGGAGCATTTAATCATTCCTGGGATAGAGATGGGAGGTCAGTGTGGCTCAGATGTGTGATGCAAGTTTTTAAAGCTTGTATGAGTATGAGTATGAGTTTGCCAGTGAAATAAGGGTGAGTGAGAATGGGAAGGGCAGTCCAGGCAGAGGGAACAGAATATGTAAGTGTAAAAGGTGTGAGAGAATGAGTGCATTCAGTTGGTTCGGTGAGATTAGAGTTCAGACCGTGTTGGCAGAGTGGTAGGAGATAAAATGGGAAGATGACATAAGGTACCTTCTCAGCCACATTAAAGAAAATCGATTTTATCCCAGTGATGATGAGGCTGTGACAGGAGGAGGATGGCATGATGATAGCTGCACTGTGGAAATGTCACAGAAGCTGTTCTGGTTTTCTCCTGCTGTGTAACAACCGTCCCAAAATGTAGTGACATAAAATAACCATATTATGCTCATGATTCGTGGGCAGGATTCACACAGGGCACACAGGGACAGCTTGTCTCTGCTCTGCTCCCCAGTGCCCAGAGCTGCAGCTGGGCTGGCTTGAAAGGCTGGAGACATGGCTCTGTGTGGTTCTCCTGGAGCATATACCTGAGGCATCAGTCCTTCTGCACATGGCATCTTGTGTGCCTGGAACATCTGGGTGGTCCCTTCACTCACTTGTCTGGCTCCTGGGCTGGGGCTGGTTGGCATCTCTCTCCCGTTCCCTCTCCCCTTCCTCTGTGACTAGCTTGGGTCTCTTGTAGCTTGTCATCTCCAGTAATCAGCCTTCTTACATGACTTCTGGCTTCCCCCAAATGAGCATTTCAAGAGACCAGAGAGAAAGCTGAAAGGTGTCTTACGACCCAGCTTCAGAAGCCCCACAGCACAGCCTCCACTGCCACCTGTGGGCTACCCAGGACCAGCTCCCACTCCCTGGGGGCGGGCACTCGTAAGGTGTGGAGACCACAGAGGTGTTTAGTAAGGACCATTTCTGGAGAGTGGCTACCAAGTAGTTCTGTGTAGAGTGGACCAAAAGTGGGGCGAGGGTCAGACAAGAGGACACTGGAGTTACCAGAGAGCACAGGATCTGATGTAGGGTGGTAGAAACAGGAGTGGAGAAGAGAGGGCAGAGCAGAGAAGCAGTGAGGAGCCGGGACTGAGAGGACCCTCTGTCTCTAGCATCTGACACATAGACATACTCAGGTGCTGACTGAATTAATTACAGAGGTATGTTAATTATAATGTAGATTATTTTTAGTTTCTTGCTTAATTCCTACATCAAAATAACCTATTTTTTGCTCCCAGTTATCTGCTTAGATATCATCTAGCATTTTCTACAACCCTTTAAAGATTATTGGGTTATATATTCATCAGTCTGGAAGGGAATTATATAGTCAAATTCTGTCTTCATATTTGTTTATTAAGCTTTCTCATAGATATATGTTGTAATTCCCTTATTGTTTGGATTTTTAATTCAAAATATTACATTTAGTACATTCTACTATTGTGACAAGAGTTATTGTAGTCTACAGACCCTCGGTTTAGAAGTATCTGATCCAACATTTGTTTGTAGGTTTCCTGAGGAAAAATCCAAAAATGAATTGTTAAGAGTGCATGATTTTCTTTCCAGATATCACTTTGCTTTATTATCTTGGGTGCTTTATTTCAAAGGGACTTGAGATTTTAATCTATAAGTAAGTAGAGCCAAATTCAATTTGAAAACATTGTCAACAGTGAATTAGATCATATATCATCAGATCATCACTGCTACCACTAAAATTCAAGATCAGATATTGTACTTGGTGAAATGCGTAGTAAATAACAAGTAAAAAGTATTCACTAAGCACATAAAAGTACTTAATAAAGTACCTACTAAATTAAAAGTAGATATACCATATGATCCAGCAATCCCACTTCTGGGTATATATCCAGAGGAAATACAAGCAGAATCCTGAAGAGATATCTGCACTCTCATGTTTGCTGTGGCGTTTTTCACAGTAGCCAAGATGTGGAGGCAACTGAGTGTCCATCAGTGGATGAAAGGATAGAGGAGAAGTGGTATATATATGCCATGGGATGTTATTCAGCCATAAAAAGAAGAAAACCTTCCATTGTGACAACATGGATAGACCTTGAGGGCATTATGCTATGTGAAATTAGTCAGAGAAACACATACTGTGTGATCTCACTTGTATGCAGACTCTAAATAAGTAGAACTCATAGAAACAGAGTTGAGTGGTGGTTACCAGGCGCTGGGGGTGGGGGAATTGAAGGGATGTCAGTCAAAGGGTACCATCTTCTAGTTATAAGATGAATAAGTTCTAGACATGTGATGTACAGCATGGTGACTACAGTTAACAATACTGTATTACATACTCGAAAGTTGCTGAGGGTAGATCATTAATGTTCTAACCACAAAAAAGAAATGACAGTTATGTGACATGATGCAGGTGTTAGCTAAAGCTGTGGTCGTCATCATTTTGTCACATATATCAAGTCAACATGTTGTCCACTTTAAACTTAGTGTTATCTGTTAATTTTATCTCAATAAAGCTGGAAAAAAAATTAAGTACTTACTAAGTACCAAATTAAAAAAACAGAAAGAAGTGGTTTTTTAAGTATATCACAAGTCAGGATTTGAAAAATTTGAGCCATGGATTAGACTTTTGTCTTGGTGAGAGTTGTGTATAAATGTAATCTCGTCATATTTTATTCATATGACTTGGTATATAAGTGATTACTTATTTTTCTTTCCCCCATATTTTCTGCAAGGTATTTGAAGCAGTCATAGCTTGGGTGAATCATGACAAAGATGTAAGGCAAGAATTTATGGCTCGGCTGATGGAACATGTACGGTTACCGTTGCTTCCTCGGGAATATTTAGTTCAGGTAAAAGCGTATGAAAACACATCAGTACACGTCGCACCGTGTCAGTGGGCTGACAGCACGTAGATTCCTGACACACAGTGGCAAGAGCTGCAGGACACAGGGCTGGGAGACCCAGGGCAGAGGACCAGAAACACAGCTCCAGTCCTGACAGCTGCTCATTCTTGGGCTCCTGCCTGCTCTTACGAGTTTGGTCCTCCCGTTTCTGATTTGTGTGAGCGAGTACTAGAGCTTATTCAGCTGGTACTTGTGGTGATTTAAGTCTGTGTAAATAAATACACTGTGGTTCCATATCACTGCTCTGCATCTCCTCGGCTTCCCTTTTGGTGGCCTCCTCTGGTTGCCCTGTAGAAGTAGAATTTTGTCATTCAACCCAATGTTTCATTTTCCTTCATAATTTCACAGTGACATGCATTTGGTTTCTGTCTTTATTTCTAAGGTGGGGAAAACCAGGTTATTTGAAATGAATAGCAATAAATGGATTTTTAGTAGTCTCAGAACAATTTTAAATTCACTGTTTTATTATTAGCATCCTACTAAGGATATTTCAGTATTTTAATTTATAATTGAAAGCATCTAATGGAAATTTTTTAATTGAATGAAAGGTTCTTTAAATTCTGTGGTGCTTTACAATTTTCAAAAGTTTCACACACATGATTTCATATAATCCCATAATAACCCTCTTTTTCCTCCCCTACCCTTATATTGACCCCCCTTCCCTCTCCCCACTGGTACCACTGTATTAGGAGATTAGATCTGAGCATTTTAGAATTTCTTGAAGCCTCATTATTTGTTGTAATCATTGGTACTCTGCTTTTAAGAAATGAATAGAAAAAAACCTGTCCTGCACTTAAGGTTGGGGGTAGCAAGGACAAGGTTTATTTTGATGTGGGCACATTGTATGAAGTATTTTGAATCCCTTTTCTGGCTATTGTATTTGCCTTCTTTGGTTTGAAAAAGATGTCTTTAATTTATAAATATTGCCTCCCCCACCTGAGGGACTCATTATCTAAATTTTCTTATTTTTCTTACTATTTAGCTTGATGTTTAAAGGTAAGAAATAAGTGAACATAATGTTATGTAAAGATGATTCTATAGCTGACATTGAAGTATATCATTGTCACTGCAGTTCTTCTTTATTACTTGTATATGTTTTTCTGTTGCAGACCAGATACTCAAGCATCTTCTGGCATCATTTCCTTTTCTCTCAGTGATATTTATAAACTTTTCCTCTGTAACTTTTAGACTGAGCAAGAGAGGATAGTTACTGCTTTTTTCCTCTTCTTTACTTGTTTCTCTGTCGGTTTGGTCATGAAGTGGCTGTCCCCTCATGGGCTGTGTCTGCTCTCTTCTCCCAGAGGGTGGAGGAGGAAGCGCTGGTGAAGAACAGCAGTGCTTGTAAAGATTACCTCATTGAAGCCATGAAGTACCACCTGCTACCGACAGAGCAGCGTGTCCTGATGAAGAGCGTCCGGACCCGCCTGAGGACGCCCATGAACCTTCCCAAAGTAGGATCCGATGTTCATACTTGTTCCTACCTCATCAGAAAGGCCCATAGTGAGGCTGTTGATATTTTTACTTATCTGAATTCCCGTGTGCCCCAGGAATTCATCGTAGTGTTTACAATGCAACCTCTCTATTGATTGTGTCTGTGGAGGGTGGGGGTTGTTTGGCTTATATGATTTTTATAAACTGCATGATGTCACTCTTCCTGGAACAGAGGCAACCAGTATTTGTCCCACCTGGGTTTGTTTGTTTTTTTAGCTCAGTTGTAGCAGAAAGGAAAATCAGACCAGGTAGAAAGATTTCTTTATAGCCACGTGTTTAGATGATAACAGAAAACCGAGCAGTTTCGCAGAATTGCTGAGAACTAAGGAGCGTAGCCTGTTCAGCTGGCGCCTTCCTCCTCTCTGTTGTGTGCTCTTTGATGGTTCACTCACACATCACACGTAGCCACTTCAGTGCAGGTTTTCCATTCGTCTTCCCTCATCTCTAGTGTTCACGTATTCCTGTGTGAAAGTTCATTTTCTACCTTTGTCTTTTTAGTTGAAGCCATTCATGTTTTACTGATTTAATTTTCCTTACAAATAACCCCTCATTTCTGTCTCTGTTTGCAGCTCCTCCTGCTCCGTTTGCCTCTTTGTGGCACTGGAGGACCAGCGCTTTAAGCACCATTTTATGTCTGGTCTAATCAGAGTGATCCATAGCATAATGCTTTTATTTCTGTATTGATTTTCAGCTCTCGTGTGTTTGGGGCAATGATGGATTAAGAAATAAGAACTAATCTGTTATTCACTGTTTCTTGTATCATCTTTAGTTATTACTTTATCTTTCCATTAAATTATGTCTTTTACATTTTTTCGTATTAATGCTTTTATTTAGTGTCTTTTCAAGTTTTTTTGAGTCTACATTTTTAATTGCTGCAAATGCACATTAGTAGTGTTTTTTCTGTTTTGCCCAGTGTTAACAGGAGTTCTCAATTTAGAACCAACTGTGTATTCTGCCAGTTTGCTACTCCCTCCTTTTTCTAGACCGTTAATAAATATTTTAATTTAGAATGGACATCAGCATTCTTCCTGGTGACACCTCATTAGAAATACCCACTTGCTGACATAGTCCATTTTTAGGAAGTTTTGGTCCATATGATTATGTTTATTATCTAAGCCAAAAATAAATATTTAGACATACAACATCCGATGAGATTCAGGATCATATATGTTCAAATTTGGCATGATTTTTTAAAACATCCCTCTGCCTTTTACTCATCGTTTCATAGGCTCCTAGAAGTTCGAACGCTTTTCTCAAAATATTCTAAATTTTTACTAAGAATTATTATCACTTAAAAGGTATTTACAAGGCATTCACCTCCTACCCTATTTTGAAAATTGGTATTTGCCTTTTTTAAATTTTCTGATCTCTCCTCAGTTCTCCAAGATTTTTCAAAAATAATTGTAAGTGGCTCAGTAAGTACATTAGCTAGTTCCCTTAACACTTTAGTATGCATGCCATCTGGGTCTGCTGATTTTATAAGTGTTTACATTTTCCAAATACCCTTTTACCTCCTTTTATAAGTAGCCATCTCTATAAGTCTTCATTACTTCATATTTGTCCATATTATTTGGTGTCAGTTTTTGTTCCTACAAAAAAAAAATAGATACATAAAAGGTTTTCATAGCCTTAGCCCATTCAGATTGTTATTTCCTTTATGCTAGTCTTTCAAACTTCCTTCTAAATAGTTTGTTTTATCTTTAGTACTTTTTAAACATTTTTATTTGTAAAGAGTCTCTTCTTGTGTATTCCCTCTTCTGGCATCTTTAGCTTTGGCTTTACCCTTAGGGGGAAAACTAATTCTCTTCTAATTTCTGGAATAAGTATGTCACTTTGGAAAACGTGCTGAAGAGTTCTTGGGAAAATCCTATCAAGTATTCTTTTTTCTCTTTTGCGTGGAGTTGTGATTGTCAGTTCAGTTGCCATTGTTTCTGGGCTTCTCTGGTTGGCTTTGGAGTGTCCCTGCCACCTGTATTAACTTTGGATTTCTCACTTCTTCAGGCTTTATTTTGAGGTGGGAATGCAGGTCCCTGAAGGGTCTCTTCTCTTCTGCCCTTTCAGGGTGCCTGGGGAGGCACTGGCAGACCTGGCAGGGAGCAGTGAGCTGCATCTGCATAGTCTCCTCAAAGTGTGTTTATCTCACATGTTTTTGAAAAAGTGTTTTGTTGGATGCTTTTTCAGCAGCACCATTTGTCCTTTTAGAGTGGTTCTAGTCAAGATTAACTCTGCGTAGGTAGGCAAGAATGAGGCAAAGATGAATTTCTCATGCTGACATAACTTCATAGTAATGATGCACTTTATCACAGTCATGCTAAGACACAGCAGACAGAATGTGGTAGCAGTGCTGAAATGATAGATAATATGTCTACCATGACACTGACTTATTTATTAGGCTCTGATTCTGTGGACTCACGCTAATTTGCACGGATGATCTCTTTGTATCTCAAACATTAGGTTAGCATCTTCAGTACGCCGTCTTGGGATTGCGTAAGGTACTGTTGGATTTGGACAGCGTAGTGAAAATCGTGCATGTTGTGCTGCTGTGCTTTATTGTTCGCTTCCTTTTATCTTCGGGACCTCTGTTTTTACAAGTGCTATCGTACTATTTCTGTGCATATGTTTTTCTTTCATTTACCCAGGATATCTATTGAGATTTCCAGTTGGAAAAATTATAAAACTTGATTATTTCAGGAGGCAATTTTAAACTAATATTTAATAGGTGAAGAAAATGAAAGAACAAAGTTTAATTGACCTACATTTCAGGATGGCCACTTGAATTTAACTCCCTACCCTTTGCCTTCCTTAAATATGTCACATTTAACTTTTTCATGCAAATGTCTTCCTAGTTTTCTATTCTTTTACATTCGTGTAAGTAGTACGGTGTTTCTCAAATGAGATCAGGTGTCTTTTACAAATAATTGGAGTCTAAGAGCCCTGACACCTCTTTTGATGGTAAGTAGCACAGTGACTTTTAGCACCATCTCTTGATCTCGTACAGATAGCCCTGCTCATGTCTTTCCATTATACGTTCTTCCTTTTCCCTGTTATCTCTGGTTCGCGGAGTCCCACATCCTCACCCCATTTCACTTCTCTTGGGTGAGTAAAGGACAGACATTACTACTTTTCTCTCTGGTCAGTAGCACATTTTCCCCTCCATCTTCATTTTGATGTACAAAAGTGAATTATTGCATAGAAGTCATGAGATTCATAGTTGAGAATCATGAAATCTAAGAAACCTATATTGTTTCTCAAGGATTTTTTGAAAACTCTCCCCTTCTGAGATTTTTTTAAACTGATCTTCATCAGAGATGTTAACCAAGCCTCTTTCAACTGTTGTCTAACTGCTGGTCAGAGTTTAAAAGTTTAAACACAAATCTGTAAATCCCTGGATATAGGGTTTCTCTTACTGTCTGTTCCACCCCTATGATTTCACAACTTCGCCCCCTCCCCTTTTTTCCTTTGGGGATAGGAGGGAGTCTTTGTTAATTCTTCCTTTTATTTATTTGCATTCAACACTAAAAGAAGGGCAGGTCTGGTGAAAAATAATATAATTGGTCTACGTTCAGTCTTCTTTTTAAGATCTTTAAAATTAAAACTCTTTCTACTCTCCAGTTAATAAATTATGAAAATAGGCTTCTTTTTGGAAACAGGATTTACTCTGATTTCTGTCTGCCCATCTTCCTATAGTTCCAGGTACAGGTAGGTCATTACTCAGTCAAGGTTGCAAACCTCCCCTTTCTGTATGTATGACTCATTCCGTCTTCTATTTGTGTTGATTTTTTGTTTCTTGTGAACCATCTCACCTTTGCCTTGAAAGGATCTTGTCATTCTTTACAGCATTCCACATGTGACATCATTAGCTTTTATGTTCTTCTGATTTCATAGCCATGTTTTCAGTGTTGCCGAAGAGTGCCTGTTTGTACTCAGTAAAAACAGATACGTTGACTGCGAAATTCTGTCTACTCTCAAGGTTCCACCCGCTCCAGGAAGCTTTCACTAAATTCACTAAATGGCTGCGTTTCATTGTCTGATCAGGAGCAGCAATTAATGTCTATAACTAATCATGTAGTTTTCTGGTCATATTTAATTGTAAGTTGTTCTTGAATTACTTTAGAGTCTTGTCTCCTTAGTGATATCTGTAAGCTCTTGAGGGTAGAGACCGTATCTTACATTTCTTATGTAGAACACCTAGCACAATTCTGGTCAAATACAGATGATAGGCTCTTAGTAAATAGTTGTTGGATTGAGTTAAATTGAAGAAATTTGTAGACTTATTCTCAGTGCTCGACCATTGTGCATTCATTCATTATGAGTTCTAGTATCTCCATTATCTGTCCTCTTGGTTGTTTTATTTGTGGGGCATCCAGGGAGGTCTCTTTACTTGAGATCTAGGAATCTGTGCTTTCTTGTGAACTCCAACTCAATTAGTCTTCCTTTTTCAATATTTTTTTTCCTTCTTCCATCTTTCTTTTAATATCTTACTGTCCTTTTCACATTGCCCACCCACTAACATAAGTTTCACTCCACTCTGCTCTCCTGGATTGTGGAGATCTAATCCCTGGTCATCACCAAGCTGGGGTCTAGTTTATAGCAAGCCCTGTGACATACTGCAGCCTTGCCAGTGCTGACTGCCTGCTGTTTTTGGCTTAAATACTGCTTTTGCTTGAAGGATCAGAAACTTAATTTTAGTTTCTGATATCCTTATTTTTGACTCAATGTGCTAGATGATAGAACTGTAGTTCTAACATGTGCCCCCTTTGTTGATGTTGATTAAATGTTGAATAGGTGATTGTTTTCCCCCAGCTCACCCTACCATCTTCATCCTAACACTCTCCACGTCAGTGTCTTTGTAAGATCTTTTAAATCCCTGAATATGCAATAGCTATTTGTTCAAGTGCTTATACGTCTGCCCTTCCAGTTGATGGTGGTGGTCGGGGGCCAAGCACCAAAGGCTATCCGAAGTGTGGAATGCTATGACTTCAAAGAAGAACGGTGGCACCAAGTGGCAGAATTGCCTTCCAGGAGATGTAGGGCAGGTAAGCATGATGCATTATGGTCATTTCCCTACTACTGGGTCATTGAGAGCTTCTCTCTCAAGTCTTATTTTATTTAGAAGAATCTTTATTAGCAAAACTTGGATTAAAATAGCTATGTGGTTAAACAGTGATTCAGGAGCTTCGTGCAATTCACAAGACATTGATGGGGAAAGCCACTCTGTCTTCAGCTTTACATTTTTTTCTGATTCTCTGGTATAAGACAGAGTAGCTTGCAATTTACTGGATATTTTCCTCGTTGCCTTTGCTGAAGTGCTAAGAAAGAATCTTTAGAATTGGGACCCTCTGTTCTAAGCGATTCCTGACTTATCTATGAGCCACAGTTGCCTTCTTCCAAGCATTTGTTTCACAGACATTTGTTGAAATAGACCTTATTTAGCCAAAACTGCAATCAGAAGAGGCAGTTGCAAACTCTAAGGATTCTTCCTGGGACTCAAACCTGGAACCGTAATTCATAGCGCCCATAGCAAAATGAGTTCTAAGTGCAATGGAACATTTCCATCATGGTCGTACTTTAACAATACATCTTGGAGATAGTTACATAACAGCATAGTTACCTCATTCTTTTAGTGCTGTCTAATACTTCGGAGGAGAGTCTGGAGGTAGTATGATTTTTACTAGCTTTTTATTGAACATTGAACTTGTTTTTACTCTTACATTATAAACAATGCGGCAATGAATTCCTTATACATACATCATTATGTCCATGTGCCAATATATTTTAGGGGGATAAAACTCTAACACTAGAATTAATGATTCAGAGGCTATCCTAAGAGGATACATCAATTATTACTTCTACTAACAGTAAAATATGAAGGTGCCAGTTTCCCTACATACCCTGTAACACCTTGTAATTAAATGTTTCGAGTTTTGCCAATCTGGTAGGTGAAAAATACTGTCTCATCTACTTTGCACTTTTATTATGAGGAAAATTAAACATCTTTCTGAATTGTCAGTTAATGATTTTTGCCATTTTTTAATTATATTGTTTTATCAATTTGTCAGATGTTAAGGAGGGTAATTTTTTTGTCTGTCATTTGTGGTGTGAATATTTATTTATATTAATTTTTTATCTGTTGACTTTATTTGTGTTATTTTTTCCATGTAACTATTTTATCTTTTTATGAAGTACCACAGAGTTTTGCCTTTGGACCTTAGGATTCATTTCTTGTGTAGAAGAGGCTTACTCAAAAATTATTTATGTGTATAATAATATATGTGTGTGTAATTCCCTAATATTAATATCTTATAATTGTGTTGCAGTTATCAAAACTAAGAAATTAGTGTTGGTACATTACTGTTAACTAAACTACAGACTTATAAGTTATCATTTTTTCCATTAATGTCCTTATTCTATTTCAAGATCCCACATTGCATTTATTTTTATTATTTTTTTAATTGAAGTATTATGTTGGCTGTGGGTTTGTCATAGCTGGCTTTATTATGTTGAGCTCAGTTCCCTCTATACCCACTTTGGTGAGAGTTTTTATCATGAATGGATGTTCAAATTTATCAAATGCTTTTTCTGCCTCGGTTGAGATGATCATGTGCCTTTTGTCTTTCCTTTTGTTAATAGATGTATCAGATTGATTGATTTGTGTATGTAGAACCATTCTTATGATCCTGAAATGAATTCAGCTTTATCATGGTATATGATGCTTTTTTATGTATTGTTGGATTCAATTTGCTATATTTTGTTGAGGATTTTTGCATTTATATTTATCAAAGGTATTGGCCTGTAATTTTCTTTCTGTGTAGTCTCTTTGTCTAGTTTTGGTATCAGGGTGATGGTGGCTTCACAAAATTACTTTGGGAATGTTCCCTCACCAGTCTTTTGGAATAATTTGAGAAGGATAGGTATAAGTTCTTTGTATGTTTGGTACAGTTCCCCCGTAGAGCCATTTGGTCTTGGACTTACGTTTGAAGGGAGTTGTTTTGTTTTGTTTTGTTTTAACAGATTCTGTTTTATTGCTAGTGATCAGTCTGTTCAAATTATGTTTTTTCTTGTCTCAAATTGGGCTGGCTGTATGTTTCTAGAAACTTGTCCATTTCTTCTGGTTGTCCAATTTGTTGGCCTATAACTGTTTGTTATATTCTCGTGAATTTTTTGTATCTCTGTGGTATTGGTTACTTCTCCTCTTCCATTTCTCATTTTGGTTATTTGGGTCCACTCTCAGTTCTTGTTGGTGAACCTGGCTAGAGGTTTGTTGATTTTTTTTTTTTTTATCTTTTCTAAAAACCACCTCTTAGTTTTATTGATCTTTTCTATTGTTTTTTGATCTTCATTTTATTTCCTCTGTGATCTTTATTATATTCCTTTCTTCTGCTGACATTGTGTTTTGTTTGTTCTTCTTCTAATTCTTTTAGGTGGTAGGTGAGGTTGTTTATTTGAGATTTTTCTTGTTTCTCGAGGAAGACCTGTATGGCTATGAAATTCTCTCTTAGAACCTCTTTTGCCACATCCCATAGATTTTGTAAGGTTATGTTTTCATTGTTTGTCTTGAGATACTTTCTTATTTCTTATTTGATTGCTGACTGATTGTTTTTTTTAGTAGCATGTTTTTGGTCTCCACGTGTTTGTTTTATTCCCATTTTTCTTCCTATGGTTGATTTCTGGTTTCATACCATTGTGGTCAGAAAACATGCTGGACATAATCTGTTTTCTTACATTTGTTGACATTTGTCTTGTGACCTAGTATATGGTCTTTCCTAGAGAACGTTCCATGTGTGTTCCATGTGTTGTCTGGTTTTTCTTTGAGTGTAATGTCCTGTAGATACTAATTAAGGCCTGTTGTTCTATTTTGCCATTTAAGACCTCTGTTTCCTTTTTGATTTTTTTTTTGTCTGGAAGATCTGTTCATTGATATCAGTGGGTTGTTAAATTTTCCCACTGTTTTGTATTCTTGTCAATTTCTCCCTTTGTTTTTTTAGTATGTATTTTATATATTTAGGTGCTCCTATATTGAGTACATATATGTCAGTGAGTGTAATATCCTCTTCTTATATTGGTCCCTTTATCATTATGTAATGTCCTTCTTTGTTTTTCTTTATAAACTTTGTTTTAAAGTCCATTTTGTCTGATACGAATATTGTTACCCGTGCTTTCTTGTTACTTCCATTTGAATGAAATATCTTTTACCATCTTCTCACTTTGAATCTGTGTGTCTTTCACCCTGAAGTGAGTCTCTTGTAGGCAGCATGTTGTAATTTCTTGTTTTTTAATCCAATCTGCCACTGTGGAATATTTAATCCATTGACAATTAAGGTAATTATTCACAAATATGTGCTTATTGCCATTTTATTTTCCAGTTGATTTTGTAGTTCTTCTTTGTTCATGTCTTCTATTTTCCCTCTTGTTGTTTGATAGTTTTCTTATGTATTGTGCTTGAGTTCCTTTCTTCTTGTTTTTTTGTGAATCTGTGGTATATTTCTGATTGATTACCCTGTTTTTCAAGTATATTGATCCGTAACTGTATCTGCTTGCTTTATAGTCTGATAGTCATATAAGTTCAAACACATTCTAAAAGATCTATAATTTTTACTCCCCTCCCCCATACTTTGTGATTTTGATGTCCTGTTTTACATCTTCATGTTTATCCTTTTGCTGTTAATTATAGTTATAATCACTTTTACAAAATTTTTTGATTTTTTTTTTTAATATATGTACTGACTTATTTAAGTGATCTTCAATTCTCTTACACACTTGCTTTTCCCATTGTGATTTTCCTTTTCCTATAGATTCGTACTTCTTTTTAGAGAAGACCTCTCACTGTTTCTTTTAGGGTTTAGTTTAGTATCATTGAATTCTTTTAGTTTTTGCTTGTCTCAGAAATTCTTTCTCCTATTCTAAATGATAACCTTGCTGGGTAGGGAATCCTAGGTTGCAGGTTCTTCCCTTGCCACTGCCTTCTAGCCTGCAGAGTTTCTGCAGAGAAATCAGCTGATAACCTTATGAGGGTTCACTTGTAACTGACTTCTTTCCTCTGCCCTGATTGCTAAGAAACTAGCATTCGCCCCCTCGTTGCAAGCCAACTCCAGGTCACTCTAGGCCTTCTCTCTGTCCCAGTTGACCTTCCAGCAGTAAGGAGGCTCCCCAGGATGTGCACCTGCCAGTGTGGACCTTTCCTCCTTCACAGATACTTCCCAGGGATGCCCTGCCCTGAATCACCAGATCTAAGTGTTTGACTAGCTCAACATTTCATCTGAGAGATGCCAGTGCCGCCCTGAATGCTTTTTTTCCCCATCCTACCTGGTTACATGGAGATCTTTCTTGCAGCTTCGGTTGCAAAAGAGATCTTCTGCCAGTTTCTAGCTGGTTTTCTGTGAGATTTATTCCACATGTAGATGTATTTTTGATGTGTTTGTTGGGACAAGTGAGCTCCATGTCTTCCTACTCTGCCATCTTGATCCTCCTTTCTTACATTTCATTTAGTTGTTGTATTTTCTTAGTATGTTCTGATCTGTGACAGTTCCTCAGTCTTTTCCTGTCTTTCATGCCCTTGATTCTTTTGATGAGCACTTGGTCAGGTATTTTGAAGAATGTCTCAGTTTTGGGTTTAATATTTTCTCATCATTAGATTGGGGTAATTATGATTATTTCTGGTGACTTTAACCTTGGTCACTTGAAAAAGGTAGTGTCTGCCAGGTTTCTCAGCTATAATAAAATTTATATATTTTTTTAAAATATATATATATTTATTTATTTAAAGTTGTCTTTTTCTCTTTTTTTCAAAGAATCTTCGTTTTTGTTTGTTTTTTGGTTTTTTGTGTGTGTGGTGGGGGGTAAATTAGATTTATTTATTTACTTACTTACTTAATGGAGGTCCTAGGGATTGAACCCAGGACCTTGTGCATGCTAAGCACACACTCTACCACTGAGGTATACCCTCCACCCAAATTATATTTTTAAAGTATGAGTTTTTTCTAGTACTTTTACAGTTTTATTTTTTATATTTATATAAAAAAATCTGGACTTAATTTTGATGAAAGAAGATGTGGATTTTTTTTTTTAATGGCTAGCCAGTTGTTATAACACCTTTTATTGTCCAGTCTACCTGTATCCACTCATTTTAAGTGCTGCTTTATCATATAGTAAATTTCTAAATGTACTAGATTTTATTCTGAATTTTTTGTTCTGGTCCATTGACTTGTCTTGCCTCATGCATTAAAACAGAACAGTTTTAATTATTGTGCTGTATTATACATGATGGGACTTGTTACAGGACTAGTGATAGGACTTAATCTGTTGGTGGATATTTAACATTTTCTTATGGTTCTGCATGCTGCCTGCTGTGTCACTGCTCACTGTCCCCAGGCCCTCCCAGGAGATCTGCCACATCCCCTGCTGTCGAGGGTCCTCAGGAAATCCAATGGTTACCCTAAATTATTTGCTAGTTCTCTGCCTAGTTAAATTGGCCATTGCCCACAGCTCTCCTCACATACTCTGGATTTTCCAGAGTATAGCTTGACTGTTCATTTCCTGACTGAACCGGAAACCTAACTGCCAATACAGTCCACTTCATCTGAACTGCAGGGTCTTCACGCCATATGAAAGACTGCACATCCATATGAATTTTGGGGGCAGGGTTGGGGGATAGAGCACCAGAGGGTAAGACATTGGGGAGTAGTGGTACATGCTTGCCTGATGACATCATACGAAACGTTGTTAGTCAGACACTTGGAACTGGTGATTCCTGTACTCCCAGTGGGATTCAGGGAACTGTGAGTCACAGGGCCTGCCCTCTAGCTGGGGCAGTGACATAAATGTTATAGAATTTAAGAACAATAAAAGTTTCAACACTTTAAAACAATGATATTGCAAACTACATAAGATTTTTTAGCCTTAAAGTAGGTGTTATTTGCTATAGGGGATTAGGAGTTAGCGGTAGTCCCTTCAGGACTAGTGCGGGGAAGGCCTCCTAGAGCATGTGGAACTCTCACTGGGGTGTGCAACTGGAAGGGGCTCTTCTTAGATCAGGACAGCAGCATGAGAAAACTCAGGAACGTGAAGGGTGGTGGAGGCCCCGAGTCCGGCAGCCTAGTTTCTCCGTCCAGATATCCTCAAGCATCCCAGAATTAGCCCCTGGGCAAGCAAACTTTTTCTTAAAGGACCAGACACTAAGTATATGTGGCTTTGTGGGTTATCGGTCTCTGTCACAACTCATCAAGTGCCGCTGTAGTCAAAAGCAGCCTCAGACACTACATAATGAATGGGTAGGGCTGTGTTTCAATAAATCTTTATTTATGGGCCCTGAAATTTTAATTTTATATGACTTCTTATGCATCACAAAATGTTCTTTTTCTTGATTGCTTTTCAACCATTTAAAACCGTAAAAAACATTCTTTGCTCAATGAGGTTCTACAAAAATAGTCTGCTGGCTATAATTTACCAACCCCTGATTTAGCCCACTAACATGATAAACTGAGAGCCTGTTGTGCAAATTAAGTATAAACATATGGAGTAAAAGGTCCAAAATTGAAAGCCCTGGGAGATGTGTACAGGTTCAAGTAGCTGGAAAATATTGGCCCATTGTTTAAGTCTACAAATAAGTATTTGAAAAAGCCAAAGTCAAAATAGTACCTCAGCCTATGCCATTGCATAATTCAGTAATAGAAAGGAACACAAGTTAGTCATTGTATATTGACTAAATTGCTAATGAGTAGGGCCCATTCAGTCAGGCTTCTCCTGAGGGGAGCTTATATTCTGACAGCAGCAGAAGGCTTACTGGGATGCAGACTTTAGGTGATGGCAGCAGTTGGGTCATGTGCACATCATTAATGGCTGTATTTCTTTTGCAGGGATGGTCTACATGGCTGGACTCGTTTTTGCTGTTGGTGGCTTTAATGGCTCCTTGAGGGTCCGCACTGTAGATTCCTACGACCCCGTGAAAGATCAGTGGACCAGCGTTGCTAACATGCGGGACCGGAGAAGCACTCTGGGGGCTGCTGTACTGAATGGACTGTTATATGCTGTGGGAGGCTTTGACGGGAGTACAGGCAATTTCCTTTCATCCTTTCTACATTGCTGTAAGAGTTAACGTAGCAGTCACATTTATGGAACAAGTCCTGGCAAATTAGGACACATTAGAGTATTTTAACATGTATTTTAAAGACAAGTTTAAATTTTCCATCCAGAATTCCTTTAAATGACATGAGAGTGCTGAGTATGTAACTTTTCTTCCCCATGCTTCAGTATCAGATATCTTCTGAACTTTAAAAAGCCAATAAATGTCAGTAGCTTGGGTAGGAACTGTCTGGAAGAGAAGCCATTCCTGTTTATCATGCAATTGGATTTTAGCCCAATTTAATGTGGCTGAATATGTAAGGAACCCAAGGAGGAGGTGAAGCCCTCTGTGCCGTGTTCCCTGCAGGTCTGTCCTCCGTGGAGGCGTACAACATCAAGTCTAACGAGTGGTTCCACGTGGCCCCGATGAACACAAGGAGGAGCAGTGTGGGCGTCGGTGTCGTTGGAGGTACGGCTGGCCTCCTGGTTGTTAGGAGTGGTTCTTCCCGGTCACCTGGACACCAGCTTTCTAAATGGGCAAGGAAGTGATCATTTAAAGAGAGAAAGTAGTGGTTATTGTAAAATATTCGTTATCCTTTTTTTGAAATCGGCTCGTCTATATACTAACCTATATAAGGCAGCCCACCCTCTGGCCTCTCCTTCCCCCTTCCCCGTAACCTACATAAAACTAACTCCTCTTAATACTGTGGTTTGGGGAACAAACCGGATGACACGAATATGAAATTTTACATTTGGAGAACGGCTGTTTAACATTTAAGGGATGGGTTGCCACAGTTCTTTATTTATATCCTACCTTGTCCCCCCCTTAAGAAAGGCTGTAAGTATGATTTTTTTTGTGTGATTTTTTTTTTAATTGCTTGAATAACTTTGTGTGTTCCCACTCCCCTCCCCAAGGTGGGTATAATCCTCTGCACTGACTTTTTTTAGCAGCTTTACTGAGATAGACTCCACATACCATATCATTGACTTGTTTAAAGTGTACAATCCAGTGTACATGTATGCAATTCATGTTAAATCATTTTTATTATCCCAAAAAGCAGCCCTACTCCCTTGACTGTCACCCCCTTCCTCCCAGCCCTCAACAAACACTACTCTACTTTCTATCTCTGTATAAATTTTCCACTGACGGACATTTCATATTAATGAAATCATACAGTATATGGTCCTTTGTGACTGGCTTCTTTGACTTGGCGTAATGTTTTCAAGGTTCATTCATGCTGTAGCATTTACCAGTACCTCATTTCTTTTTGTTGCCAAATAATATTTCATGGTATACTGGTGCTAATTCTTGATTTAACTTTTTTTTTCAATTTACTGAGGTAACTTTGATATTTAATTTGATTTTCCAGGATGTTGTGCCGTTACCAAATAGTGTTACCCAAAGGCATAATGAGTGTCCTTTCTGTTCTGTCAGTCAGATGAACGTGTTAAATTAGTATCACCGTATATGTCCCACAGATCTTCTTAATGTGACTGGATAACTCCACCTCTCACCATTAGATAAGATTTTAGTAGTTTGTAAAAACCAGTAACGCTTTAAAGGGAAACTCTGCTACCACAAAGGAAAAATATATTCTTTTCTGATTTGCAAAAAAACAGCTTTTTATGAACCTGACTCTCCTTGTGGTTCCGTGGCTAGGCCTGCTGTACGCTGTCGGGGGCTACGATGGCGCGTCGCGTCAGTGTCTCAGCACGGTGGAGTGCTACAGCGCCGCGGCCAACGAGTGGACCTACATCGCGGAGATGAGCACCCGGCGCAGCGGGGCCGGTGAGTGGGACCGCGGGCAGCGCCTGGAGCACGGAGATGATGGAAGACAATTAAACAGTGATTTGTCGGCATCTTTTTATGTTTTCGGAAAATATGTCCTGATTCTAGTGACACTGTTAAAATGTCTTTTGAATTATGCGTGTAGAGCAGTAGACTGCTGCATTTAAATTTCACTTCGTAAAATTTCTGAAGTGCCGTGTTAAAGACCTCTTTCCTGTTTCATTACATTATTTATATTGTTTGGCATTGCGTTTACTTTTTTGTTTCTAGTGCTTATTGGGGAACTTGCTTAATAATCAGCTCTTTTGAGAGCCATTTCTTACACATTTTTTGCTTTAATACTTGTTTGCTTTTATCATGAAAGCTGTTTTCAGAAGGGTTATGTTAAAGGACTTCCCTCTCTGTTTTCAGCTGCATTTTATTTTTATTCTATTTGACATGCTTCTTTTTTAGAACAGTAGTTCTTATTGAGATTCTTATTTGGAATTCTATTCATTTTCATTTCTTAGGTTTTACTTTTGAATATTGACTTACTATGAATAATCATTTCAGAAGTTTTATTTGAAAGTCATTTGAATAAACCCTAATATGTTATAAATTTCTTGTCCCCTTTACTATACTTTGGTTCTTTGTGTTTTACAGGTGTTGGTGTGTTAAACAACTTATTGTATGCTGTAGGGGGTCATGATGGCCCTCTAGTGCGAAAAAGTGTCGAAGTGTATGATCCTGCCACCAACTCATGGAGACAGGTTGCAGATATGAACATGTGCAGGAGAAATGCAGGTATTTGTCTAGTTTATGATTGTGAAATTTATGTTGAATTCTATTTAAAGTTTTACTAGTATCACTGTGTATTTCCATTGTTCTTTTACTGATCTGAGTTTCCCTAATAGACTTGCTCTTTTAGGCAGAAACTTTCGTAATAATCTTATATAGTGAATGCCTAGCTTAGTGTCTGCAGCATAGCACATTGATGAGATCCTTCAGTTAACTTATAACTTCTGTTAGAGGCTGCTTTTTGGTAATGATCATAGAAACTAAATTAGAGGAGGAACCCTCTTTATTTGATACTTGAATTCATCCATTCTCAGCACAAACCTTTTTGAGTCCCTACCAGGTAGCATGTTCTGGAGCCCAGTTCTCAAGGCATTTAGCCTAGTTGAGTAAATATTTATACCAGATTAAGAAGCTGGTTGTTAATCTGAATCTGGAGGGGAAGCCTGAAGAAGGTAACTCCAATTTAATACAGTTAAGGATTTCTAGAAAATGGAAAAGCTAAAACAACAACAGTAATTTTAAGAAAGCTGAGGTCTTCAAGATTAGGGAACTAACTGCTTAAAAAGAAGATATATGGAAGGGAAATAGAAATGGAAAATGGATTCAGGGTAGCTAGGTGCTGATTTTGGGAAATGCTAGTCTTCCTGGAAACACCGTTATCTTCATGCCAGTTCTCATAATCCAAAATAAATTCCTGATGATTCTCAAACTCACTGTGCACCATTGGATGGTGTTGCAGGATGCACCCTCCATTCCCCCAGAAACACTCTCCTTAATTTCTCTTTAATTTCAATGTGATCACTAAGGGAGACTAAGTATGTAGGACTGCAAGAACTCCCACTGCAGAACAGAATATATAGTTCATCCTACTAGACCTTCCATCTCACACAGTCAGCTGTGCTTGGTGAAGTACTAAAACCCCCTCAACTATGGATAGTCCAGAACCATGGAAAAACCCACACGTCTGGTCCCTAAGTCGAATAAGTGCTTGTCTCCAGCACGTGAATTTAGAAAAGCGTATGGGTATGTGCTTCCTGGATTAGGGAATTTAGTTGCAGTTTGAACTTTCATTATTACTTTCTTATAGATTATTCCAATTTTATTTTTTCTCTACCCTTGTTTTACTGTTTTCAAATCAAAATTAGCTCACTTCTTCCAGCCAGCAGAATAAGGAGATGATTTGTGTATGTAGAGCTATTGTCATCCCACTCTTGCTTTTCAGGTGCTTGAATTACCTTTAAATGATAGGAGTTTGCTTCCTGTCAAGAGGCTAGAATAGTAACACATTTGAGTTTGAGGAGAGAAGATCTGCTCTGTTTGCATAGAAGCCACTGTTGCTGGTGCACTTTAAATGCTATATAGAGATTGGGCTCATTGTTTTATACTAGAAATCTGCAAGCACCTGTTAATTGTGTTAGCAAAACTGTCTACAGAACTCCAGGGACCACTGTGCGGGCAGCATCCTTCTGGATGTTTTGTTTAATGCTAGTTCATAAAAAGCTCTGAATCTTGTTTAAAATTATTAAATATGCTTTTTAAAAAATAAATTGAAATAAAGAGCTGTTAAAAGGTGTTTACCTTTTCAGTCAGCAGTTTCCTTTGTAAAATTTACGTTAAGAGAACTGTTGCACAAGTATGCAAAAATGTGTGTAAGAGGGATCTTTGTTCATTGCAACATCATTGATGAGAGCAAAAAAACTGAAACTAACTTGAAACCCATCAGTAAAAGACAAATAAATTATGGTATTATCATGAATGGAATACTATCCAGGCATTAAAAATTATGTAGATCTGTATTTATTAACTTGGGGAAATCTCCAAGGTATGTATTGTTTAGTGGGAGTGAGTAAAAAGTAGCATGTGTAACATGTGTACTGTGAGCTACTCTGGGGTTAAAAAAAAGGAGTGTCTTGAGTATATATGCGTCCTGCAAGAGTAGAGATCAGAATTTCAATTATCAGGATTCTGAGTGATATAGGACTAGCGGTAGTCTTTTTTTTTTATACTTTTCTAGATGTTTTTAATTTTTGCCAACCCCCCCATGTTATTCTATTAATAATGAAATAAATAATACTGTTCTCCCCTTTTAAAGGAGCTAAAATAGATAATCAGTCAGTTTGATTAAAATTTAGAATCATTTTTACCTTCTACTATATATAGTAGAAGGTGAAATATATATATATTTATTTCCTTAGCATTCCCTTAGATGCTGACTTTGGAAGAGTTTCTACTTCTTTGACTTTTAATTTTCTTTTTTTTTTTGTTTTAATAAAGTAGAAAGTAAAATAGTTTCTAACCTGTAAAGTAAGGTTACTGTGAAGGTTAAATGAAATAATGCGTATATAAAGCAACTATGGCGTAAGTGACATGGGTAGGACCTTACAGTAGGTTTTTATTAAGGAATTCTTTCTGGGCTCCCCATCTTCTCTTCTTGCCTCTTCCAAGGAAGTAAGTGTCTCCTGATCACCTCATCAGACACTTACAGAGATATTTGTATTCATCCAAATTCTTAAAATAATTATTCTCTCTCTGTAATTTTTTAAAGGAGTTTGTGCAGTAAATGGTCTGTTATATGTCGTTGGAGGGGATGATGGTTCCTGTAACTTGGCATCGGTAGAATATTATAACCCAACGACTGATAAATGGACAGTTGTGTCATCTTGTATGAGCACAGGGAGAAGTTACGCAGGTAATAATCTTCAGTTTTCTCACAGTCTTCTATTGTAACACAAAAAGATTACATCATTATAATTTTTACATGAAGAGCATTTTATGTCAGGAAAGAGTCTTTTCTCAAAGTATATTTTATTTCTCATTCTCAAATTAATTAGTATAGGATATGTGTATCCTGAAATAAAACACAAGTATTCTTCTGTCATTGTGCAGTCATTTGTGTTCAAACTCACAAATCTTCCCAGTGTAGAATCATCATAAAATGTAATATGGCTAAACTAACATCTGTATGCAGTGGTGTGGAATTCACTACGTGGCAAGCCTTTAATTACTCTGACATCCATAAGATACAACCTCTACAATGTCTGCCCCAGATGGGCTCCATGTGTTAGTATTACAGTGAGGCTGCAGAGTCCTTTTCTTCCTTAAGCACAGCACGGATTGAATTATAAAATACCATTTTGGTCCATTCTTTTAGTAAGAGAAATGATAATACTCCTAATAAATACAACACTGAGTCTTTAAAATTGTAAGTTGCTTATTAATTATTCTGATGATACATATTTATATTGCTTTAATATTAGAATGTTTCAGTGACATTCTAATATTGATCCAACAGTGGAGAAAAAAGAAGTTTATACTAATTAGCCATCACTGTTCTTTATGTATCATCCAAAACAGCACCTAGTGGAATATATACAGTAGGATCCCAGAATAGCATTCCTAAAAATTACGTGAATTTTTTTAAACAGCTTCATTGAGATATAATTGACATAGAATAAGTAGCATATATTTAAAGTGAACAGTTTTATTAGTTTTGACATATGTACATAACCATGAAACCACCACCACAATCAACATAATGAAAATATTCATCACTCTCAAAAGTTTCTTTGTACCCCTTTGAGTATTAGGTGGATTTTAGTATTTCCTGAGTGAAATTGTTTTCCCTTAATTGTAACTGTGAAGAACAAGAGACTAGTTCAAATAGTCCGATGTAGTTTTGGGCCGTGATTTTTAAACAAAGATTTCATTGTCGTTTAGATGAAAATGATAGTAGGGGAAAAGAAAGAGATTTTGAAACATCATGATCTGTTCAGCCCCTGTTACTTAAGTAATAGAATAAAAAATTCCGTATTTTCTCAGAGATACAGAATGCTTCCTGTGACTTCTGTCTTATTTCTTCATTTCTTTGTTCAGGAGTCACAGTTATTGATAAACCATTATGAGCCCGAAGTACATTTTTGGCATATTTACACATGAGAAGCAGGCTTCAACAAGTACTTCTGAAGTGACTGAGAGTCGAGCACTTCTCCACTTGTAGCTGCACTGTGAGTCTCCGCAGAAGGTAAGATCATCTGCCTTTATAGGCCTCAGATACTGAAGATTATTTTTGGTAGATGCACCGCGTAGGCTTTCTCTGCAATGAGCAGCAGCTGACTGAATTTTAATAAGAAACTTGGACTGCAGGATTGTTCTGCAGTCTTTGGACAACAGTTGCTTTCAAAAAGACTAGTTAATCCACCTTGAATGACTGGATTATTTTTTGAAGGGGGATAAAGTAATTTGTGTTCCTGTAAAACTAAATTTCCTCTTTATTCCTTCTCTTGAAAATCTGTATACACAAGAACTGAAAATCTTTGAACAGGTATTAAAATCTTATGTACGTATACAAACTAATTGAGGGATAAAACTGTTTGCTTTTATAAAATGTTTGATTACATGAGTATAATAATTTGTGTGCATATAAATGTGTGTCTATATGCTTTCCTTTAAATATGTTTGAAAAGATGTTTGAAACTTGATTATACTATTTATAATTGGCACAGTACTTTGAATTATGCCAGTACTACATTGTAAAACAGAGTTGTATTTTTTGATATTTAACAATGCTTAACACTTTAAAATGCCACTTCTGAGGAATGAATATGGTGTGACACACTTGAATACATGTGTGATGCCAAACTTTTTTAAAATATAAATTATGCTTATTTATTATTTTCTTTGGTTTAATCTTGGTCATGTTTTGGTGTGTATTTTTAATTTTTTTCTTAAAGTAACACTTCGGCATGAACATTACTGCAGGTTTTTGATGAATACAATGAATGTATGGAATTCAACTGAATTTGCATGGTCTTAAGAATTTTTTCTGTGTGAATAAATTTAGCTGCTATTAACAGAAGAGAGAACTTTCTGTCAGTAGCTATGTGCGTTGATCAGATACAATTTTTCTGAGATGTTCAAGTAATCTCACTTTAAAAATGACCAAAACATGTCTTTCTTGAATTAACTTTGAATAAAAGTTTGTATATTATTTGTTTCACGTTGTCCTTGATTTTTATCTATTTAGTTGCCTGCTCACTTTTTGTGTTCTTTTATAAAATTTGCATTTGCTAACTTCATAAATCAATATTTTGAATTTGTTGCTCAAGTAACCTACAAGGCAAGTCTGTTAAATCAGTAACTGAAGGCACTGAAAACTGTTTTCCAAGAAGAAGCTACTTCAACTTCTTCAAGTTGAGCAAAGTCAAGGCAAAAGTCTCCCAAGGACTGGTGAAATTTAAAGTTATTGTGTTCTTCTATCCCTGATATGGGCAGGACACAAAATAAAACAACTAGCATGGGCCAAAAGGAAAGTCAAAGTGAAAATACCTACAGTAAAGCAACTGAGAAATAAATTACCATTTTGATACCAAATAAAAAGAATTAAGGAAATAGGGGTGAGGTGGCCAGCTGAGGGGCTGGACGTGAGAGGGGTGAAGGGATGTGGTGGCTGCTCCTCAGGAATTTAACAGCTAGGCATGAGCTGTTGCCAGAATAGTCGATAATCAAGAGGAAAGAAGTACACCTGTAGCAAAAGTTCTGTTTAGCTAGTGTATTCACATTTAAACATAGAATATATTTAATGCCATATATATATATATAAAATTCCATTATAAGTGGAAATATAAAGAATTTAATCAAAAAGAAAAAGCCTGTGTTCACCGTATGAAAGCATGAATTTCTGCATTAGCGTGGCTCCAAGAACACCCATTCTCAGCAAACATGTTGAAGATCTAATAAACTTGGAGCACTGCTAGCTGCTTCTGACAGTGGCACCAAGAAAAATGTATCATTACTTTTCCTAATCACTTTTAAACACTAATGTTCCATGAAACTCTCCATGAATCTGTCAATTAAAGATTTATCTAAAATTTTTTGAAGCCTTTCTTAAAATACAATCTCTTAGAGTAACCAAGTCTTAAATACTTAGCACATCAGATACCTCTTTGTCTTTTCTTTCTTTGAAGATTTGACCGCTATACCATAAAACAGCTTGCCAGGGTTTGTCAGTAGCTAGATTCATAACTGAGATTTCAGAGCTTTGAATATACCCTCCGAATATACACTTTCAGGCATATAAAAGTGTTCCTGACTTGTTCTATTATTGTACAAAAATAGAGAGGTCAGAAGTCTTAGAAATCCACACAGCATGCAGTGTGAACAAAGTTCAAGGCTAAATCTGTGTGTACTGTGAAGCAACTCTGCTGCCTGCCTCACTTGGCTCTGCACCTTCTTGATTGAAAGCAGAGATGGTGTTAAGGTGGATGGTGTGTCTACTTTCAGTTCCCCTCTTGTTCCTTACGGACTCTGGCAGATGATTCCTGTTTTTTTTTTTTTTTTTAATTATCACCCCTTATAAGACAGCATGAGGACCCTGGTATTTATAATCTCAGCTGCTGATGAGTTATGAGACTTTTATTAGCATAAGGGTAGAATAACATAACACAGAGATGTGCTAATAAGCCTGCCTTTTCTTTCAAGTGTGGACTTGAGCAAATTGCCTCCTACTGACTTGTCTGGCTGCCAGCGTCTCATTTTGGAGAGGAGGCTACGTGGGAAAATGGAATCACACTTTGAATCAAGTTTCTGGCTTTCAGGACTCCAAGGGGAAAAGCAGTTCAATCTATAGGAATCAGATGGCTCTTGAGTTTGCCTCCCCCTCTGTCAATTGCTAGCTGTGACTTTAAACACATTTTTTTCATCTTTGACCCTTACTTCGTCTTCTCTAAAATGGCAACAGTAGTGTCTCTGTCACTTGCAAGGTTATTGAGGAGTTTGAACAGAATGATGTATGTTAGTGTGCTTGAAATACAGAAGACCCTCTGTAAATTACCACTATTGTTGCAGTTCACTGAACCATTTCTTCATTGTAAGGAAATAAGTGAGTTGAGCTTATTTCTGTAGTTTTGCAGCCATATCTATTTCCTCTCAGCTCTAAATCTTTGAGATTTAAAATAACTTGACCCCTTCACATACATACACCTGCTCTGGTATAAAAAATGTATCTACTGTGGTAGGATTTTACGTCAGAATAATCAACGTAGTATTATTGAGCACTTCCTGTATTTCAGACACCGTGCAAAGGGCACATACACGATCATATTATTGTCACAACAAACATCATTATAATACCTGTTTTACAGAGGTACTAGATAAAACTTAGAGAAGTAAGTTATCTAAGAGCAAACTGCTGAGTGACAAAGCCTGGCAGGTCTGACCCCGCAATGCAAGCTCTTAACACTGCTTGACGGAGGGCAGCAGGTTTGGGCAGAGGGAAAAGTGGGCTGCGGCACAGTCACATCCAGGACCCCAGCCAGTATGGGCGGGTGTCTAGAGCCAGGCTGGCCAAGCAAAGGAGTGTCTTTCCTGTCATGATACTTTATAAAGAAAGTGGGTGTCAAACAAATGGGACAGACGAATGGGTAGAGGTCACTGGACCTGACGAGACACATCCTTCAAACAGGGGCTTCCTAAAGCAGATGGTACCTGAATCGATGGGTGGGGGAGGAGCTGCTGGCCCCTTATTGCAGGCAGGAGAGCCAGTCTTAGCATAGCCCTGAGAAACGACAGCATCCTGTATATATAAAGTGCCTTCAACTAGACCGAGTGGTACCCTCTTAAGCGAAAGCTTAAATTCGTATGTGACTCCCATCCGTGCACACTCCAGGGCGGGAGGCGGCCGAGCCCAGCTGCAGGTCTGCTGCCGCGTCCAGGCTCTCCTAACCCGGAGCCTCGGCTTCCCGTCCGCAAGTGGAGGCGGGCTGCATTTGAAGTTCCCCAAGTCCCATGTACAGGTAGAGGTTATCAAGGGGTACTAGGGCTGCGGACCGTAAAGAGGGTGGTCTAAACACGGGGCGCACCAGCAGGAAGGGTGATCTGTGAACACAGCGAGCGCGGCGACCGAAGAACCCACGCTCCACAGCCTCCCGGATCGCGCAGGAGCCTGGGGGCGGGGCCGAGGTTGCTAGGCGACACCTCGCGGTCTCACGTCCGTCCTCCTCTGCAGGCCGCGCGCTCCCGCCCATAGGCGCCTCGGCGCTGCTACTGGCCGGACGCCTAGCTCTCACGATCCTCACTCCATCCGCGCAGCCAATGGCCTCGCAGCCAGTGCTCCGGTCTCTTGAGTCACACGATGCCGTCAGCCGCACGGACCAATCACAGCGCCGGGAAGGCGGGGCAGGGCACTCACAAGCCAATAACGGCGGGAGGAACTGGCTACCCCTGGAGCGGCTAGAGCCTAGCCGAGCTCGCGGGGCGGCGGCGGCGGCGGCGGCGGCGGCGGCGGCGGCGGCGGCGGCGGCGGCGGCGGCGGCGGCGGCGGCGGCGGCGGCGGCGGCGGCGGCGGCGGCGGCAGACCGTGCGGCGTCTAGGTGAGGGGCCCGGATAGAGGGGGCGCGGCTAGCACCCGCGGGTGGAGGTCTGGATGGAAGTCAGGATAGAGCGTCTGGCCGCGGGCGCGGGTGCGGGTGGAAATGGGTGAAACCCCTCAGTGACGGAACGGGGCACGGCCCTCAGCCGTCCGGGAACAGTGGTCACAACACAGGGTGGCAGAGTGACCAGAGTTCTACAAAAAGAAAAAGGAAGATTTGTTTGTATGCGCGGCGGGGCGTGCGGTGGGGAAGGGCATCCGAGGAAAGTACTGAAGGATGAATAGGAGTTGAGCAGAGAACCGTACTGGCAAGGGACAATGTTTCGTGGGCAAAGACGGCCGAAGCACAGGATGGTCAGAGCCCATCGTGTAGGAATACGGAGGGTGGGAGAGAGAAGGTGAGCGAGGAGGACAGCAGAGGCCTAGGCCCTTATCCGTGGGAAGGCGCTACCTGAAACCGTGAGGTCTGGAGAACGGGCGAGCCCTGTCTGCTGTTGAGAGGGTTGCTGGCTTCGTGTCCTAGAGGGAGGTTTAACAAGAGCACGGTTGGAGGTGCGATCCGGGCTCGGCAAAGGGCGGACACTGCTGGAGCGCTCAGAAAGCTAAACTATAAGTTTCTTGGGGAATCCACAAACGACTACATTTCTTTCGTCCGAGCATGTAGCAGGACTCCAGTGAGTCTGGTTGTGTAAGGCTGAGAAAAGGAAAAGATATTCAGTCTTTATTTCCCCTCCCCTCTCCTCTTTAATTCCGATTGTTTGCTCTTGTTCAGCTGGCAGAAGGGTATCCATTTCCCTCCCTTGGGTTCCCTCCCTTGGGTCTGAATGTTAATTAAATCAGTTATTTCTAAATCGGGAAAGTGTTTGAAGACTTAACTCAGGCAGCGGAGACAGAGATCAAGAACTTCCGAGATGACTAAACAGGTGGTGTGGCCAGTTCAGTTTTTTGAGCAGGGTTGCAGGGAGCAGTGGCAGAACTTTTGGACGTGTTGAACTTGACGTGCCTGTGAACCGTCGAAGCAGAAATTACTTTTGGATAACCAGTACCTGGAGTTTAGGAGAGAGGCCTAGAGAGATTGTAGATATCGCCGTAGTCTTAAAACTGGGAACAGATAAGGTAACTCCAGGTAATCTGGAATAGTTAGAAAGGGATTAAAAAAGCATGCCTGGGACAAGCTCTCCAGCCTCAATTCTCGAGCCTTCCTTTCTCAGAAGCTGTACCACAGACATAGTAAATCAGAAAGTTCTGTATCCTTTCTCATCTCCTGTTTGAGTCTTTGGATCTGATGTCTCTACTCAAAACATGCCCTGTTCCCCTGTCCAACCCTACTTTACTCTTTTAATCTGGTCACCTCCCCTCTATGCTCCAGGTTTGATTTTAGGTGCATCTTTCTCTAGAACTCTTCCCTAGAACTCTCTGTTCTAGCACTTGATATTTCCACCTCTTTATTGTTCTTGTCACAAATTTTATGACAGTCTGGTTACTTCTTTGTGTTCCTCACTAGGTTTTATGTTTTGAAGTCAGGGTGAGGTCAGCAGCTAGCACAGTGGCTGCTCATAGTAGCACACATTGAATCAGAGTCAATACGTATGAATCCTAAGAATCAGGAAAGGAGGGTATTTCAAGGAGAGAAGTATCAAATCTCACAGATTGGCTGAAAAAAAACTCCAAAAATGTTTGTTGGATCTGGCAGCTAGGAGACCCTTAGATTAAGAGTAAATTCAGTGCATTGATTAGAATAGGAAACAGGTTGTGATGGCTGGAGAATAGATGGGCAGTGTGAAAATGAAGACAGCCTATGTGGAATACTCTTACTGTAATATTAATTTGTGCTTTGTTATTTAGGATCACAGGATAGCACGATGGATGAGCATACAGGCTCCTTCACTTAGCGTTTCTGTCTCGAGAAAGTTACTTAATCTTTCTACACCTCAGTTTTTCATTTGTAAAATGGGGATAATAAAATTGCCCACCTCGAAAAGGGTGGTAAGGATTAAAGTCTTTAATATGCACAGAGCATGTAACACCCTAGAACACAGTGGCATGTAGATAATGCTTCATAATTGTTCGCTTCTTGAAGCTACTGTGTGTCAGGTCCTGTGGTAAGTGCTTCACATGCATTAGTTCTTGGACCCATTAGAAGAACCATACTATTATGTTTATTATTCCTTATTTTTCAGCTTTATTGAGGTATAGTTGACAAAAAAAATTGTAAGATATTTGAAGTGTGCATTGTGGTGATGGGATACACACATGCATGGTGAAAAGATTCCATCCTCTAGTTATTATTGTTACTCTTTACATTTTAAAGATAATAAGACTGAGGCTCAGAGAAGTTACTTAACTTGCTCAAGGTCACATAGCTAGTCAGTGGTGTTGGTTCAGCATTGTCAGATTTGGGAATGACCTCATGAAAAATGAGGATTGGAACAATTTTTATCTTGTAATTTAGGAGATTGAAGGAGTTTTGGTGTGAGTGGGGAGCCAGACTGCAAATACAGTTGACCCTTGAACAACTCAGGGATGCCAACCCTCTGGGAAGTTGAGAATCCATACGTAACTTTTGACTCCTCCAAAACTGAACTACGAATAGTCTTATTGATCGAAGCCTTACCAATAATATATACAGTTGAGAAAACAAAATGTTAAAAAATAAGGAAGAGAAAATACATTTACTCTTTGCTGTACTGTATTTATTAATACTGTTAAGTTTACATCGTCTGTTTACAAGATGAATGGTCTGTCAGTACCTACATGAACATTGTCTTTATAAGATACAAAACACTATAGGTGTTACACAGATTACTAACACCACACATCAAAACTGAAAAGATAATGTGGTAATAATTCAGATTTATTTGCAGGTATAAGGATTCATGCTTTGATAACAAAGAAGCCGCAGTGTGATTGCTTTGTGGTCTCCTGGTGTAATCGATACGATTGCTTCACGGTAGCCCAGCCTATAACTAATGAATGACCATTATAAAATTTTACAGCATAATTTTAGTTATATTCATAATACAGTATTGGAGACATTACCTTTTAAAAAACCATTTACCTGAGATGGTAGGCTGGTACAGTCTCTCCAGGTAGAAGAGAGAGAGGCATTCTGTATGGTAATGTAATTCTTTGAAAGCAAAGTTATAAAACAGTGTGGAAATATAGCACATTAATTTTATATGAAATATCACTTGCTTCGTGCCTAGGTGGGAATAAACTAGTATCTACATGTATTTGATACATTTTTTGTGACATACCTTTTTCTTTTCTTTTTTTGGTTATTTCTAGGCTCTCTGGTTCATCTGTTTTTTCACTGTTGCAAATCTTCAAAAAATTTTCCAATATATTTATTGAAAAAAAATCCGAGTGTAAGTGGACCTGCACATTTCAAACCTGTGCCATCAAAGGTCAGCTGTAGTTGAGTGAGTTGTGTAGGTGAGAATTAAGCAGTCGGAGGCTTGAGACCAGAGTTGGTTGGTTTAGAGGAAAAGAAGTGGGACAGTGGCTTAGGGGAGAGGTGGGAGATGTCAGGAAAACTTCTCAAGAGAGGAAGACTTGAGGATGTTTTTCAACTTGAGGAGGTGAGCTTGGTGAAGAGGGACAGACGAAAGGGTGAGTGAGGGACAAGTTCTTGATGAGGCAGGATGAGGGCACAGGAGCAGTTGGACTTAGAGGAGACGGTGAGTGAGCCCAGGCTGTGACTCGATAGTCCCTGGTGTAAGTCATTTGAGAATGAGTGGGACTCGAGTAACGATGCAGAGTGAGTTCAGAGTCCTGAGGAAGCTGGCTGAGCTTCCAGCATCTAAGATAAGAGGTCGATTTGGGGGGCGGGAGAGGGGAGGGGGGTGTTTTAAGCATTGTTAAGCGTGCTTCTGAGGCTTAATATATTTGGTCTTAGAGGGATCCATCATAGTTCATAAATTAGGAACAGCAGTGAATTTTTTTTTTAATGTCAGACAAAATTGACTTTTTATTTATTTAGTTTTTTTTTTTGGTTTTGTTTTTTAATGGCAGTATTGTGGGTTGAACCCAGGACCTGGTGCATGCTAAGCATGTACTGTACCACCAAGCTATACCCACCCTACCAAAAATCAACTTTAAAACAAAGTTTGTAATAAGAGACAAAAGGGTGGTATATAATGACAAAGGCTTCAATTCAACAAGAGGATATAACATTTGTTAACATTTGTAAACATTTATGCAACTGTTTTCTTATCATGATAAGTAAGGTTTAGTGCTCTTACACCAATATCCTCTCTCCTTCCCTTCTTCCATCTTTCCGGTAAGGTTAGTTTACAGTTTTTTCTTAAAACAGCATTCAGAGACTATGTTATTATGCCTATGTAAAAATTATTCACAGTTAAAACATTAAAATGCATGTTATTTTTTCTTTCATTTTTTTTGCTTTTGTTTTTCTCCAAAGTTAATAATTGCCTTATTATTTTCATTTGCTTAACTTTCTTTACACCCATTGCATATTCTTCCCATGGTACACTTTACTATAAGGTCAATCATAGGAGATAATCTGTCCTTTCCAATTTTTCCCTGGAGTTGTCCCTCTGGGAGATCTTCATTTTTCTCCAGTCTGAATTTGCTCTTCTCTAGGCCTGCCATCCAGCTGTCATCCTGGCACTTTCTTTCGCTGTCTTCCTTAAAATTTCCTTTGCTTTTCTCTTGAGTTGGAGGGGGTGGGGTGGTCCATATGTCCTGGATCTCAAGGCGTTCTCTTCTTTGGTTTACTCTCTTGCTTTCCTAAAAGCACACGATCAGGGGAACTACATGGTATAGCAGCAAAGGGCACTGCTCTAGTCCAGACTGGCTGCGGTCTCCTGCCATTATTCTCCAGGAAATTATTTTGGCTTTTGGTTGGATCTCTTGTTTTCTGTGTCCCACTTTCTTGGTTTTAGTGGTGAACAACTTCTAGTAGCTTCCTAAGAAAGACTTTGGAGTGGTAACTTCTGGATACTGTGTGGCTGAAAAATACCACTCACCCACCTGGTTCAGTAATTTGTCTGGATATCGAATTCTGGGGTGGAAATCCGGTTCCTTTAGAATGTTGAGGGCCTTGCTTCATTGTCTAGCAGTGAATATTTTTTAGGAAAGAGATATTCTTCATAAGTTTCTCCTTTTTAATTTGCTGACCTATTTAAGCTATTTATCATATAAGTAAAACATGCTCATAGAAAAAAATGTAAGAAGGTATAGAATTGAAAGGAAAATTTTTCTCCTTTCCACAACTCCCCCACCGTGTATGCACATGCATTTTTCTGTACATTTTCTATATGTGTGTGTAGTATGCACATATGCATAAAAGTGCATAGACAAAACATACAGCCTTTTCACAAAAACGTAAGTGGGGCTCTTGCTGTACATTCTGCAACTTGCTGTTTCACTTTATACCATATCTTAGACATCTTTCTACATAGAACATGTAGGTCTTCCTCCTTTCAAGCGGCTGTGTGTCTTTGGAAGGACCTGACAATTTAATTTGTTTCTTGTTGGTGGGCTTAACGTGTTTTTCTATTTTCTCTTTGTTTTTGCTATTGTAAGCAATGCTTCCTTCAGTCTTAGTGAGTGAGAAAATTGTTGGGTCAAAAAGTGTATTCATTTTGAATTGTAATAAATACTGAATTTTTCCTCAAAGATAGGCTGATCCTCCCGTCAACAGCGTACAGTGGCGCCTGTTTCCCCATATTGTGACTGGGTGCTGGGCACTAGGAAACGTAAAGATTCTATCTTAGTATGCATTTCCTACGTGAGCGAAATTGAACTGCTCATTTGCTTAGTGAGCATTTGCGTTTATTTTTTCTGTGAAGCTTCGTGAATGGTCTTTTGTCGTTTTTCTGCCAGATTCTTAGGCTTTTTCTAAAGCACACGTTTAAAGTAGCCCTTTGTCATAATCCTTGGAAATATTTGTTCCAGTTTGTCATTTGATCTTTGACTTTATTTATAATTGTCTTTTTATTCTCCAGTTATAAGTATTTAATTTGTATGTAGTCACATTTGGCAGGCTTTTTCTTTATAGATTCTTTTGGTTTTAAGTGACACTTCTAAACCCAACTGTGAAATTACAAATTTTTCCTTGGAGACCATGCTGAAAAGTCTCTTTAAAGATGGGTTGAAATTCCTTACCCACTATTGTTCTTTAGATCCTGCTCTTGAAAGTTAACATGTGGCTTTTAAATCGTATCTACAAGTGGAGGTGGTGAGGACATACTGTAGACTTGTGTTTTTAATCATATGTTTAGGACCTGAGAGATTGGTGCTCCTTTAGTAATTCTTATTTTAAAAATTAATCAGAAGGATTTTAAAACCTGTTTTCTTGGAATTCCATTATCTAGCTTGCTTATTACTTATTTATTTATATTTACAGAGTTATAAGGCTGTCTGCAGAGCTTTGAAAAATGGCGACGAATGAAAGTGTCAACATCTTTAGTTCAGCGTCCTTGGCTGTGGAGTATGTAGACTCACTTTTACCTGAGAATCCTCTGCAGGAACCATTTAAAAATGCTTGGAACTACATGTTGAATAATTACACAAAGTTCCAGATTGCAACGTGGGGATCCCTCATAGTTCATGAGTTCCTTTATTTCTTCTTCTGTTTACCTGGATTTTTGTTTCAATTTATACCTTACATGAAAAAGTACAAAATTCAAAAGGTGAGTATGATGGACTTGCAATGGGTATTATTAGTGTTGAATATTTTTAAAGTAAATATAACTTCATAGCTCAAAATAGACTCTAGATCAGGGTTGTCCAGTAGAAATATAATGAAGCCACATATGTAATTTTCTAGTAGAATACATTAAAAAGTAAAAAAGAAATGTAGAAAATAATGTTAACAGTGTATTTTATTTAACCCAGTAAATGTCTACTGTTACTGTCTTAACAAGTAATCAAAATTTAAGAGTATTTAACAGGATATGTTCTGTTCTTATTCTTATAATAAGTCTTTGGGATCCAGTGTATATTTTACACTAATTTCAGCCCATCTCAATTTAGACTAGGTGCATTTAAAGTGTTTAATAGCCACATGTTTCTAGTTGCTACTGTATTAGCATAGCCCTAGATCATTACTGATAAAGTTGCCAAGAATAATTTGTTAAATTGTGCCTTAACTCTATTTGATGTTTGTCTAATTTGGGTTTATAAATTTTATTTATTTATTTATTTTTTTGCTGAGATATCTTTGATTTACAATATATTGGTGTCAGGTGTACAACATTGTGATTCAAAATATTTATAGATTATACTCCGTTTAAAATTATAAAATACTGGCTCTGTACTCTATGCTGTACAATAGATCCTTATTGTTGATCTGCTTTACACATAGTAGTTTGTACCTCTTAATCCCCTGCCTCTGTCTCTCCCCTACCCTCTCCCTCTCCCCACTGGTAACCACTAGTTTGTTTTCTATATCTGTGAGTCTGTGTTTTGTTATTCATTTATTTGTTTTGGGGTTTTTTGCCCACATATAAGTGATAACATACAGTATTTGTTTTTCTCTGACCTACTTCACCAAGCATAATACCCTCCAATACCACCCATGTTGTTAAAAATGGCAAAATTTCACTCTTTTTAATGACCGAGTACTATTACATTATATATATGTGTATATATATATATATATATGTGTGTGTGTGTATATACATATCTTCTTTATCCATTCATCTGTTGATGGACACTTAATTTAGGTCACTTCCATATCTTGGCTATAATAATGCTGCTGTGAACATTGGAGGGGCAGGTGCATGTATCTTTTTAAATTAGTGTTTTCTTTTTGGATATAAACCCAGAAGTAGAATTACTGGATCATATGGTTTTAGTTTTTGAGGAACCTCCATACTGTTTTCTACAGCAGCTGCACCAGTTTACATTCCCACCAGCTGCATACGAGGGTTACCTTTTATCCACATCCTCACCAACATTTGTTGTTTGTGGTCCTTTTGATGATAGCCATTCTGACAGGTGTGAGATGATATCTCATAGTGATTTTGATGTGCATTTCCCTGATGATTAGCAATGCTGAGCATCTTTTCATGTGCCTGTTGGCCATCTGTATATCTTTAGAAAAATGTCTATTCAGGTCTTCTGCCCAGTTTTTAATTTGTTGGTTTTTTTTTTTGATATTGAGTTGAATGAGCTGTTTATATATTTTGGATATTAATCCCTTATCATTCACAAATATTTTCTCCCATTCAGTAGGTTGTCTTTTTGCTTTGTCAATGGTTTCCTTTGTTGTGCAAAAGCTTTTAAGTTTAAATAGGTCCTGTTTGTTTATTTTTGCTTTTCTTTCCTTTGCGTTTGGAGACAGATCCAAAAAAATATTGCTACAGTTTATATCAGAGTGTTCTGCCTATGTTTTCTTCTAGGAGTTTTATGGTGTTTCCATAAAAATTTTAAAATTATTCATTCTAGTTCTGTGGAAAATGCTGTTGGTGTTTTGATAAGGATTGCATCGAATCTGTAGGTTGCCTTGGGCAGTATGGCCATTTCAACAATGTTAGTTCTTCTGATCCTTCAATATGCTATATCCTTCCGTCTGTGTCATCTTCAGTTTTTTCATCAGAGTCTTACAGTTTTCCGAGTACAGGTCCTTAGGTAGGTTTATTCCTAGGTATTTCATTCTTTTGGCTGCAGTGGTAAATGGGATTGTTTCCTAAATTTCTCTTTCTGATAGTTTGTTGTTAGTGTATAGAAATCCAACAGAGTTCTGTATATTATTAATTCTGTATCCAGCAACTTTACTAAATTCATTGATGAGCTCTAGTAGTTTTCTAGTAGCATCTTTAGGATTTTCTATGTATAGTTTCATGTCATCTGCAAACAGTGACAGTTTTCTTCTTCCTTTCCAATTTGGATTCCTTTTATTTCTTTTTCTTGTCTAATTGCGGTGGCTAGGACTTCCAATACTATGTTAAACAAAAGTGGCAAGAGTAGCATCCTTGTCTTGTTTCTGATCTTAGACAAAATGCTTTTAGCTTTTCACCATCGAGTATAATGTTAGCTGTGGGGTTTGTCAATATGGCCTTTATTATGTTGAGATATGTTCCCTCTATACCCACTTTATGGAGAGGTTTTATCACAAATGAATGTTATAAATTTTAATTTTTAAGTTAACTGGAAGGGAAGGTTATGGGGATTTTTGAGTATTATTTTGCAGTTCACTCCAACCCTTGATGTCTCAGGCCCTAAGTGTATGTTAATTTGCTAAGACCTTGATCACGACTATTAGGGTTTTGTTTTAACATATTGTGGTAGTTCTGCGCATTCTTGTCATTCTAAAAAAAAGTGATGATGCTCCTAGCTTCTAGGTATTTGCCTCAGTGCACTAAATGTTTCTTGAGAGCTTGCTGTGCATGACAAGGTGTTGAGATATATGCAGCGCCTCTTCTCAGTTTTGAACAGGGAAAGTAATGAACTCTAGCAATGTGTAGACCAATGAGGTTGACACTGTTCCCAGTAAAGAATGTGGACCAGCTTATTAAAGAAAGGAGCCATTTATCAGCACTTGGTAAATTCATGATTGCTTCTAATGCTGTTTACCTTTTTCTAAAAAATCATGGCAAACTGAAACTGGAGGGCACACAGTCTTGGTAGAAAGTAGGCATCTTGGGAGTGTTCATCTAAGGAGACAGGTACATGTCTGGTGCAGTGCCTGCACGCATCCTTTCTGGTCCGTCTATTTGCTTCGTAGCCTCCCAGTGAGTCTCACTTTATGCAGGTACTAACACTGATGCTCTTGGGGGAGTGCAGGGGGCCAGCTCCCTGTGGACTCCAATGCAAAGGAGGGAAGAACAAGCGGTAAAGGGAGAAGGAATAAAATGGGATGTGGCCCAAAGGAGGGTAACCTGTTACCCTAAATAAAGAACACAAAATTTCCAATTTTTTTTTTAAATGAAATAAGAACTGGTTTGAAAGGCAGAATTTCAGGTTGGATGTCTAAATTCTCATGTGTGTTTGAAATTCCAGCTGCCATGAGTCACCCAATAGTTTATGTATAGGGCCGATTGGTTGTATGGCTGGCCAGGCCTTTCTGCTCTGCCCTCTATGGCTGACTCACTGGTCAGAGGTGGTAACTTTTTCAGAGAGAAAGATCTTTTTCTGTCAAGGGTTTATGAAGACTTCAGAATAAAACATGGCAAAAGAAAGAGAGAGAGAAAGAAAGAAAAAGACAAGCAATAATCTGGTAGATCAAATTGTTATTTATAAACGGAGATTGAAAGGCTTCAAGTCTGTATTTAAAATGTTCTCCTTGAGTTTCACAACCATTAAGTTCCCTGCTTTGGGCTTTTTTGATACTAAAATTAATTGTGAAGGTAAATCAGGACCAGTTTTCACACTATAAGGGGGGTTAAAAACAAGCCAAAGAATCAGTACAAGCTAATTACAGGTTTACACATTTTGAAGGCAGATACCCTAAAACATTGAAGGTACAGGAAGAAGTTGGTGGTGGAGCTAACACTGAAGACTTTCTGCTTTGAAACAGAAAAGATAGTTAAGTGAGGGCGCTATACACACGGGAATGAAAAAGTGATGAAGTAGACCTTGCAGGATTTTTTTTTTAAGTCATACATCTTAATAATTTTCTGGGAATTATCCTCAAGGTTATTTACACCAAAACATTCTTTCTGAAGTCTATGGCCCTGGTAAACAGAATACATGTGATTTTTTTTTTTTAGTTGATTCATTTCTGTGTTAATTTCTGCAGCTAGGGTACCACGAATCTGTTAATCATAGTTTCTACGGGAAAAACCATGCCATTGCCAGCCCAAGCCAGCATCTTCCATTTATTCCCTCTTCCACTTATCTCCTTCCATTTTGTCCCCATCAAAGATGGGAAGTTTGGAGGAGCAGCGTCAGAGTAGAAATAGACAATTATAAATTATCTTGGCCTAATTCCTTTATTTTATTGTTGAGTAAACTGAGTTGTGAATGCCACAGAAGCCCTGAGGTCAGAGCCAGCTCTCCAGATTGATTACCAGTTGAATGCTGTTCCTTTTGTTGTTTTGTTCGTCAGGGAAGGTAACTCTCCTAAAGAATTTCAGGAGCACTGGAGACCTAGTTTGGTTTGTCCAAGTTCTGCTAATAACTGCCTGTGTGATCCTGGGCAGAGTGGTTGACCTCTTTGGGCTTCTGCTGATGGGCAGTGGTTTCCATCCATGGGCTATTGTGGTTCGGTTAAAACTTTCATTGGCGGGTTTCTGAATTTTTAAGCAGGGACATTTAAAACAAAGCAGTAACTACTATTTATTATGACCATCTTTTTGTAAAACCAAAAGCTCCTCTTATCTAAGGGCAGCCCTTTAAATTGAATAAATTTAGATTTTTCTGTATGGCTTGCTGAGCAGTTCCATAACCTGATGAGGTTTTATGAACATTTCACCTTGATCTCACTTTCTCATTTTGACTTTAATCCGTGAACTTCTCCACCTATGAGTAGTACCTGTCCGTTCTTTGGGAGCCGCTGGACACGTTTGTTTCTAAAGTTCTTTCAGCTCAGAGTTTATAATTCTGTCACTGTTACATGAACAAAAATGCACTTATTTCTGGGAATGAATACCACTGAATGGCCGGAAGGACCGAGTTGCCTGTGCAGTGAGGCTCCCAATGCTGCGTTTACAACCACCTCAGCAGTGGGGAGAGCCCAGCTGTGATCTTAGCTTAACACTTTTCTTCCTCTTGGGAATTTTTGGTAAAAGAAGTAAACGGTCTGTGGGCAGCAAATAGGAGCGTTGTTCATTCTGTGGGGCTGTTTTGGTTTATTGAGATCACTGGGATTATTACGCCTGGGTGTGTCTGTTCACGGTTCCTTCACCTATTTAAAGTGGTGATAACAGTTGTCAAGAACTCAGCGGGGGCGGATGTTGTGGTTCCTGGGCCCTAGTTACTGTAACATAGCAATTATAGTACAGAACTCACATAGCATAGGATTCATTAAATAGCATAGAATTCAGGACTCATTTAAACACTAGAGAAAAAAACAGGAATTTACTTCTACTTTCCAGGTGAAACTACTGACAGCAGAGGCTAGTACTAAATACTGTGATTCTTCTCCACAGGATAAACCAGAAACATGGGAAAACCAATGGAAATGTTTTAAAGTACTTCTCTTTAATCACTTTTGTATCCAGCTTCCTTTGATTTGCGGAACTTACTATTTTACGGAGTATTTCAATATCCCTTATGATTGGGAAAGAATGCCAAGATGGTACGTAGATAAAGATTTGACCTTTATACTCAGTCCTGGTGTATCATCCAATTAAAATACTCTTAATGGTTATCTTCTTTCTTCGTTTGGTTAATGTTTGTTTGTTCTAAACTTTGCAAGTAAAATGTAGAAAAGTAAACCATAGTAGAAACTTAAAATGTCCCCATTTTTATGTTTCTACGTTTTAATGTAATATTTTATTGGAAGGTGAGTTTCTCCCATCCGCAGTTTCCATAACATCCTTTATAGGCGTGTATACAGATACATGTGCTTATACCAAGAAAAAATAAATTGCATTTTAAGTCTAAATGAATGAAAAAAAATGAAAGAATAGTGAGATTTGTAAAAGTTGTGACCATATAGACACAAAGATGTTATCTGAGCATAAATATTTGTGTTAAATAATATTTGTATTTAACTGTCTGTTCCCAACATAACCTGAATTTAGATGCACAGTGTATAGATATATACTTTTCCTATTAATGTATATTCCTGTAAGTTTTGAATTTTGTTTAACTCCAATTTTATACCTGTGAATTTTTTTTTTTAATGAATTAGAATGGGTATGGTGGTCAGGCTGTAACCCTTCTTCAAGTGGTATCAGATAGCCAACTTGTATCTAGCAGTTTTAAGGATTTGTTGATTAACATATCCAATTAGATCAAGCTGGTATTTGGTTTTATGCAGTGTCTCAAGTGGTGTTCCCAGGTTAAAATCTAGATCGTTTAAGAAAAAGTTATTTTATACTCATTACAGTATTTTCATCCTAAAGGTATATGCTCTTGGCAAGATGCTTTGGCTGTGCAGTGATTGAAGACACCTGGCACTATTTCCTGCACAGGCTCTTACACCACAAAAGAATATATAAATATATTCATAAAATTCATCATGAGTTTCAGGTATGTTAGAATTCTATTTAATGCATTTTTTTCTATTAGAGGCAAAAATCTCATTTTTTTAAAAAATCTGGACTTTAAAAAAAAATTGTCAGTGGTGTTTTATTTCTTTTTCCTTTGGCATCATTGTTAGGAATATAACACACACACACACACACACACACACACACACACACACACACACACACAGTTCTGCAGACTGTCTTTAGTATCTTAATTTCATGGTAAATTGAGACTCAAAGGAAAAATGTTACATGAAAGTGTTCATCTTTGTCTTTGGGGCCAGAGCACTACCCTGACACAATTGGGTACCTGACACTTTGGTAGAGGCTCTAGTGATGTTAGGATCACTTAATGGGATCCCAAAACAACAAACCTTGAATCGTTAAACTTCTAAAACAATTTCTAACTTAGTTTTAATGCATTTCCACCTCACTGCAAAATCCCCCCCAACTAAACAGTGATTTTTATCGGCACTACTTTGTTGTTAGCTTTTGTCGGATTGGTTATCTCAGGTCTTCCTTGATCCACATTGATCCTGATTACATGATATGCTCAGCGAAACATCCCTTTCTTGGCAGAACAATTTCAAACGCATTAACCAAAATTAGAGTCAGTTGTTTAATGCCTTTACCTTAAGCCATCAAAGACAGTTTTTAAAATAGATTGTATTAAGGACATCCCTAGACCTTTTGATTTTGATAAGAACAAAAGGATATTTTTATTGAGAATTATTGTTAACGTTTATGTATATGTGGCTAGATATGCAGTTGGCCCTCGGTATCTGTGAGTTCTGAACCCATGGATTCAACTGAGGATCAAAAATATTTGGGAAGAGGGGAGGGAATAGCCCAGTGGTAGAGTGCACGTCTAGCATACACAATGTCCTGGGTTCAATCCCAGTGCTTCCACTAAAATAAATAAATAAACCTAATTACCCCCAACCAACAAAAATAAACAAACAGTGACTTAAACAAGTCAGAAGATTAAAAATACATATATTCAGGGAAAAAAATTCCAGAAAATTCCAAAAGGCAAAACTTGAATTTGTCTGAGTGGGCAACTATTTACATAACATTTAAATTGTATTCATAGCTATTTGCATAGCACTTACATTGTTCTAGGTAATATAAGTAATCTAGAGATGACTTAAACTATGTGGGAGGTTATGCACAGGTTACATGCAAATGTTGCACCATTTTATATAAGGGACTTGAGCATCTGTGGAGTTTGGCATCTGAGGGGAATTTCTGGAACCAATACCCTTTGGATACCGAGGGATGACTGTGCTATTGTAACATGCAGAAAGGATATAGTTTTATAAAACTATGTGCATAAATAAATTAGAATATATATGTATATTAGCATTGTACACACAGATTTATTTTAAGGAACTGGCTTTAATTATGGGGGCTGGCGAATCTGAAATTGGTCGGGCAGCTCACAGACTGGAAATGCAGGTGAGACTTGATGCTGCAGCCGTGGGTCTGAAGCCCACAGGGCAGCAGACTGGAAACCAGGTAGGGTTTCTGTATTGCGGTCTGGAGAGTTCCTTCTTCCTTGGTAAGCCACAGTCTTTGCTCAGTTTTAAAGCCTTTGAGTAGGTGAAGCCCACCTGCCTTATGGAGGGTCCGGTCTACTGATTCAATGTCAATAACATCTGAAAAAGACCTTCACAGCAGCACCTCAGTTGGTGTTTGACCAGGCAGCTGGGCACCGTGGCTTCAATAAGTGGACATGTAAAATTCTCCATCACACTGTGTTAAGCAGTTCTTCTTTATTTCAGTCTCCCTTTGGAATGGAAGCTGAATATGCACATCCTCTGGAAACCCTAATTCTTGGAACTGGATTTTTCATCGGAATCATGCTTTTATGTGATCATGTTATTCTTCTCTGGGCCTGGGTGACCGTGCGTTTGATAGAAACTATTGATGTCCATAGGTGAGCTATGGTTTCTATTCAGGTAGAAGGCAGCATAAAATATCTTTTTTTCCATGGTCATAGATTATCTTTATTTCTTTTTTTTAAATTGAGATGTAATTGACATAAATAAAGATAAAATTATCTTTCTTTTTTTTAAATTGAGATGTAATTGACATGTTAGTTTTAGGTGTACAAAATAATGATTTGATATATTGTAAAATGACCACCACAGTAAGTTTCATTAACATCTACCACTACACATAGTTGCAAGGTTTTTTTCTTATGACAAGAGCTTTTTAAAAATTATTTTATTTTTTATTATTTTTTTGTTGGTGGGGGGAGGTAGTTAAGTTTATTTATTTTTGGAGGAGGTACTGGGGATTGAACCCAGGACTTTGTGTATGCTAAGCATGCACTCTACCACTTGAGCTATACCCTCCCCACCAACAAGAACTTTTAAGATTACTCTCTTAGCAGCTTTCAAATTCCACAGTACAGTACCATTAACTATAGTCTCCGTGCTGTCCATCACTTCCCCAGGACATACTCATCGTACAACTGGAAGTTCATACCTTTTAATCCCTTTACTCATTTCACCCACCTTAATCATCGTCGTAGGTTATCTTTTTTCTAAGTAGATTAATAGAAGAAGTTAATCTTGTTAATGTTATTATTTTTAAGAAAGCAAGAGAACATAATCATCGGATAAGAGCTCAAATAATAGATTATTTTTTACATTTCTATCTGTGTATGCTGTTGTCATTTTTATGGTGAGAGTATATTCATGTATCATTTGAGAAAATGAAATAGAATTTTGCTAGGGGCTGCAAAACTGCCCTCCCAAAGGGCCCGTCTTCACAATCCCACCCCCACTAGGACCTGTCAGAGAGCTCTCCCTGCACCCAGCACCTTGCCAGCCCACATCACAGTCTTCTTCACCGGTGTCTGTCGGTAGTAGGGGCAGGGAGCCTTCAGGCTTGAGGCTGCATGTCTGTGTGCTTGTTGACCAACAGGATTTTTTTTTTTGAATTACCTTTTTATATCATTTGCCTACTTTTCTGTTAGGTTATATGTTTTATAACCTGTTGGTCCACGTAAGCCTTGTTTGTTACATACATTGTAAATATTTTCTCTCCATCTTTCTGTGCTGCCCAGCACTGAAGGGAGACTGCTCGGAATACGCGCGTACGTCACACGCTTCCTTTCTGTTGAATGGGAGGCATTTGGTGGCAGATTATTTGTATTTCATGCCTTTTCAGATGCCTCATATCTTAGTTTTTCATTATTTTAAAATTATTATATATACATTACATTTTTATTTGGGACTTTTTACTTCATCTGTGAAAGCAGAGTATGAAATTGTAGCAATTATTTCTAAATCACTAAGGCAGGCAAAATGAATGCTCTAGTCTTAGGCAGAGAAGTGGTAGATGGTGTCTCCTTCATTCTTTCCTTGCATTACTCTTTTCTTCCAGCCTAAGGGGAGGGAAGGATTGGGGTGATTCCAACAGGTACAATTGTGGATATCAGATTTTAGACGTGTAGAAATAAAGGAGAAAACACTAAAAGGAGTTGCTACACAGCTATGCTTAGGTTTAACCTTCTTAATGCTTGATACTAATTTCATATAATTTTTCCTAAAAGATATGTAGTGTATCTTTTAGTATTACATATCATTTAGTAGTAAATATATAGTATTATGAGCATTACAAACTATGGTGAGAAAGGTCCTTTAAAACAGAAAAAGAAATAATTCTTGAAAATCTACATCTAAAGATTTCATTATTATAATCCCTCTCTTTCATCCCCTGATGGATAGTATTAATTTCTATACATCGTTTAAGTTTTTAATTTCTAAAAGTGGTTTCTAGACTATGTACCACTTTCTGTGAGTTTTTGTCTTTTGCAAACATGTCAGAAATAAGTACTTAGGTCAAGTGGAATGTTCCTTGAATTGGTTAGCAAGCATATAAATGTAGATTATGTAAGGTGTATTGACTTCATTAATAATCTTTGTCATTTTTATTTCAGTGGTTATGATATTCCTCTGAACCCTTTAAATCTCATCCCTTTCTACGCTGGTTCTCGGCACCATGATTTCCACCACATGAACTTCATTGGAAACTATGCTTCGACATTTACATGGTGGGATAGAATTTTTGGAACAGACTCTCAATACGTTGCCTACAATGAAAGGATGAAGCAGGCTGAGAAAAAGACTGAATAAATACCCCATTTAAAGCTTCCTGAAGATACACATTTTCCTGAATTGAAGCTAGTAGCTAACATTGCTTCTGGGGAGCAGAAATAAACATGTGTCTTGGCCACTCAGCGATAAAAAGAACATTAACAACCTTTAATTATCTTCCTAGTGGGAACTTCTATATATTAAAGTACAGTGTCCATGAGGAAGCTTTAAAGGCCATGTTGCTAACCTGACAAAAAGGATTTAAGTGATGGAAGGAGTATTAATCCATGTCTTTTCCCCCAGTGGTACCATAGGCTGGAAGCTGAAGTTGATCTGTAAATCTTTTAAATACATAATGGCCATTTTAAGAACTCTTAGTAGTGGTGTTGGCTTCTTACTGAATTTTAAACACTTTTTAGAATTTGCTTAAAGAGCAAATACCATGGGTTAAATAAACCACACCGATCCAAATAGTGTGAGTGAGGCTGCGGAATCCGAAATAGCCAGCGCCAAGAACAGTCTGGGTGATTCTCTTTTTTGGAGAAATCCTTTTTGATTGCAATGTACTTCTGGTATCTCTAAATTAAGGCATTTCTGAATTGATGTAAGTGGAATATTTTAGTGTAAAGGTTTTCAGGTTACTTGAATTTTTAAAAAATTGAGCTTTCTTTCTGCTATTTACCCTTTCATTTTTGTATAGCAATTTTTCATTATCCTTAAAGCTGTATCTGGAAACTTTGTGAACTGACTTGCTGTATTTGCACTTGGAGCTATTGAATAAATGTGATCTTGTTTGATTATTTGGTTTCCGACTTTGAGTATCAGTTGTCACCTTTTATTTTTATCAGGAAAAGTACAGAAATCACCAAATTATTAAGTTTAGTAATAAGAGGAATAGTTGTATCTTTTCAAGTGTTTTGTTTGCTAAACTTTTTTGGCAATTTCAACATGTATTTATCAGGCTACCTATTGTGGGAAATCTCTTGACCTAATAAAGTGGAGGGTATTGAAGCAGCTCTTTTCCTCCACTTAGAAAACATACAGACGGAAGAATAGAGCTAAACTTTTTAGGGCTGGTCTAATTTCAAGCATCTAGAGTCCAGCTTAAATCAAGAGTTGGTAATTCTGACTTTTTAATATGGTAGTACCAAACTGTTACGTTTTCAAATAAGGAGCCATTTTCTGGTAAATTTCTTTCTTTTTTTTTTTTTTTTTAACTTCTACATTAAAGAGGTTCCAATTACAGCCGAGAGTATCTTGCTAGTCCATGCTTTCTTATTAAAAATATTTTATTTATTTATTATTGTATTTTATTGGGAGGCAGGTAATTAGGTTTATTTATTTTTAAAGGAGGTACTGGGGACTGAACCCAGGGGATACCCTCCCGCAGACCATGGTTTCTAACTTGTACCTGCTTCTGTGGCCCTTTTCATTCTCCCTTTCCATCCCCCCCACCCCTATACTTCTGTGTGTGTGTGTGTTTAATAAATTTGTTTCCTCTTAAACCTCAAACAGCAGTTTGGTAGCTGTACTTAAAATTGTGCTGTTTAGTCGTTGCTACCTGTGGGAGTTCTTTTATCATCTACCTTTCATCCCCTAATACTCCTAGAACCTCACGGGCATCTGAACTAGCAGTGGAAGGTGATTCCATCCACGGCTTGGGGAGAGAGTGACACCTACTGTTGAAAATGATGCTAAACATTTTTAAACAACTTGGTACATTCTAATTCTCTTTTCTTGCTGGTTATGTTTTACTGAGCACTAACTGTATGCCCTGACTTGTGCTTTTAATGCACGATCTCACTAATCTCTAGGGCAGATGCTCTTTTTCCCATTCATACATTAGGGAATTATCTGAGAGGTGAAGTTATTCCAGACCCATGGGGCCAGTCTTTTGACTTCAGAAGCGATGGTTGTGGCCACTACATTCACACACTGCAGACTTGGATCTTCTAAGAAAATCTTAGGGGATTCTTCCCCAAATTCCCCCCTCATAAGACAGACACTTGAAAGAAAGTTCCAAGCTAACAGCCACCCAGAAAGTAGGAAGACTCATTCATGAGCTTTTGGTACAAATAGACTTTGATAAGATTTACTGGCCAGACTTCTTTTTAAATTATCTAAATTAAGTTATCTTAATTTGACAATGAGATAGACAAAAATGAATATGAAGATGAGCACAAAAACAGTACATAGATCTGCATGTACTTGAGAAAGTTACCAGATTCTTGGTTTCTTGGATTATCTATGTTGGATTTTGCTAAAGTAATAAGTTAAAAGCCTAAAGTTAATATTGTAATTTAAATGAATGGTAGAATATTCACAGAGTTAATGTCCACAATGTCATAATTAACTAGGATTTCCTTCTTTTGTATATAATCTAGCTAAAGACATTTAGACATTTGGAAAAGCTTGGGTCTGCAATATTTAAAGAAATTCTCGTACCAACTCCCGATTCCTCTGCTCTCATATAAAGCCTCGGGCTGTTAAATTCCCCCAAGCTGGAGAAAGACGTTCAAGGTTCAAGGTGCACGAAGGGTTGTACATTTATCTCTGAGGATTTAGCTCCTAATCATTCTTCAAAAAGACTGGAATCTTTCAGCCAATATTCAGAAGAGTGATGCGCGCCCTTGGCCAAATGGATGCTCTGACAGGTGACTGTCAGATGCTGACATTCTTCCATAAAATCACCAGAGGACCGCGGTAAAACGTCCACGGCATGCTTAGAGTACCGTTGTGTTCCAGACATTGAGAGGAAGAGGATGAGGATGTGAGAGCGTAGAGCCCACTACTTCAAGTACTACCTTCAAACTGTTGGGAAAAGAAGCAGAACTCGGGGTGGAGGGGTGGGGTGAGGATGGGTGCAGGCTCATTGCGCACTGAGACCTGGAGCCCCGGGCACCCTCCCCAGGATCTCCGCTCTCTGGAGACTGAACCCCGCACCGGGCGGGACAGGGCGGAGATGCAGCGGCTGCAACTGCAGGCTTTGCCCTTTTGCTCCCGGAACTGGTCCACGTCCTCGAAAGCCTTATTCCCCTCCTGTCCCTCTCACCTATCTCCTCATCTGTGAAATGAGGATAATAAAATTTCATAGGGAGATTGTGATGATTAAGATGCTCCAAGTGAAGTATGTGCTACTATGTTCGCTATTCTGTTAAACATTCCCACCTTCCTCTAACGAACCAGCTCTAGCCTCCCCTACCATCCCCACCTTTCTTCCCGAGGTCTTACTCCCGCTTCAGGTGACAGCAATCTCTCACCACCCTCCCTCGCTCCCAGTTTGTATCCCTCACTTCTCTCGCTCCTCAGACATGCTGCCTCTTTGAATCCAAAAATTTGTGTTTTGCACTGTGTGCTTTCACTCTTCTGTACCTTTGCTTCTGCTAATCTCTCAGCCTGACACACTCGCAGTGAGGGTTAGTAATATGGCCACAGTCACGCAGGTCAGGAGTGGAGAGCTGGGACTTAGCTGTATAGTCACCCCTGTAGCCTCTGTACAGCTGGTGCAATGCCTTGCACGTGGTAGGAGTTCATGAAGTGAGTATGGGGGGGGGGCAGGGGAGGGTGCAGCTCAAGCAGTAGGGCGCATGCTTGGCATGCACAAGGTCCTGGGTTCAAACCCCAGTACCTCCTCTAAAAATAAACCAACAAACCAACCTAATTTCCTTCTCCCACCAAAAGAAAGTCAATAAAATTTAGGGAAAAAAAAGTATCGATTTTAAAAAGGGGAGAATATTGTAATAGCATCTTAACGTAGGGTTTGGCAATTACACTGCTATTTAAACAATCAACTCAGAAAGTTTTAAGTAAGAACAGCGAAGCCGGCGTGGGGGCTGCCTGGTCAGCTGAAGTCTGACTGCTCGCTAATAAGGTCGGATTCCATGGGTGCAGATTCTCATGGAATATGTTCCCTGATACGTTCTTGTTGTGAACAAATTACAGATTCAGAGGGCATGGGTGTGTATTTAACTTGACAAAAGACTGTGTCTACCTAATAAAGAAAATCTAAAGTTGTTTAGTCTTTTGGCCGATTTGAGCCACACTTCTTGTATTCCATGAAGAGTCTCTGAGCTTTCTTTTGCTAGAAAATAATTCATCTGCTAATGATAGAAAAAGGTAAAGAGGAAGCCGTAGGAATAAGGGCCACTCTTCAGGGGTGGGTGACACACCGTTAACATGTTAGGGGGGCTTCAGAACCCCTCAGCACCTGCCCTTCAAGGGAAAGCCGTCTTCAAGTTGGAAAAGCAAGCACATTAGCCGGCTAACCAGGAGCTGAATCCCAGTGTGGAGGCGCAGACTTTCGTCAAGGGCGGAACAGCTTTAAATGACTTGAAGTTTCCAAGTTCAAAGGAGTTACACTTCTCTGGAGGATGAGGATTTGCAAATGTGATTCTGAGGCCATGTTAGATGATTGGTCTTTTCAGACTTTGTGTATTTCTGGAGGTTGGGTTCAGCTTCTCCAGAGAAGAATCTTCTGATCTCTGTCTGGGGAAAAATAGGCCCAGATGCCATCATTCTGGGAATCAGGTCTGAACAGGGGATCTGGGGGTCCCTGAGTTCAGGGGGTGCCCGGTCACAAAATCCCTCTGTTCTCAGCCTCATGCCCACCTCGCTCAAGGCCTCCCCAGTATCCCAGAGTCCTGAGCCTCTTGTTCAATTTCTATTCAGTTTCTCCAGAGAAACCCCTGGGGAGGGGTGACCATGCAGAGCTGGGGACGGGGCCTTTGTGAACAGAGTTCGGACTAAAGACTGCAATGCTGGTTGTCAGTATTTTGCAAAAACTGTGTTAGAAAGTTTTCATTGAAATATACAAACAGAAACAACCAAATGTCCAAAATAAAGGATGTAATAAATATACAGTGAAAAAAAAAAAAGAAATACACAAACAAAAGCCCACAGCTTGCTGAATGATCACATCCACACAGTCAATATCCAGATCAAGAACTTGACTACCTCCTTCATCACTTCTGATGAGGAGCAGAATTAGATTCTTACCTGGTTGAACAACCGAATACAAAGTATCTTGACTAATGAGAGTTTCCAGTGTCCTGACAGGAGGCTTTGACTGTGGCCTTGTCCTGTGAAACACATGTCTCATCGACTTAGATAATGCCATCGAAGGCAGACTTAATACACTTATGATTAAAGCAAAGGAAAAAAAAAAAAAGAAAGCTAACACTTCGTCCTACAGGACAGAGTCAAGATCCAATCTTTTTTTTTTTTTTTTTTTTGCCTTCATTTAAAGTTCAGCTGTACAAATGGAAGTTGAAAGCTACAGACCTGGATTAATAGAAATCTATTTCTGAAAACCTTAAGAATTTTTGTAGATGACAAGTACTGACTTACCCTCAAATTAAGACAGTCTTAAATGGAATTACTGGCAAGTCCAAACTGCAGAGATGGTGATCGTTTGTCTCACCGGAGTGCTTGCTTGGCTGCACGTGGAAATGTACCATGTTTACTGTGGCACATTTTGACTGATACTCAAAAGAGTAACCAGGAGTGGCTTAAGGCCTGACAATAGTGACACAAAAATCTTTTAAGGGAATATAGAAACCTAGTCTAGAGCAGCTCTATCAAGTATGGGAGGGACTGGCAGCATGTGGCTACTGACACACTTGACAACGTAGGCCACAGGGCATTTTCATCAGTACAGAGGCTCTTTTGGAAAGCGATGGTTGGTGACGAGAGGACTAGATAGAAACATCAAAGTTGCCTTCAAATATCCAAAATGGTTTTGTGTAAAAGCAGACAAGGCGGTCTCTACTGCCCCAGAGGGAAGAACTTTACTTGGAAATAGAGCTGTAGGAGTTGTTTTTTTAATAGCTCAAACTTTGGAAGAATTTTCTAACCGTTGGAGCTTGTGACCTGCTCCTTCACTGATGGTTTAGGCAGCAGCTTTGGGATCCTTCGTCAGTGTGTAGCAGAGACCATCCCTGGATGAGGGGGCGTTTGAACGGAGTTATCTCCAGTGACGCCTCCAGCCCTGCCAATGGTCCTAATGGAGATTTTTTTTTTAATTGTACAGTCAATTTACAATGTTGTATCAATTTCTGGTGTACAGCATAATGGTTCAGTCATACATATACATGCATATATTTGTTTTCATATTCTTTTTCATTATAGGTTACAAGATATTGAATATAGTTCCCCCTGAGCTATACACTATAAACTTGTTGTTTATCTATTTTATATATAGTATATATACACTGCAAATCTCAAAATCCCAATTTATTCCTTCCCACATTCTTTAGCCCTCCCCACCCTGGGTAACCATAAGTTTGTTTTCTGTGTCTGTGAGTCTGTTTTGTAATAAGTTTACTTGTCTTTTTTTTTTTTTTAGATTCCACATATGAGTGATATCATATGGTCTTTTTCTTTCTCAGTGTGACTTACTTCACTTAGAATGACAATCTCGAGGTCCATCCATGTTGTTGGAAATGGCATTATTTCATTCTTTTTTATGGCTGAGTAGTATTCGCTAGTGGAGATATTTTAATGTGTTGTTACAACCATTTTTCAAACAGCTTACAAGGTTTTGTCTCAATTGACTCAACTTGTACTGCTCCAGCCAGGCCCACACTGAGCTGCTTCAGTCCCTACAGAGAACCCTGCTCTCTCTTGTCATTTTTATTTTCTCTTCCTGATGCCTGGAACAATCTTTCTTCTCCAAGAACTTCCGTCCTCTTCTCCTGGCTAACTCCCACGCGTTCTCCAGTCTTAGATCAGACATCCCTCCAGTGATGATTTTCTCACCTCTTCTCTCCAAGTCCGACACAGGAACGTCTCTGAAGTTATCTCTTGACTCTGTTCTCCCCCTATCACGGCCCTCAGCCCACTGGGCTGTAAAGGCCAATTTACTTGCCTGCATGCCCAGTGAACTGGGAACTCCTCAAGGACTGTCGTGGTGGTGACCTTACTCACAGTGCCTCCATGGCTCCTACAGAGTGTCTGGGGTTAAGAAAGGCTAAATAAAATGAAAACGTGACTATTTTGGACTGAAACCAGAATAGGTATGCAAAAATGCCTACAAGAAAAGTGATTTCAATGTAAATATTAAGTGTATGAATGTTAAATCATTTTTGACCAAAATCAGAATATGTACAGGTACCCGGAGTTTTCAAGAAAGTGAAAACACTGGCAGTGACCTAGTAGAGAGAAAACAGTGCCTGTTTAACACTCAGTTAACACACATTCTATGAGACCAGTACTATGCTGATACCAAAACCAGACAATAACAGCACAAGAAAGGAAAACTACAAACCAATATCCCTTATACATATGGATGCAAAAATCACAAGAAAATACTAGCAAACCAAATCCAGTGACATATAAAAAGAATTATATACCATCAAATTGGACTTATCCCAGAAGTGTAAGATTAGCTTAACATCCCCAAATCAATAAGCACCATATTAATAGAATAAAAGAATAAAAACCATGTGATCATCTCAATAGGGAGAGAAAAAAGCATTTGACAAAAATCCAACACTATCATGATGAAAACACTCAACAAACTAGCAATAGAAGAGGACCACTTCAACCTGATAAGGACACGGACCACAAACCCACAGCTGACACACCTAGCGGTGAGACACTGATGGCTCAGATCAGGAGCCCAGCAAGGATGTCCTTTCTTACCACTTCATTTGATCATAGTAATGGAGATTCTAGACAGGCTAATTAAGCAAGAAAAATAAACCTAGTTATTGAATATTTATTGTGTACTATTTTCAAAGTGTTTACAATCCTCAACAAGTCACTTCTTAAGTCTGTGTTTTCCCCAGACTTAAATTCTGCTAAATCCCGATTGAAATGGACTCTCGTGCATGAGGGGAACACCCTCATTGCTGGGCAAGGCCATCTTAGGGTCTCTACACTGGAGGCTAAGCTCTGAGCTCCTGTCTGGCGGGAACTATATGTTAATCAATTTTGTATTCCTTACCGACCACATTCCACCAAGTAATTACCAAGTACCTGGTTCTAAATAAAAGTGACTGAATTAGTGCATTTAGGACTACAGTACTGGAAATAATGCTGTGTTTCTCTGCTGTCTTGATGTCATCACTTCCTGTTCGTATAAACTTGTACTAATTATTTAACCTCTCTAAACCTCAGTCTTCTTATGTGTGAAATGTAGTAGGATGTGGAAGAGTAACGCCAATAACTGGTAGAGTGCCTGTCTCAAGGATTTTAGGTATTAAGGCTATGAAAAATGATATTCTTCTTTTAGAGGTTAAATTGGTTATTTCCCTGAGATCTTTACAGTTTAAAAGGCATAAAGTTCTTGTGGACTTAAAATGTTAGGACATGCCTCATTTTTCAACAAATATTTATTGACTCTCTTTTAGGGTTAGACTCCAGTGGTAGCAGCCTCCCCTTAAGGTGTGCAGGTCCTCAAGGGGAAAGAAGCAACACCTTGTGAGAGTGTGACGAAGGAAAGGAGCCTAAAGATGTGACAAGTGATAGCTGGGGTGCCTGGGAGACCAGGGAGGGAGAGAAGCTGGGACAGATGAGAAGGGGAGGGAGATGAGAGAGAGGAGGTGGGGAGGAAGAGGAGGTGGGGGAAGAAGACTGAACAGATGAGATGGGGGATGGGGTGGGGGAGGGAGAGGAGATGAGGGGATGGGAAACAGGAGGTGGGGGAGGGACGTGCTGTGCAGCTGTGTTATGTTTGGAGTTACCACTGTAGATTCCTGAGCAAGTTAACTCTCATCATAAATAAGGATCTTATTTACTTACAAGGTTGATTAATTTATATGTTTTTAAAATTTATGCGATGGCCAGCACCTCATAGCCCAAGAAAAACCAGACATCCACTGTGATATTTGCCTGATGAGAGCGCGGCATTTGATTTTTATTTTGGTAACATCATTCCCAAATGTGGGTATATAATGTTGGTAGAAAAATTAAGGCCTATAAAATAACACCACTACCACATTTTATGGTTGTTAAAGACTTATCACATTTTATTGTTGGTAAAGGCACAGAAACAATTTCTTCAGAGCCAGAGAGCTGAACACTGAAATTCAATTTACTCTTGGCTCCGAGTAACATGTTAAGACTCTAGATTTATAGCATGCTTTCCTAAAATACAATCAGCTCAGATCCAAAAGATTAAAGAAGCATTTCTAAAATAGATCTTTGAATTAATACTATTTCTCTTTGACCCCATGGATCCTTGCTTTGGAATTTATCCTCCATGAAATCAAGTGGCATGTCTGTAAACTGTGTGTAATGAAATAAGGTCATTGTGAAAGTCACGTTGGGAAATGCAGGGGAAACACTTTGTACATGTTATGGTCTTGATTTGTTGTTATGCTATGGAGCATCGTGAAAAAGATAGTGACTCCTCAGTTTGATTTAGGACTGATCTTCCAGGAGGAAGGCAGCATCTCCCACACGTATCACTCCAAAGCAGATGAAGTTCATCAAGTTCCTCAGACCCTTGACTAGGGATGTTACCAGATTTTCAACTGACTTGCTTTGTTTGCTTTTTTTCTTCCCCTCTTATTTTCCCCTCCTCTCCCTCCTCTCTCTCTTCTACTGTTTCTCTCTCTCTCTCGCTCAGTCTCCACCCTCCTGTTCTTCCTGTTTTGCACAAACTCCAACTAAGTTCTCAGCTAGACTCTATCCCTTTCACCATGGGATTCCCTTGAGAGAGACAATACAGAAAGAGACAGTCTCACCCATGAGAAGGCATGTACGGGCCGACAGGACCTCGGGCAGCAACCCCTGTAGACTCCAGGCCCCTCACGTCCTGGTAGTGGAGTGGACTGCAGTCTGCCCCACTCTCCCTCTCTGGATGCAGACCCCTGGGAGAAACCAGGCAACCAAGTGGGGAGCACACCGAACCGTCTTCTTCATTAACTTGGAGCAAGACTCCACATGTAAGTAACTTTTCAACAAAAAGGTCAACACCAGTCTTGTGCTTGGAGCATCAGAGAATCCCAATTTAACTTCAAAGACTTTGATCAGCCAACACTTAGGTGCACAACAGCCGTGATTATGTGATGGTACCGTGTCAGAGTCATAGTTGCCCGTGAATTGTATCTGAACATCCACTTGATGAATATGCTGTGTGTTTTTCTTTTTTTTTTTCCACAAATAATGGTATGACTGACCGCTCACCCACCTGCAGGCTGATGTAAGCTGTCAGTCCTTCAGAGGAGTTGGGTTTGTTGTCATTCACAAAGTTTCTTTGAAATTAAGGGTGCAGTCCTGGTGATAAGGAAGAGATTTGCTTGTTTTTCCTCTCTGTACAGGAGTGATCCGTCAGCCTCAGTTTCAACCTCATTGGCACCTTGGTCAGTCCATCTCGAAGCAGAGGCTTCCAAAATGTTGGTCAAGCCCAGAGACACTTTAACACATATGTGTGGACACAACATATGTTTATGTACATTTACAATTTTGAGCTTGCAGGGAAGTGGGCAACTTTCACAAATAAGAGCCTGTTTCATTTTGACTTCTTGTACGTTATATAAAACAAAGCTGTGAACAGCTTTCTTTCTTGGACATTTGAGATTTTAAAAGGTTCAAAGACATTACGGATTGAAGAGTAATGCAGCGGATGAGCACGGTTATCGTTCATCGCGAGGGATTTCAGTACTTCTTTGTGCACCTACATAATGCTTACCTTTCCCGAGGCCCAGGAAGTTCACTGTCCTACGAAGTTGTCATGTGTTGTTTGTGTCAATGACCTTCCAGCAGCTGCAGAGAAACCCAGTCGTTCTTCCAGGTGTTCATCTGATGGAAATTGGCAATTTGATTTCCATCTCTGTAATTTGTTTTCCAAAGGGAAGGACATAAGAAAAAAACTCCACTTTTCTCTTCTGAATATTGTATTTGTGATGTTGTAGATTTATACAAACAATTATAACATAGACAGCAATAGGAATGACACTGAATAATTACACAGATAAAACGAGAAAACTGGCAAATGACTTGTCACATGCAAGCAACTTGGTAAATGTGGTTGATGAGTCAAGAGGAGGCTGGAGGCATCCTCCCCCCACCCCGAGGACAGGGTCCTGCGGAGAACGTAGGAACCCAGGAGCTTGCTGAGTGCACAGAACATTAAAGGCGTGGGCATAAGTCTGAGCCGAAGTTAGAAGGGAGTTGGCCGCAGATGGAGTAGTTAGTTCACTCACCCTCCAGCATCCTGAGGCCCTGCGGCCGTGACTCACTGTGCTGGGCCCCGGAGGCCAACACGCAAGTCAGGCCAGTCTCGGCTCCCAGCGGGAGGCAGTGGACACAGGACTCCGAATCCTGGGAGCTGCAAACGGAGCAGAGAGGTGATACTTGACACCAAGAGCTTGGATGACGGTCACCCGCAAAGAGCACGTGAAGAGGGAGCCAGGCAAGCTCGGCGGATGTTGTCTGGTTGGCTGGGGAGAACCCACAGAGCAGAAGTTGAGTGGGAGAGGGAATGAGAAAATTGTGAGAAAGCTGGATCATAACTAACGGGGTCAGTTTTTCAGGTTTTTTCCAGGAGACAGAAGAGGATGGACCAAAGGGAAATTCAAAGAGAGATAGGAGCTGGCAGTTCAGGAGGAAGGAAGCCTGCCTGGTGGGGGAGTGGGGACAGGAGGGGGTCTGGGGATTAAGGCTGGCCTTGGGAGGAGGAAGGACAGCCCAGGGTAAGGATGGGGGAGATACAGCTGTGTCGTGGTTTGGGGGGGGTGCGGGATGAGAAAGAAGATGTGGTAGTGAGAGAGGCGGAAGGAGACACGGGAGGGAGGTTTCCTAGGGCTCTCTAATGAGCATCGCTGAGGAAGAGGCTCACAGCTTTCCTTTGATCCTCTGAGTGAAGTACATGACGGGATGGCAGATGACGGAATCGAGGTGAATGACGTAATCAAGGTGAGGTGAATGACGGAGGTGCTTTTGGCAGCAAGATTAGAAACTAAGATTTATCAGCATCTCCAGGGGAGGATGCTACCATAGCCTGGACCAAGGCATTAACTGTTAGGATAAAGCAGAAGGAAGGATTTCAGAAGGTAGGAATGTAAGAATGGCCAGATGTCTCAGTTGTCCAATACAGCCGTCACTAGCCACTTGTGGCCTGTGAGCTCTTGAAGTGTGTCTGATCTGAATTGTGCTGACAGGCTGTGATGTAAACTACACAACAGATTTTGAAGACAGCATGAAAAATTATTTCATTAATGCATTTATATTGTTAACACACTGAAATGATAACATTTGGGATACACTGAGTTAACATTTTCTTATTAAAATTAGTCTCACCTCTTCCTTTTTACTTTATTTAGACGTGGCTTCTAGTAGCCACGTCTAATAACATCTAGCTCATGTTATATTTTTGTTGGGCAGGGCTGCTGGGATACTGGGGTGGCCACTGGGATACGGAGAAACTGGTACAGGGTAGAGCTGTAGAAAAACTGTGACCATGTTTAGTTTGAGTTGGTAAGTAGATATTCAGGCTGTGATATTTGTGGATGGAGCACGTGCATCGGATTCAAGCTGCGTGTCAGGGTGCATTTGGCTGTCGCCTGTCTGCCGTGGTCCACGTCCGCTCTCTCAGCTGACAAAATGGGATTAGGTAGTAGGGGGTTAACGGGAAAGACCAATTAACGAAGAGAATCATAAAAAATGAAGCATGCAAGCACACTTTAAATAATTTATTTAAACCTAAGACATAAGTATACATTCATCCATTGGTTGGTGGTTGGTGGTTGGAACGAGCCCGTCTCACCACACTGTTTTCTACCCTTTGAGTCTCTTTAAAGTGACAGGGTTTTGAACAAACCTAAGAGCAGACTGTTTAGGGGTTTTTCTCTCTTCCTCAGTCCTTCACTGTTTTCTCACTCATACCTAATCCCAATTTAACAATCCATCTGTTTCTAAAGCATTCAACTTTTTCCTATTCTTGTACTTATCAGTTTACTTTCTTAAAAAATTAATTACATAGCTAAAGTAAAAGTGGCATGGACATTTTGTGACACACCTGACTGACTCTTGGTGTGTGCACCCAACCCAGCGATGAGAGAAATGAGAAATGGGAGAAAAGGGGAAAATGGGGGAGCTGTGAGACCAGTTGCAGCCCCGCCAGGTGCCAGGCTCCCTCCTAACTGGGCACTTCTCAGCGAGGACAGGGAGATAGTTGAGCAGAGGACTGTCAGAGAATGTCCTCCTTGCTCACCGGAAATGCCCGCATTGGTGCTGGGAGTTCAGAGGAAGAAGGAGGGATTCTGAAGCCGGCGCATCTGGGTGGGGCTGCGGTGCTGGTAAGAGGTACCACGGTTGGCGTGTGTCCCAGCAGGGAGCCAACGGGAGCAGAAGGCTTCGTTCATGGAGCACGTCTCTTGTGCCTGCCTCCTTGCAGGCTTTAGTTCATGGAAGGCTTCTCGTGTCCCTCATTTTCGAGTGAGCAACTTGAAACAACTTCATTGAACAACTTCTGGAAGCCAGTAGACCTGGGATTAGAACGCTGTTCTGTCAAACCTCAATATCAGTCTCTGGAACCAGTGCTCCTCAATCTTATTTGGCATCAGAATCACCAGGAGAGGATGGGGGGTGGGGAGAGCTTATTCAAAGGCATATTTCCAAGCCCCAGCCCCAGAAAACTGGATTCAACTGGTCTGGAATGCGGCCATGCTCACCAAGTGATTCTGATGCAGAAGGTTCCGGAACACTGAAGGGCAGTACCACACTGCCTCTCTGGGGAAGCCCAGAGAAGGGCCAGTCAGAGAGGGGCGCTGCTGAGTGAGGAATGGGGACTGGAGAGGGAAGAGTGGTTTGCTGGAGCCAATTCATAACAATTTGTGTCGAAGGAAAATCAAATAAAGTTGGTGTTGCTAAGACAGCTCTAAAATGGAGCCAGGAGGCCACTGAGGAAGAGGTTCTGGGTGAAATCTGACCTTCCAACCACTTGCTGTCTTAACACCGGCATCCAGAACGTCTGCCCAATGTTCTAGAAACTCAAGATGCTTATTGGACCCTCACCCTGAATAACTCTGGCAGCCCAGCCCTTAAAGGCAAATACCTTCCCTCCTGCACTGGGGTCGGTCGTAATTCTTGCCAGACAACTTCCATAACCTTGTGGCTTTCGCCCTCATGAGCCCCTGACTCTTTCTCTCCCCTGAACCCTCTCTCAGTTTTACCTGAATCTGTATCTCCAGAATTGTTAATAACCCCAAATAAACTCTTTTCTGGTTTGCAGTCTTCTGTGTTTCTTGGTTGACACTGACAAGAGCCAATTGTTAAAATTGAAGGAATTTGAGTCACTTGTTAAACACAGCCATTGTTTATAAAAAAAAAATTATATAAGCTTGCAATTATATGAAAAACAAAGGCAATAAATACTCAAAATTTATGACTTCTTCATTATGCTGCCACATGTCATTATCCTCTGTGTTCTCCATGCTGTCTGTCGTGTCTGTGTGGGGGAGATGCTAATTGTGTTTGTTAGCCCCAACCTCTGCAGCTTGAGACAACAAACATTCTCTAACAGTTTCTGTAGCTGGGAATCTGGTGCTGCCTGGGGCTGAAAGATCTGCCCCCGTGGTTGTTGACAGGCCTCAGAAACTCACGGCGGCTGGACTGCGGACGTCCGTCTGTCCCTCTCAGGCTGTTCTGCAGAGGACTCCCTCAGTCCCTGCTGCGTGAGTGTTTCTACAACACGGCAGACAACTTGCCCAGGACGAGTGAAACGAGAAAGAGAGGGAGAGGGTCTTGTTATTGTTGTCGAGTCCAAACTCGTTATGCTCACCACACGACAGGCTAATAAACCGGGAGATGAGGTGTTGGGGCAAGGAATAATGACTTTATTTGGAAAGCCAGCAGACTGAGAAGATGGCAGACTAATGTCCTGGAGAACCATCTTCCCCAAGTCAGAATTTAGGCTCCTTTTATACAAAAAAGGGGAGGGGACGTGGTTGGTTGTTGCAGACTTTCTGGTGTTGGAATCCTTGTTCTTGCCCTGTCCACCTGGGTCAGATCATGGTGCCCCTGTAAACCTCCAACAAAACAAACATTATTTTCTATTCTACAACTTGTTCTCTTTATATGAATGGAAAAGTGTTAATATCCTTAAAGGTCAGAGCCTAGAGGATGGGCTCTCCTGTATGTTTCAGCCTCTAGGCAACATTCTTTTACAAAAGGTGTAGAACCAGCACGACTAAGCCTAGGAAACAGAGCACAGGGTTAAAGCCAAAGGAACAGATGTAATATGGAGTCAGATTTGTTCTTTTCTATTACATTATCACCTAAATTTGGTAGGTACATCCCATCACTTCTGCCAAATTACTTTCACTAGAAGCGAGTCACTAAGTCCTGTGGATGCTCAAGCAGAAGGGAAGTAAGCTCCCCCGTGAAAGGGAGGAGTGTAAAGAATTTGCATAAGGGTGTGCTGCCACCTATCTCTTCTCAAGCTGTGTCTGGTGACGTCACATCGGCCATTTGAAATCAGCCACGGTGGGAATATTTACCCTGTGGTAATCAGCAAACACTCTAAACCCGGTTTTATCCCCCATGGAGAGCTGAGTGTCAGACATTTACCATCAAATCACTGGACAGATAGATATAAAGTGGTAATGTCTACAGCACTTTTGTGGAGTAGATGAGTTTCAGACAGGACTTTGGAAGGAGGGAATCAAAGGTTTGGGAGATAGGAAGAGGTAGCTTCTGAATCTGAAAAGTAGTAGGGGTGATGCGGGAAGTGGAGGTTAAGGGAGCTTCAGTTGGTCCTTATGGATGTTCAGAAGTGAGATGAGCAACAGAACTCTCTCTTTTCTGTGTGCATGCACATGCATGATTTAAAATGTGGGTGCACGCTACGTTTAACTATGGGTGCACAGAGTCCAATGCATTAGACAATCAGTATGCAAGATTTCCTACCCAGGAATCAGGATGGGTATGTAACCGTTCACATAATTGCCTCGGAAGCCACAAACAAATGACATAGGCTGCAGTGAAGCTGACCTACAGTAAAATCACCCAGAAGTTCAAAAACCTAGTTTTAACTCCTCTGAACTGATTCCTTGGTGTGTGCGGTGTGCCCGCGAGTAACTGACAGTCTCAATCATCTATCAGGTATGCAAGAGCATCTCTCAAAAAGAAAAATTCCAGAATCATAGTATTTTAGATTTAAAAAGACTTTGGAAATCACATGGGACAGTATTTCTCAAAGTATGTTTGTCAGTCAAACATCAAACTCTGAGCTACCTGGAGTTCTTGTTAAAACCTGGAACCTTGTTAATACCTGAACCCCCGCCTCAGATCTATTGCATCGGTCAGGGCTTGGGAATCTGCACATTTTATTAATTCTCTAGATGATTGTGCTGCACTTGAATGAATCCAGATCTTCCATTTTGTAGATAAGGAAAACCAGTTTCTAAGATTACAAAAGACTCCCCTCAAATGAGACCACATTGCTGGGAGGATTCCACCCATTTACAAAAAAGTAAAAAACAAAAACAAAAACAATCCATAAAATTGAGATTTGGGACAAAATAGAAAACACACCCTTTATCTGAAGAGAAGCTTAAGGGCAACACAGGATTTTACTGACTCATATGATGTTTACGTGTGTTCTTACCAGTATGTGACCCACCTAGCCACAAATCAGTGTGGTTACCTTAAATTGCTAACATGAAACTCTTGACCTTCCCCTTCTGAAGTTATGGTTTTGGCTACTCTGTTTTCTTTTTCAAGGTTTCCAAGGTTGCTCTTTTGGGCATGATTTTAGAAATCTAATTATAGCTTTGGTTGCAAACTTCTGGGGACCATGTAATCAAACTGAGACTAACCATAGAGGAAAATATACAAGGTTCTTGCATTGTCATTCCTGCACTGAAAAGGAAAACGGCTGGGTGCAAATTCAACTGAGTGGCATGTCTTTGTAGCGGCAGCTTTCCCCCCAAAATCTCCCAAAAAAGATCTATGCTGCTGTGGGAAACAGTCAGAGGAGTTTGAAACCAGTCTCTCTAGCAGCATTTTTTTCTTTTTTTGAGCCAATAAAATCATTTATACTTTCTCCAGGAGAAAGTTTTTATTCAGTGCACTGCATGTTAGGCATGTGGAGAAAGAGTGAATTAAGAAAAAAACTATGTCTAACATGAAAAAATTATCCACATGATGTCCAGTTTCTCTGCTTGGTTGAAATGGATTATTTATTTAGATTTGTACTATTTTTGAATCCAAATGGCAACCTCTTCAGAATAACATCTGCTCCAGATTTCTTCCTGGACTACAAATCCTGTGTAAAGGATGGGTATTTAATGCTGTAAATGATTTTATATTTTTGCAATAACTTTGGGAGGGGAACCCAGATACTATCTCCCACAATCAGAGTTTTCTTTCTATAACAGGATTTGATCTTTCATTTATTTTTTCTTGGAAGAAGTTTCTCCAGCCCCAATCCAGCCTTCAGTTGGACTGCAGTCCAACATCTTAGTTACAACCAGGTAAGAGACCATGAGCTCAAATCACCCAGATAAGCTGCTCTGGAAAGATTTAACCTTAATACCAGACTAAATCCTGTGTGCAGCTCTCCCAGCTGTACTGTTTCCCCCACAGGAGTAACAGAGGGGGTTGGCAAAGGCACTGGCACATGACATTGTCTTTCCTGTGCTTCCCCCCCACCCCGTTAGAATCCAGGAATATGATTAAATACAGTTAAAGACAGTATCTGCGAATGGATAGAATGCATTTTTAGTTTCTTAAACCTCTAAATCACAGGGCACAATGTTCTGTTTTCCAGGCAGAACTTGCAATGAATGAACATCCAACCCGTGGGTTTGTGTTTGGACTATCAATACAGTTATTAAAGACACATCACGGGGAGAAGGCAAGTGGCTGCCAATACTTCCTTTGTGTTTCTTTCTTTCTGGAATATTCTCTAATTTTTGGCGCATCAAGATGGAAACCTGGTCGGCTTGGCATGGATGGCTGTTTAAAAGGCTGCACTCCCAATCCCAGAGTGTTTTTTTCCCCACGCAGCGTCACGGGTCTCTCAATGACAGCAGCGTGCCCACACCCGACCTTAGCTGTCATCCCACCTGGGTCGTCCCGGCGCCATTTGGCTCTGACGTGGCCCCGAGCCCGCAAATCGCGCAGCAGCCCCCGGTTATCCGCGAATCCGGCTGGCGGAGCCGCCCTCCCGGCCCCGCCCGCCCGGGGCCCCGCCCGGCTCCTCGCCGCCTCCCCAGCGTCCCGCGCTCGGCGGCCGTGCGTCTTGCGCTCCGCTCCGCTCCGCTCCGGCGTCGCGCTCCCGACTTCTCGCTCTGCTCCTCGCTCCCGGCCGCCGGGAGGCGAGGCGAGGGGACCCGCCGGCCGTGCGCCCCGAGGCGCCGGGCACACGGGAGGCCGCGCGGAGACGCGGGGCGCGATGGCGGGGCGAGGGGGCCGCGCGCTGCTGGCGCTGTGCGGGGCGCTGGCCGCCTGCGCGTGGCTGCTGGGCGCCGAGGCCCGGGGGGCCGCGGGGAGCGCGGCGGGCGCGAGGCGGCGCCGGCGGCCGCAGGAGGACGGCATCCCTTTCGAGTACCACCGCTACCCGGAGCTGCGCGAGGCGCTGGTGTCCGTGTGGCTGCAGTGCGCCGCCGTCAGCAGGATCTACACGGTGGGGCGCAGCTTCGAGGGCCGCGAGCTGCTGGTGCTCGAGCTGTCCGACAACCCCGGCGTCCACGAGCCGGGTAAGGGCGCCGCGCGGGGTGGGCTGGCGCTGGGGGAGGAGGGAGAGGGGGCCCGTGGCGCCTTATGCGCCGGGGCGCCTGGGCTGGAAGGTGGGTCGTGGAGGGAGGGTTGGGGATGGGGCTTGCCGGCTCCTAGTCTCTGCCGTCCGCCCTCCCCAGCCCCGAGGACACCCGTGGGTGGGTGGGGGGAGCACAGCCCCGAGGGGCTGCGGCGGGTGGAGGTACGGGCGCAGAGTCGCTGTCACCCCCACTTCGCAGCACCGGAGACCGCAGGGAATAACTGAGAGGCCTCAGGGAGGAGGTCGACCTTCCTTGCAAACGGGAGTAGAAGGATAAGGTGCAGAAGGCAGGGACTCAGAGAAAATGAGTAGAAGTTTCCTAATTTCCAGAGGACCCAGTAATTGTACTGCGTGCTGGGGGCTCTGCCTACCCATCTCTACCTGTATGTGCGCATTCGGTACACGCGCTGCTGGAATGCTCAGGGAATGTTAAGGATCTTGGCAACACTGGCTGGTAGAGGGTGAGAAAGTGGCCTCTGGCAGGCATTCTGATTTTGAAACTGCACAGTCTTTATACGGAAAAAGGAATATTTCATTTTCTCTGCTTTAGCCCTTTGAAATGAGTAGCTTGTGACCAGGTTTTTTTCCCCGACGGCTGTTCCCAGATGGCCGTTTTATGCATCTTCCTCCTGAGTGTGTTAGGGCACGTTTTCATTTATGTTAAATGTTATGTATTTGGCATTAATAAAGAGGTATTGTAAAAAACGTCCTTGGTGCTTCTTTTTCATTGCTCTTCAGGAATGCTGTAACTCCTAAAGCCTGGTCTTATGATCCTGAAGGTACTGTTGAAGTAATCTGGGCTAGTGAGACATCAGCGTGGCATGCCTGATTTTTTTTTTAAAGGATAAAGAAAGCGAGAAAACAGGTAAAAATTCTCAGTGTAGGGCCAGAATAGTTTCATAATGATATTGAAGAACCAGGCTGAGAAGGGATTAAAATAGGTGACCCGTGGAGACACTTTGGTTTTCAAACGGAAAGTGTATGGGGTTGACTAATAATAGATCTTCAAACAGGAAATATTTCTTACCTTCAAAAAATGTAAATGAAAAGATTTGTATAATTTTGCTGCCCAAACCCTAAAATCAGATTCTAGAAAGCATTTTCTATAATGCACCCCAGCAGGATTCAATTGGATATTTTGAAAATTAGACTCATACTTGTATCTGAAGATAAGGACATTTTTTAATGTGACAGCTCATTTTCGGTTATTTCAGATTTTTGACCAAAGTCAAGACATCCTAGGCTCAGAGAAAGCTAATCTAAATATTTGTGATTCTCCTCCCTACTTAAATAGAACCGTTGGTTGTTTTGTTGTAGATTGCGCCTCAAATTTTGTTAATTGTTTCTTCAAAGAGATGATATAAAAGCTAATGTTAACTTTTTGTGGTCTTGCTTCAAGTTTAGAAATAAAATTATATATAAAGTGATATTACTGTTAGAATGTGATATGCTTTTGAAAATGAAAACCGTAATTCTTTTGCTCGAATATCTGGAACGTAGAGTCTGTCAGGATCTGTAGGTCCCTCTCAGACTGCAGGCCCGATGCCGTAGGGCTGTGTCTCCAGCGCCCAGCCTGGGTCAGGTACAGAGCAGGTGCTTAGTACACATTAGGGGAAAAGTGAGTCAGTCATTTGCTGAGTAACACAGTGCCTTAAATGTTTAATTCTTTGTAAACACAAGATACACAGGTTTAGTTCATTTTAAGAAGGTGAACAAAGAAATGTTTACATTATGTGCTTTATAAGTCCTTGTGAAATGAAGGAAACTTTAAGTTCATGATATTACTTAATAGATAGAATGCAAACTGTCTACCCATTGTAGGGTTTTTTGTACCCTAAAAAAACCACAGGATGATTTCACCCCCCACTCCCCAACCTTTTAAGAGGAGATAGTAGGTTGGAAATCTTTGGAGAACTGTTAAAAAAATTCAACTTAGTAAATTTTAAAGATCTTATTGATTCATGATTCATTAATTCTCAATGATTCATGAATTGAACATCATTCAATCTAACAGACGGAAAGGTGTTCCTAGGAGTTGTACAAAATGAAAGACTTTGATAGGCAGAAGGGAGCAGGACCAAGGAAGTTACATCAGGCAGAAAAAAAAAAACAAGAACAAAATGGATTGGTTATTGCAAAGTTACTTTCTTTTAGGGGGTGGCAGGGGTCCGTGATTACCTCGCTTGTGCTGAGTGCATGATTCCTGATTGGCTGGTTTAAGAGTTCATTTTTGGGATGTAATTAAGTTTGGTGATGTGGGGCTTAGCATAAGTGACTCCATTTTGGGCCTGTTGTGTTGTTTTTAACACTAGCAAATGCAGAGATCTGGTCAGTTTGATAGTATTTATATGAATTAACTTTATAGGAAGTTTTGAATAAAGGAAAATATTCACCATTCTTAAATGGCTTTCAGATTCCTTTTAGATGCAAATATTTTAAGGAATGAGAAAGGAATACCCATATTTATTTTGAGATTGAAGTGGATGCATTCAGTGTCTTTTGAACACCTGCACACTCTAGGTGAGCCAGGCTGTCGGGGCTGTATAGTGGTCCACAAGGTGGTCCTTGCCCTGTGGGGGACTGAGAATTGGCAGGTTGGAGGACAGTGTAAAGGTGGTCAAGGCTGCAAGAAGAGAGTGAGAGGACCGAAGAAAGGGGACTGTGGACCTTAGGTCAGGGGCATTTGGCAATTGAAGAATGGCTGACAAGAAGGCAGGGATGTACAGATCGCTGAAATTCACCAGTTCCAGGGTAGCTCATACAGATGTATGTTTTCACAGAGCTGCTTTTGAAAGAGGGCAACTCTCATAAGTATTTTCACATTATAGGTTTTTTTTGGAGGATTGAAATCATGTTTCTGATTAAGCTATTCAGAAATAACATTTAGCTTAACAAATTTATTTTCTTGACTAAAACTTTGATGAAGTTGCCCATATTCATTTTTTTGGTTTTTTTGTTTTGGGGGAGGGTAATTAGGTTTGTTTGTTTGTTTGTTTGTTTAGATGGAAGGACTGGGGATTGAACCCAGGGCTTCATGCACACTAAGCGTGTGCTGTACCACTGAGCTATAGCCCCCCACCCATATTCATGTTATCTTCCAACAGAGAGAGATGTCAAGTTTTTTAGTTTCCTTAATCTAAATTCTCTTTCTGAACTTTAAAAACATGTAACTGACTTCTAAGTATTTAGTTGTCATAATAGAAAAACTCTCCAAAACAAAACAGCATGTATACATAAAGCCTTTCCGTGTGTTAGAACTGGGGGGTGAGAAGTTGACGAGGGTAGATTTGCAGACTGTGGACAGATGGCGCCCCTTGACCCCACCAACTCCCTTCCTGAGCAGAAAGAAGTGATTATTGTACTTGTTTGGTACCAGGCCATGGGCTGAATTTAAACTGAACTCCTGAAAAGCGATCAGTTTTCTCAGATACTCCACTTCTGAATTCATCCAGAGGGAAGGAAAGTTGCACTGGGAGTTGATTAGGGAGGAACATTCACACCTATTCTGTCAGCTTGATTCCTGACTGGCTGGATGTTGCGCGTCTCGCATGTCATCTTGTATCACTTGGAGGCCTGCAAAAATCTCCTGGGGGAGGGCGGTGGGTCTCAGCCATTCTCAGAAGACTTGGTCTCATCCCCTCACACATCATGAATCTGAACCCCAGACACGGGACTGGGATGGAGTCTGGGCTTGGATTGAGTCTCTGCACTCAGATGTGTTCCCCTGAGATATGAGACCTGCCAAGCCTGGTCATGTTTCCCACTTTTCTTTCTGTTAGCTCATATTTTATACATTTAAGATATTTCTACACATAGGGACTCCTGTGCTCAGACCCAAATATATGCTCTCCTGGGCATGCATATCCATCATTGCAATACTCATAAAAGAAACCTTTGTTAATTTATGTCTAAGCGGTGGAGTCCATATTCCCAGACAAATATTCCGAGAGTTACATATGAGTTAAGATTAGTTTGTTTAAAACACAAATTCTTTTACATGTAGTTTGATTGCTCTTGGGGAGTAAATCTGATTTATAGCTAAAATGCTATCTCAGAAACATTCTTCACAGCATAGATTTTTCTCTTTCAAAGGCTGGAATGATTATTTTGGACTGGTTCCTCCCCAAATCTGTTCAGATTTAAAGTGTATGAATGCCAGTGTGCATTTGCCAAATATTGTGATGGAACATTAAATACTGGCAAAATTTCTATAGTGCTCAAAAAAAAAAAAAAAAAAAGGAAGTGGGGATGTTGGTTATTTTGTATGGCTTCTTTTCCTGCAAGATGAGTGTGTATTAGTGGGAAGTGACTACAGCTGAGTAACACCTTATTGATGTTAGATTCTGGAGAAGGGTCTAGAGGTACCACATGTGGTTGAGCGTTATTTTTAGACCCAAGTGAGTCAGTGTAGTTCTTGCCAGAAATAATGTACTTGATTGACTTGTGATTGGCTAAAGGAAGAGAGGAAATTGGGCTGGCCCCTAACATATCCTGTGCTCAGACAAAATGTGTCTTCCTATGAAACTGATTTGAGAGGCGGCAAAGGAGTCAAATGCGAGCACCTCCCTCAGGGCATAGCACAGGGGTGGAACACCCACCCCTTATGGTTCTTGGTGAAAGATATTTTTGACAAATACAGAAAAGAGTCCCAGTAAGTGGAGGGGTAGGGGACACAGAACCCAGCTTTTCCCAAAGCGGATTCAGTGGAACATTTGTTCAGCTTGGTTTAAGTCTTTGCTAAACCAAGATAAACAGGTTTGTATATTCCAAGACTTAGCAGAGCCCTTCATATGCTGATGGATGGCTCAGATCTCCAACGCAGATGTATACTGCACAGTATTTTCCAATCTTTCTTCCCCTGGGAGCTTATCTTGTACCTGCTGTTAGACTAGGTGGAGAAGCACAGCGATCTAGTTCATCATCATTCATCATCATATTGCGAAGTTTAGTTTAATAATTCTCCAGCAGAGCCCAGTCAAACAGGGAGCTCCCCAGGGATGGGGAGCAGATGGTTTCCATTTTTTTTTTTTGCCCATCAACGGCTAACATAGTGATTTACGTAGCGTAAGCTCTTAAGTTATGCTTATTGAACTGAGAACATGATTTTGAGGCAACCAGGCAGAGGACAGATAGTTTTGACTGGAAAGGGTGAAGTGACACGTGCTTTTATTGTTAAATAGCTTCAGGCTTTTCACTTGTTTACGTCTTTTCCTTGTCTATAAAGTAGGCATACTTTAAAGACTCATACCTCACAGAGCCAAAAGTAGCATAGAAAAGAACTGAATGAAGCTGCTTGCATCTGGTTATTAAGAACATGGGCTAATTTGTTAAAGTGTTTCTCCGCCGACTGGAAGTTGGTCTGGAATGTGCTCGTTGGGAGGTGGCCCCTCTTGCTGTGTCACCAGAGGAGACAGATGCTCACCTATTAACAATCTACATAAGCCCATCTGTGCGAGCCCAGGGGACCGCCCTGAGGGACTTCCTCCTGTTAATCATCACTGTTTTCTTGTTCACAAATGTTTGTCCTCTATCAATTTTTACAATGTGGGGCGTTCCAGCTTTTCTTCAGCTTGGCATCTTACTTTGCTTCATTCAGTACCATCAGTGAAAATAGTCATCGTTATTTGAGAGTGTCTTTCATTATTTCTTCAGGGAGCTAAATAAACCTAGGGCAATTCCAACGTTTACTTTGGCAAACTAACTTATTTTTCTAAATAACTGATAATGAAACTGCTCAGGTCCTAACTACTTTGTTCTTTCACTGACAGTGGAAGTGAAAGATCTTCAAAACCTCCTTTCTCACTTCTTCCTACTTTTCTTCCCCTACTGGGGTCTTTTCTTTGTGTTTCCATAGTTCTTTGAAGAGCTATAACATAAAAGTTTATGTGCAGCATATGCTTCAGTGTCAGATGATCTGAATTCAGATCCTGTATTCCCATTTATCACTACTGTTCTTGGGCAAGTCACTTAACTTCTCTCAAAGCCTCAAGTTCATCACCGACAAAATGACAATAATGTGATGATGAAATGAAGTAGTAAATATAAAGTTCTTAATTCAATATGTCTCAGCAATGATTATTACCTCTGTTGTAGCATTGTCTGTTGTTGGTATACACGTTCCCCCAGTGAGCTGTGAGAATCTTGTGGTCAGGGATCGTATTTTGCTCATTTCTTTATCCCAAATGTTTAGTTCTATGCTTAGGATGTAGTGGCCACTCAGTGTTTGGGAAATAAATGAATTTTCTCAAACAGGCAAGACTGTGCATCACAAAACAAAGGTGTATTGAAGGTCAGTGTTGCATTTGTGCACGTTAGCATGTCAGAAGCATGACAACAGGAAAGGATAGAAACACATTTTCGTTCTGTGAACACTGGTATTTTATTGTGGTGCACCCAGTTTGGCGAAATGGAGAAATTCACCAACTGCACATCTTTTGGGTGTGTTGTCTGTTGTAACTGGACTAGCCTGAGGCTCTTTGCCTCTGGGCCTCTTTCCTCTTGAGACATTTAAAAAAGTTAAGCTGCTTTTTAAGTGTTAAAAGTTCTAAAGATAACTGGTAAAATTTTACTTAGTAAAATTGTTGACCTTTTGAAAAATCTGCCTGAGCCCTCAGTGTTGCTGTTTTACACATTGAAGTCGTACATCTCCAGGTCGTAACTTGCCGTCTCTTGTGAAATTCATGATTCAAATCATGCACTTGAAAATGCCACAGAGGAGGAGGTTTATCTGAGAGTCAGCTGATGGGTCAAGTGAGCTCAAGTTTGAGACAGGTTTAAATTTGCTCTTTCCTGCCATCTCATTAATTACTGGAATTGCTGCCAGTCCGTTGCTCTGCAGATGTTTCTCTTTTGAAATTCAGGTTATGGTGTTTTGCAGGCCTTCCAGCAGCCGACTCTTTCTAGTACAATGTGGCCTCGGAGAAGAGACTGTTGCCAGTGCCTCCCATTATGTTCAGATGATTTACCTGCAAGTGTAACTGTCCCGTTAGTAAACTTTGAAGGTGGATCCTGTAGAAGATTACAAAGTTGATTGTTAAACAAAAAGAAATGAGTTACTTATCATAATAAACCCTGAAACAACTTTCTACTACCTGTAAATATTTTTTACAGAAACCTGTTTACTGTGAAATCACTGCTGAGCATCATAGTCCAATAATGATCATACTGCTCACTTTAAAGACATTTGGTGTCAAAGAGAAGGTGTTTATTTGAAAAATACAGATTACTTCTTTTTTAAAAGGGACTTTTACCTTAAACCTAGGTTTTAAAAAAGCCCTTGCTGCGGTTATTCACATCAAGGTAATTAGGAGAAGCTACAATTATGTCATGTACCTGCACATGCGGGCAGCTACTCAGCTGTTCAGATCCGAAAATGATGCTGTCAGGATGGACCTACCCCGGCATTCTTCCTGTGAAACCTCAAGTCTTCAAACCCAGAAAAATCTTCCTTTTACTATGAGGCTGCTATTCACTGTCATTGTGCAGTTTTTTTTTTTTTTTCCCCTGAGAAATATCTTGTTTCTAGAGCTCAATTCAACAACTTGTACAAATCATAAGCTTTAACCATGAGTTCAGGGTAGGAAAACTTCCATTTATTTACAGGTTGAACTGTCACCTCCCTGACCAGAGTCCTGAATACCCTTATTTTTCTTTTCCTAGCCCAGGGGTAATTTTCAAAGCAACCTTTTCTCATAGCCGTTATAAAAATTGCTGTGTAGCATTCCAAGCTGAAATCTGTCCTCCAAGATGAAAAGAAACTGTAGGCTTTTGTCATTATCACCTAGTACTGTCAATTTAATGCAGGGAACAGTTAATGAGTACCCACTTTGTATATGCTTTTTTACTTTATCTGTCAGGCACCTTTTTAGGCAGTTCCTTTGCATATTGAAATGTGTGCATAGGTTCTGGTCTTGGAGTCACTCTTTTCATGCATGTGGAGCTTAACTGACATGTTGCATAACCAGTGGGCACTTCCCTTGATTCTGCAAAATGTGGCTGCATATGGACACAAGGGTCGAACACTTCCCCATACTATTTTGATGTAGCAGATATAAAGATAACGTCTGTAGGCAAGACTACTGGAAATGTTAGACATGTGCCAAATAAAATACTTTGGGTCCTTTTTGTGTTTTAGGTGCAGTGTCGGACATCTGATTTTAAAGTACAACTGTTCTGTTGAAATAGTTCCATTTGTCTCAAGTTGTGACATTGTTCAGCACAATTTTTTTTTTAAGTTTATTGGAGGAAAGCAGTCTTATTCGTTGTGGGAACTCAGTAAATGTTAGGTCAGATTCTCCACATAATCAGCATCATGGGAATCAAGTTAACATATTTTTGGAAACTACACTAACTCAAAAATCAGAGGTACCTATACAGCAATATATATATATGTATCTCATTAAGTGTATTTTCTCAAGAGTCAAATTCATTTTTTGGAAGATGCTAAAAATTGTAGCATGGAAATATAGATAGATAATTCTCATGTGGAATATTATATAGATGTATAGTGAATAATATTACAGAGACAGACTATACTATGTAGATGTATAGGTTTTGTCTGTCTTGATGGTGGCAGGATAATCATGGGTGAAGAAGTCGTTTTACATTATTTTAAATTTGGCTTGCATCTATAAATTGCCTTCCTTTTAATCATTTTAACTTCTGTCTATAGCTTTTATCAGGCGTTGAATAATTTTCTTTTGTCTAAGTGGCTTATATTAGAAAAAAAACTGACCTTGCAGCTAAAGCAACTAGAGAAAGAAGAACAAACAAAACCCAAAGTTAGTAGAAGGAAAGAAATGATAAAGATCAGAGCAGAAATAAATGAAATAGAGACTTAAAAAAATAGAAAAGATCAGTGAAACTAAGAGTTGGTTCTTTAAAAAGATAAAATTCATAAACCTTTAGCCAGACTCATCGAGGGAAAAAAAAAAAGAGAGGGTCCAAATCAATAAAATCAAGTGAAAAAGAAGTGACAACTGACCCCACAGAAATACAAAAGATAAGAGACTACTATGAGCAACTATGTGCCAATAAAATGGACAGCCTAGAAGAAATGGCCAAATTCTTAGAAATGCACAATCTCCTAAGACTGAACCAGGAAGAAATAGAAAATATGAAGCAGACCAATTACCAGCACTGAAATTAAATCAGTAATTTAAAAACTCCCAATAAACAAAAGTCCACGACCAGATGGCTTCACAGGTGAGTTCTACCAAACATTTAGAGAAGAGTAACACCTTTCCTTCTGAAACTATTCCAAAAAATTGCAGAGGAAGGAACACTTCCCAACTCGTTCTATGAGGCCACCATCACCCTGATACCAGACAAAGATATCACAAAATAAATTCACAGCCAGTATCACTGATGAACATAGATGCAAAAATCGTCAACAAAATACTAGCAAACCAACTCCAAAAGTACATTAAAAGGGTCATACACCATGATCAAGTGGGATTTATCCCAGGAATGCAAGGATTTTTCAGTATCCACAAATCAATCAGTGTGATACACTACATAAAAAACTGACGAATAAAGACAAACTGAAGAATATGGTCATTTCAATATATGCAGAAAAAGCTTCTGACAAAATTCAACATCTATGTATGATTAAAAAAAAAAAAAAAACTCTCCAGAAAGTGGGCATAGAGGGAGCATACCTCAACATGATAAAGGCCATATATGTCAAACCCACAGCTAACATCATACTCAGTGGGGAAAAGCTGGAAGCATTTCCTGTAAGATCAGGAACAAGACAAGGATGCCGCTCTTGCCATTTTTATTAAACACAGGTTTAGAAGTCCTAGCCGTAGTAGTCAGAGAAGAGAAGGAAAAAGAAATCCAAATTGGAAAGGAAGAAGTAAAACTACCACTCTGCAGATGACATGACATTTCATACACAGACGATCCTAAAGGTGCAATGAGAAGACTACTAGAGCTCATCAATGAATTAGGTAAAGTTGCAGGATACAAAATTAATATATGGAACTCTGTTGCATTTCTGTACACTAACAATGAACTATCAGAAAGAGAAATTAAAGAGACAGTCCCATTTACCATCACATCAAAAAGAATAAAATACTTAGGAAAAATAAACCTACCTAAGGAGCCAAAAGACCTGTATTCTGAAAACCATAAGACGCTGATGAAAGAAACTGAAGATGACATAAACAGACAGAAAGATATAACCATGTTCTTGGATTGAAAGAATCAATATTGTTAAAATGACCACACTACCCAAGGCAATCTACAGATTCAGTGCAATCCCTATCAAATTACCAATGACATTTTTTTTTTACAGAACTAGAACAAAAAATTAAAATTTCTATGGAATCACAAAAGACTCAGAACAGCCAAAACAATCTTGAGAAACAAGAACGGAGCTGGAGGAATCATGCTCCCTGACTTCAGACTATACTACAAAGCTACAGTACTCAAAACAGTATGGTAGAGGCACAAAAACAGACACATAGATCAGTGGAACAGGATAGAAAGTCCAGAAATAAACCCACACATTTATGGTCAATTAGACAAAAGAGGCAAGAATATACAGTGGAGAAAAGACAGAAAAGTGGTGATGGGAAAACTGGACAGCTACCTGTAAAAGACTGAAATTAGAACATTCTCTAACATAATATACAGAAGTAAACTCAAAATGGATTAAGACCTAAATGTAAGATGAGATGGTCTAAAACTCCTAGAGGAAAACACAGGCAGAACACTCTTTGACATAAATAGCAGCAATATTTTTTTGGATCCATCTCCTAGAGTAATGGAAACAAAAGCAAAAATGAACAAATGAACCTATTAAACTGAAACGCTTTTGCACAGCAAAGGAAACAATGAACAAAATGAAAAGATAACTTACAGAATTGGAGCAGATATTTGCAAACCATTGGACCAATAAGGGATTGATTTCCAAAATATGCCAGCAGCTCATACAGCTCAATATAAAAAACATAAACAACTGAATCAAAAAATGGGTTAAAAAAGACCTAAATAAGCATTTCTCCAAAGAAGACATACAGATGGCCAACAGGCACATGAAAAGATGTGCAACATCGCTAACTATTAGAGAAATGCAAATCAAAACTACAGTGAGGTATCACCTCACACCAGTCAGAATGGCCGTCATCAAAAAATGCTGGAGTGAGTATAGAGAAAAGGGAACCCTCCTGCCCTGTTGGTGGGAATATAAATTGATGTAGCCAGTATAGAGAACAGTATGGAGGTTCCTTAAAAAACTAAAAACAGAGTTACCAAGTGATCCAGGAATCCCACTCCTGGGCAAATATCCAGAGAAAACTAATTTAAAAAGATACATGCACTCCCATGTTCATAGCAGCACTATATACAATAGCCAAGACATGGAAGCAACCTAAATGTCCATTCACAGATGAATGGGAAAGAAAATTGCAATGTGTGTGTGTGTGTATATATGTATATATATATATATACACACAATGGGATACTAATCAGCCATATAAAAGAATGAAATAATTCCATTTGCAGCAACATGGAGGGACACAGAGATTATCATACTAAGTGAAGTAAGTCAGAAAGAGAAAGAAAAATGCCATATGATACCACTCATATGTGGAATCTAAAAAATGATACTGATAAACTTTATTACAAAACACATGGACTCATGGACATGGAAAACAAACTATGATTACCAAAGGCGAAGGGGGACGGAGGGATAAATTAGGAATTTGGGATTAACAGATACACACTACTATATACAAAATAGATAAACAGCAAGGACCTACTGTATAGCACAGGGAACTATATTCACTATCTTGTAATAACCTGTAATGGAAAAGAGTCTGGAAAAGAATATATATCTATAAATGAATATATATATATATGTAGATGAACCACTTTGCTGTACACCTGAGATGTTGTAAATCAGCTATACTTCAGTAAAAGAACAAAACAAAACAAAACAAAACAAATCATTTCTCAAAAGTTTCTTCCTTTGGAAAGTTTTCTTGGGCTATTGTTGTCCTCTTGAACTATGATCTGATATGGTCTGATATTCCCCCAGGATTTTAAATATTTGGCCAGATTTGCCTTTACTTTCATGAGGATTCGGACAGGTACCCTCTGAGGCGGGTTTGGAGAACCTGACGGGTGGAGGTGACCCTGTGTGTTCTTCTCACTGCCCGCCTGTCCTTCCCTGTCCTCTTCGGTTATTAGAAGAAGCTGTCTGGATATCAGCCAGGAGGCCTTTGTCTGATAAATGTGGCTCATAATCCACTGGAACATGAACCGACTCATTGTCAGCCATTTACTCCACGGCTCCCAGTATGAACAAGCTCCAGTTTGGTCCTAAATCAGCAGCTTTTCATACCTATCACAGGGGAGGAATCGGATCATATTTATCTCTTCGGGGACTTAAAGATGCAGGAAGAGTAAGACTACTGTTGAAAAGAAGTATTTAAAAGAAAAATTAGAAATGTAAATTTTTTTTTTAAAGATCTTGTCACAATGATTGTAATTCCCTATGAAAGTGCACATGAATCGCTGCTATTTATGCTGGCATTACGCTGTTATTTATGGTTTGTAAAGTCTTAGTGACTGCTTTAGAAGAGCTACACTGTAAATAGGACAGGTAACGTGAGGTGTTTATTTTGTAAGGGGGTTATTTTTTAAGAGTTTTTTTGGAGCTGTAGAAGGAACAATTTGAATGTTAAAATATGCACATTTTGGGCACATCTGTACGGTGGCCCGTCAGTATCCTGGGAGGTTGGTTCACGTGCCCGAGTTATACACAGTTTTACTGCCTTTCAGACCCACGTTAGTTCCCCATTTGCTCCTCACTGGTGACGGTCCTGGCCCGCAGAAACTTCCTTGAAAGAGGGTATTATTGTCCCTCAGGTGTCTCCATGGGGGGCCGTATGCTGAGGGCAACTCTAGGCCTTGCGCTCGTGGCACAAGACATGAACCGTATGATAAACTGTTTCCAGTATTTCTGAGGCCTCTTTCCCATTATTTCTAGACTCTGGGGTGTGCTTTTCATTGTCGGTACACATTGCGGGGTAGGTGGGAGTTGGGAGCCCCTGTTACTGATCTGGTAAACATTTCCCCTTCTCTTTGGACTCTGTTTCAGTTTATACAGTTGGTATTTTGTCACTTCCAGGAACATCAAGCTTTCTTCCTGAATAGTTGTAACGCTCTTACTGCCTCTATTGTTGTTTTAACACTGAAGGTGAGTCATTGGTCGCCGTAATTCTATGACCTGGGTGTCAGGAAGAGGGAATGAACAGGAATGGGTTTCTGAAATGAATGTAGAGGGGCTGTGACTGGCTGGTATTTTCCCCCAAATTTATAGAACGAAGGTAATGTTTTTATAGCCCCTGTAAAGACAGTAGCATGAGCAAAACACACACCCCGCCGCCAACATTTCCAGGAGGCGGAGAAGGCTCTCATTTGTGGCCCTTGCCACACTTTCCATGATGTGCTCAGTTCCCAGACCAAGGTAGTAACACTTTATTATTGTTAGGCCCTGCTAACAACTTGCTGGAATAAATCGCCCTAATTGGACAAATCACCAAGAAAACGAAAGCCATTCATTCACTAGGCATTTGGAAATACCAGATAGAAATGCTTTTAAACCAGTTCACGTTTGGAAATCAAACTCTTGAAAAGTGCAGGGCAGTATGAAGTGCTGCTTTCATTACTGTAAGTGTGTTATTGTGTTTGGAGCCCTAATGTGCTTTACTTCCCAGGAACAGCCCCGTGCCTGCTATTCTAGGGACGTTCTGCAAAGTGAAGGGATACTTACAAAAGGGAGCGACAAACAACAGTGTTTTACGAAGTACCCAATGTGAAGGTGTTAACTCAGATTCTACAGGAAGTTGAGAGAGATCATCAAAGGAGGGCTTGCAGAAGGAGGCGGGGATTTGAGCAGGTCCTAAAGGATGAGCCACGTCTGGGAAGTAGAAGAGAGGACTTCCTTGTAGGCCAGTAAGAGGTCCTTCACGCTTCTTGGGTCTTCTTCACTGTCCCCAGTAGTGGTGACATAGCAATATTCCATCAGTATTGTGACAGATAACTACATTCCATTAACATGCCAGATTTCCACCATGTTAGAAGATGGTTTTTAGGGTGTTGTCCCCTTGGGGTTGATTTTACTCATCACGAGGGTAAAACTATTTCGGATGGAGATTATGATACACACACACACACACACACACACATACATATGTATACATACATACACGTATATATAATGATATGGTTATAAAGCATTTAAAATGATATGATTA